>NC_087086.1:20327969-20636089 GCF_036172545.1 Culicoides brevitarsis | reverse complement strand
CCCTTCCACGTTTGAATGAAAGAAGGACTCAAGATGCGCATGAAACCAGCCAGACAAACGAGATCCACTTCGTGCTTTTGTAATGCGAGGGTCAATGCTTCATCAAAACTTTCACGTGTCGCGAAATCCTTGTGTTTTATCACAACGCTCGGAATTCCCGCGAGTTTTGCACGTTCCAGGCCATAAGCATCCGGTTTATTTGAGATAACAAGGACTACTTCTGCGTTCATGCCGAATTCGGGTTTCCGTGAGTTATCCACCAACGCTTGAAGATTGCTGCCATTGCCAGAAATCAAAACTCCCACACGCTTCTTCGTCCGATAGGCCTTTTTGAAGACATCCAGATCCTCGACAAGCACTTGTGGCACTGACATATTGCGAGAAACGACATTTCCGATCTTTTTGGCGTCTGATAACTTTGCTAAAACATGTTCCGCATGCTCAGGCGACACAACCATGACCATTCCGATGCCACAATTGAAGGTACGAAGCATTTCTGTTTCATTAACATTCCCTTTTGCAGCGATCCATGCAAATATTTCGGGAATGTCGAAGGATTTGGCACTAATTTTCACGCCAAGATGTCTTGGAAGGACTCGGATGACGTTTTCGGGAAGACCTCCGCCTGTGATGTGAGCTAATGCTTTGACTTCTTGCGATTGGATCAACGGCAGCAAGGATTTTACGTAAATTTTCGTTGGTGTGAGGAGTTTTTCTCCGATTTTTGATACCGCAGCATCGAAGAGACATGTGTCGCTTAGTTTAATGTCATGTGTTTGCAATAATTTGTGTATTAAACTGAATCCGTTGCTGTGTGGACCACTCGAGGGAAGTCCAATAAGAACATCTCCTTCCTTAATTTCATTTATTTTTGGTAAAATTTCGGGCCGATCAACGACTCCCAAAGCAAATCCAGCTAAATCGTATATTTGTCCGCCATAAACGCCGGGCATTTCAGCAGTTTCGCCTCCTAAAATTAAAAAAAAATCAATCAAAATCAATTTTAATGATCAAAAATCCAATTCTTACCCAACAAGACGCTGTTACTGCTGATACATCCGTCACAAACTCCCTTTACAACACTAACCATCGTGTCTACTTTCAACTTTCCACACGCGTAATAGTCCAAAAATGTCAGCGGTTGTGCGCCACAACACAATAAATCATTCACACACATCGCTACCAAGTCAATTCCAACAGTATCGTGTTTATTTAGCTCTTGAGCGATTTTCAGTTTTGTGCCACAGCCATCTGTAGCTAACGCGAGTAACGGATCTTTCATGCCACTGATGACATTTTTCAATCTGAAGCATCCTCCGAAGCCACCCAAGTCACCTAAAACTCCTTCAATCACGGTACTTCGTGCGTAATCCTTGATATTTTGCACTGCCTCGTCTCCTGCCTCGATATCGACACCACTGCTTTGATAAGTGACACTTGCTTGCTTTTCGTTCTTCTTCAACGAGAGTTTTTCGCAAATTTTGTCCAAACAACGATCGAAATTGTTCACAACAACTTGATCTTCGTCAGTTTTTCGTTTCCGGACAACTCCAATGTGCCGTGCTCCATTCAAACTCTTCCACTCTGTGTTATTTTTATCAACCACCAAAACCATTCCGACGCCACAATTGAAGGTTCGCAACAAATCGCTATTCGGAACATTGGCAACGGACGAGATCCATCCAAAAAGTGGGGGAATTTCAAACTTTTCGGCGTCAATTTCACCACAAAGCTCTTTGGGAAGCACTCGATTGAGGTTCAAAGGCAATCCACCGCCTGTGATGTGAGCTGTTGCTTTAACTGCGTTCTTGCGCAACAAGCTCAAGACATCTTTGACATACAATCGCGTTGGTTTCAAGAACTCTTGACCGTATGTAAGTCCTTCAGCACTAAAGACAGCTACCTCGTTCAAATTCAACTTTTGTAATTCAATGATTTTGTTGATCAAACTGAAGCCATTGCTGTGTAACCCGTTCGATGGAAGTCCAATTAAGAAGTCACCTTCTTTAATATCCGAAACTTTTGGCAACATGTTGTCGTGTTCGACAATTCCGACGCAATATCCAGCTAAATCGTATTTGCCAGGCTCATAAATTGATGGCATTTCAGCAGTTTCACCACCTAAAGAGACAAAATTTAATACAAAAATAATAAAAATCGCTTAAAAAGGAGTTTTTACCTATGAGAACAGCATTTACTTCGCGACATCCTTCAGCAATGCCTTTTACAATGGAAGTGGCAATCACCGTATTTAAGTTTCCACACGCAATATAGTCCAAAAATGCAAATGGTTCAGCTCCTAAATTTTTTTGAATAAATTTCGTCAAATTTTGTGAAAAAATTAAAAAGAAAATTATTTTCACCTGCACAAATGACGTCATTAGCACACATGGCGACCAAATCAATGCCTATTGTGTCCCAAACTCCTAATTTTTCCGCTAGTTTTATTTTTGTTCCCACTCCGTCAACGCCTTGGACTAAAACTGGATCCTTATATTTGGTCAAATTTCCTTTTGAGTCCTTATATTGCAGCTAAATATGCAAAAATTTCATTTTAATTTGAATTTTAGGGTCAAAATTTAGGAAATTCGTACCTTATTTAATTCAAATAATCCAGCAAACCCGCCAATATCACCCACAAGACCTTCACGACGAGTTCCGTAAATCAAAGGTTTGATCTTGGTCACAAATTCGTTGCCGGCATCGATATCCACGCCACTTGACTTATAAGAAATTGGAAGCCTGGTGAATGAAAAAATCGTATCATGAATGAAAAATGTTTATTTTAATGAAAAATTGTTCAAAAAATTACTTTTGAATTCCTTTTTTAGCGATATCCGTACGATATTGAGCTCCTTCGAACAAAAGTTCTTTACATCCGTCGGTAGCAACTTTCGCTGCCTCTTCCAGTGTCGACCTTAATGCAACGTTAATCAACACACGTCCGCCATTTGTCACGAATTTTCCTTCAGCGTTCTTTGCGACGCCAGAATGGAACACCAAATGGTCCGCCGTTGGTTGACATTTTGCCAAACCTTCGATGACACATCCCTTGGTCGATGATTCTGGGTATCCCTTACTTGCGAGAACAACTCCCGCTGCATATGTGCCCGTTTTGAATTCCAATTTGACGTTATCGAGCTTATTCAGGCACGTGGCCTCGCACACCTCAAATAAATCCGACTTGAGAAGTGGGAGAATTACTTGAGTTTCGGGATCACCAAAGCGACAATTGAATTCGAGCGTTTTCGGGCCATCTGGCGTCAACATGATACCGGCATACAAGACTCCGTTGTACTTGATTCCCTCTTTGCGGAAACCTTTGACGGTATTTAAGAGAACTTCGTTGACAACAAAGTTGAGTGCATCTTCGGAGATCAATGGACAAGGGCAATAAGCTCCCATTCCGCCAGTGTTGCCGCCTAAAAAATCAAAATTTAATGAAAATTAATGATTTTTTTTCGGTTAAAAATCTTACCAGTGTCATTATTTCCGATGCGTTTGTGATCTTGTGCCGGCAACATCACTTTAACCGTATTTTCATCGGCGAATGCTAACACTGAGATTTCCTCCCCGCTCAATTTTTCCTCCACAACGACAATATTTCCGGCATTTCCGAACTTGTTCGTGCCCAAAATCTCGTCAACAGCCTCGCAAGCCTCATCTCGCGTATTGGCAACGATGACTCCTTTACCCGCTGCTAAACCGCTCGCTTTCACCACAAGTGCATCAAAAGTGGCATTCTTGATGAAATCTTTCGCCTTTTTGGCATCCGTGAAACTTTCGTAACGCGCCGTTGGGACACCATGCTTTACCATAAATTGTTTCGCCCAATCCTTGCTGGCTTCGATTGTGGCACCGGCTTTGCACGGGCCAAAGCACAAAATGTTGGCCGCCAAGAGAACATCAGCCAAGCCATTTGCGAGCGGGTCTTCGGGACCCACAACTACCATATAAATGTCGTTATTTTTGCACCATTGAACGATCCCCTTGAAAACATTTTCGAGATTACAAGAGATTAATCATCAGTTTTACAACAAAAACAACAAAAAATATTTATTTATGCTGTTTCCCACTGAAAGTTGTAAATAACTATCATTGGTACTATGCAGATTCACTCTCTTTCTTATCATGTTTATTTATTTTTTCATAGTTGCTTGACCCGATTGACTCTTCTTGTATGCGACGCATCAAAACTACGTAGACACACGATACCCGAAAAACAGGTTTAGGGTTCTTACCTTGAAATCGTCGACTTTGACGTCGGTGACACACGTAGTTTTTGCCTCCTGAGCGATTCCAGGGCTTCCGGGCAACGCAAAAACTCTCTTAACTTTCGGACTTTGGGATAATTTCCAGCAAATTGCGTGTTCGCGACCACCGCTACCGATCACCAACAAATTTTTTGCCATGTTTTTTCGTATTTTTTATCTTATTGGATTTTGGAATGTATCAAAAAAGTTTTTTTTTCGGGTGTGACGTATAAAAGGCACTTCTGGAAGAATTCTGTTAATGAATCAATTAATCAATCAAGAGTTTTTGACTGTTTTACAACTTGATTCGGCGAATGTTAATTGGAAACTAACCACTTGTGGAGGAGCGCGCATGCAGTTTGAATGGAAATGTAAATAAAATATTCGTTAATTTGTTGTAAAAGTCTCATTTCGTACTTAAAATCGTATGAGTTGAGACTTTTTTCTTATAAGACATCTAGTTATTGGAATTTCGTTGCGATCCAGCAAACATTTCAATTACAAAAATATTTTGAATTTGAAATTCGTTAAATTTTTGTCGGAAAATTTCAAAAATTCATGGATAACAAACAAATTTTATTCGAACAGTAACGAAATTATTCAATTCGGCATCGGAGGTGGTGGTCCCATGGATCCCATAATGCCCAAACGGCACACAGGAAGCCTGGTATTGGGCGGCATCGCATCCAACTTGAACAGAGATCCAAAATAAATGTGCTGCACCACCGGAAATTTGCCCAAAACCTCTTTTTGATACATTTTTATCAATCCAGTGCAGATTTTGGTCCAGCTCGGAACGGCACTAATACTCCACAATTGATTTGAATGTTCGGCAAAGTTGCCCGTCTTCACTTGACGAATGTAATCGATGCAACTGACGAACATAAAGTCCTTCCGCAACTCATCGATCACCTTATCTTCGACAAATTTCACAGGTTCGATGGGAGAATTGATGGCAAATTGCGCACTGCCCCAAATAAACGGCACAAATTGAAAATCATCCAAACTCCAAACGCCGTGACTGCCAGCAGGTTCCATCCGATAAGTCACTTGCAGCTTGCGACAAAAGTTTAGATACAAATCGAAGACTTTGAGACCGACAGCCAGTTGATCTGCCTTCGTGAGAACATTAATTTTGAAAAGTCCCATCAAAAACATGACAAAATTGAGTTCGTGACCCGTGCCGTAATCGATTCTTGTGGCATTTCCAAAGGAATCGCGGAGATAAACGTCGAGCTCTTTGGCAGCGTCATGTAAATTCGTCGGGAGAAGATCTTTGATGAGGTCTAAGGAACTATTGGACATTTTTTGGTGCCACTGGCGGTATGCCATGTTACCGAAACGTTGTGGTTGCTCGACTGGCGGTGTCTCAATCGCAAGTTGCTCGAGTTTTTTCAGTAAATTCATGATTTTTTGACACGGCTCGGATATGGAAAAGTTCTCGGTGAGACGCTTGCCTTGCACAGCTTCACTGATGTTCCCGATAAACTCAAGGATTTGGTAAAAAGTCTCCGAACGCTGCCATTTACCCATGTCCAAGGCATTTTTTATCTGTTTTTCTGGCACCACAAAAAGATGATCGCTGGAAAAACTTTCTGTCGCACCTAAAAAAAAACAGTAAAATAAGAATTTTTGATCGTTTCGGGGGCTAAAGAGAATATTTTACCTGTTTCCGGCTTCTTTAAATCAGTTCCAGCCTGGTTTTGAGCCATTTTACAACGATTTTTCTCCGACTGATGATTTTTTATTCAACAACAAAAACAATTTAAACGTCAAAATTGCAAACGTCAATGTCAGAAAATGTTGACACCTGATGTCATCTTTATTTTTTATTTTGGTTCTCAATCGAGAAGCACCTTCCCGTGTCTTTATGAGACAAAAACCCTTTTTATGGACAACTTGAGGTCCTGTTAAACCGTTTGAATTACCTCTTTGTGATCATCAGTCCGCGGTAAGTCCTGCAAATGCAAAAATTTTCAATGACAATCGCGTGATAAGTGCGTGCATTGAATTAAAATTTTTAATAGCTTACCTTGATCTTCTTTTTTCCACTTAGTCATTCAATCAATGTCGTTGTAAATAAATAAAAAACCAAAGATATGAGTAGTGAAAAGCTTAAAGTGACACAACGTCTCTCCGATGACCTGGAAAACTGGATGCAAAATCTCAATGCGGAGGTGAAACGATGTATTCCGTTGATAAATCTGGCGATTCCCGGGAGTCACGATTCCATGAGCTACGGAATTAATCGCAAATCCAAACCAGCGCCCGATGCCGAAAAGTCCATGGTGTACGTTTACAAGTTTTTCCTGCCCTGTGTCGTTCGTAGATGGGCCCGCACCCAAAAACTTTGCACAACGGAACAATTAAAGTCAGGAATTCGTTTTCTTGACTTGCGCGTGTCCAAAAAAGGCAGTGAATACTACTTCGTTCACGGGCTGTATTGCGAGGAGGTCGAAACGCCGCTCGAGGAAATGCGAAATTTCCTAGATGATCATCCCGATGAGTTCATAATTCTCGATTGTCAGCACTTTTATGACTTTACCCCAGAGGATCATTTGCGTTTCATGCAAATCCTGGAGAAAACGTTCGGCACTCGAATTTACGAGCGAAAAGGAACACTGCTCGAGTTGACATTGGATCACGCGGTGACGCAACGCAAACAAGTACTTATCGTGTATCGAGAAATGCGCCATGTTTCAGGAAAATTTTGGTATTCCGCTGATTGGCCGACACCTTGGCCCAATACAGTGAATTTTGAGAAGCTGGTGAATTTCCTCGATGACACGCTGGAACAACGGGCTCCCACAACCGGATTTACCTCGCAAATTGTCTTGACACCGGATGCGAAATATATCGTGCCGCGCTTCTTGTTTTCCCTAAAAAGTCGTCTTGCAAAACCGTTATTGAAGAAAATTAAGCATTGGCTGCAGGAACAGCAACCAGGACCGTAAGTCAATTGTAAAATATTAAAAACTCTTAAAAGGCCGTTGCAAATTTTAGTTTTGAAATTTCGTCCTTATAGAAAAAAATTAAAAATTTTGTCTCATACCCCATTTTACATACATTGAGACAAAAAAACAATAATGAAAAATTACCGTTATTACCTAACAAACTTCCCATAATTTTTCCAAAATATTTTTTAAAAAATTTATAAAAGTAGATAAAAAATTACAAATGAATTTTTTTTTTGAAAATTGTAAAAAAAAATAGCAATCAACAATTATGTATTTCAAAACTTTATCCTTCTTTCGAAAAAAAAATTTGAAAAAAATTTACCAAGTTAAATAAATTTTTTTTTTTCATTTTTAGGTTCATTGAAGGCGAAAAACCAACATGCAACGTCTTCTTAGCCGACTTTGTGGATATCAAAAACAGCGATTTTTGCAAAATTGTCGTGGACTTGAACGAGAAAATCGATTTGAATTCCGAAATTGATATTATCGATTGCTGGCAAATCACGGATCACTTTGAGGCACCACCGCCAGAAATGGACATGACTTTCGAATAATATTCTAAACTCTAATTTGTGAGCTTTAACAATCATCATAACGTAACATGACGACTGCGGTGTAGTTTTCTGCAATGCAATTTTTAATCGTTCATCTGTGGTTTTTCATCACACGAAACACACACAAATATTTAAGCCTAAAATACGGGATTTGAGTGACTAAAAGTATTAATTGTGGTTTTTCAAATGTTTTGTACTCTTAACAAGACTTTTTCTATATTCAAACAAAGTTTGAACGTTTTATTTACACATTCCAACACGTATGGAACTAAATATTATCAAAAATATATGCTTTAAAAGGAATTTTTAGAATGGTTTTATTCACACGCAACTTTCTTTTCGTCTGTCATTCCTGACAAAATCGGTCTCTTCCGAGATTTTTTGTTCCAATGTCTCGTAATATTGGGCATTTTTTAGTATATGTTGTCTCCAATGACTGTTACTTAGCGAAATATTTGCCTCGCCGCCATACTCTTTCGGCAGAAATTGACTTGGGATGTGTTTTTGGAGGGATTTCATGTTGGATCCATGGGTAAAAATCTGTAAAACACAATTTCATTCAAAAATTTCCATTAAAATCACAAAAGAGCTTGAACTTACTCTGCTTCTAATTTTATCTTTAAGGAATGGTTTGAGCATACTAAGAATTGTACTGAAATAAAATGGTTCGTGGATCACGTGAAACGACTTGAATCGCATCGGAAACACTTCTTGCACAACTTCGACCGTGCGTTTGGCTAAATGTGGTGTGAGAAAGCGAGCATGAGCGAAACGGACACCAGCCATATCCAAAATGACAATTATTCCGCCAATTTGGGTCTCTTCCTGTCGAATGAGTGTCTCGAACCATAACATGTTACTCCGGAACACGTAATCCACTGGCACGCGATATGGATCCAAATTTGCTTTAAAAAAATATTTTTTGATTTTTGATCAAAAATGACTTTTGCACGCAACTTACCGACTCTGTAGATGTAGATTTGTCGTCCGAATGTCTCGTCTATGGGTAATGCCGTTTGAATGTCCATTTCGAGTACAAATTGCATGTCAATTACTGGCGAGACGCGAAACAACGATGGAGAGTGTTTTTTCATGTCGCGATATTTGTTTAAAAGCTCAAGAGCTTTTCGCACGTTGAACTTTCGGGCACGTAAAAATCGCAGGAAAAAATCATCGGAAAGATTTGTAGAGGAAATTTCGGATTTTAAAGCGGTGAGAGATGATTCTACTAAGAAAGGTGTTTCGCCAAGCTCTTCTCTGGCCCTCGTTGTCCATGTGGAATCTAAAAAAAAATAAAATTTTTATTTCCAGAAATTTATTTTCTAAAAAATTTAAAACTTACTTAGAGAAGGGAATTTAGTTTCCTCATCAGGACCACAACATGTATCAATGGGCATTAAAACCGCTTTTTATGCCGCCTATCAAAGAAAAGAGAAGAGAGTATTCTCAATAAAAGACGTTGCATTTTAGACAAAAACGTGACGAGACGATGCAACATCAACTGTTTGTGGTATGACGAAAAATGAAATTCATTGTTGATATTTTTATTTCATGTGAGATTCCCTTTTTTTTGACATGAAGCCAAATTTGATTAGGCATCAAAAGGTTTTTATTAGATTTTCTTCAACATTTTAAACTTTTTGCAATAAAATCGTAACTCATAAAAACTGTTTGATAAAATCACAAAGTCAAGTGTCAAACATTTTTTTGGAAATTTGTTAAAAATTGTTGGTACTTTTATGTCTACCGACTATTACTTTTTATTCTAAAAATACTTAAACGACATTAACACACTTTTTTTCTAATAAGAAAATTCTTCTGTATATAAACGCATTTTTTTCTACGGAAATAAGAATTTTATTTTAGGTTTGTCGGTCACGGTTTTAATTATTTTTTAACAACATTTTAGGAATATTTTGTGAATTACCGTTAAAGGATATTAAACCAAAGGTAATGTAGACAAATTAATTTAACAAAAAAAAAACTTTTAAACAAACAATTTTTAAACGTTGACAGTAGAAAGTTAAATAAACAACTGATCGGATCATAAAAATGACGAATTTAAATTTAAACATCTTGAGGCAAAAAGAGAAAATTCTCATTTTTTATCTCAGAAGTGTTTTTCACTCTTGAGATGGATCTTTTGAGTAACGATCATTGAAATAAATTTTGGCGCGTAAAATATTCTGATTTACTCTTTAAAAATTTTTAGATGAAAAATTTCATCTTAATATCAATTAATTAATTAATTAGGTGAGTTATATAAATAAAATTAAAATATAAAAAAATTATAAATAAAAAATAAATGAAATAAAAAATATTTAATAAAATAGAAAATAATTAATTGATTCCGAAAAAAATATTTTTTTTTAAATATTTGCACACCTCTTTTCATATTTCAAGAATTTTGAAATTATAAAAATAACACAAAAATCGTAAAAAAATTATTGAAAAATTTATTATATTTTGTTCATCATTCCAGAGATGGAAAATTTATATTTTTTCCTGATATTTTCTAAAATAAAAATTTCCCCAAAATGATTTAAAAATCAAAATTACTCAATTTTATAGATTTTTAAAATACATTTATATATTTAAATTTCTAAGAATTAAATTTAAAAAAATTTTCCCTTTAACACTAATTTTTTTTTTCATAACATATTTCACTAAATTATATTTGATGCTCTAAAATAATACGAAACTTCTTGTAATACATGTCCATCTTGCAACGCAAATTTATTTACGAAGAATAATCCCAAGAGGGATAATTGACAAAAATTCCTGGACAGAGATCAGCTGCTTTTGTGAGAAATTACCTCCGGCAACGCTTTCGTATAAACAACACACTTCTACACAATAGGCGAACGTAATTTTAACAGTGTACTTTCTCTCATCTAGGACCTTTCACTCTCTCTCAGAGAGAAAAACAAATCCTTATTTTCCGCATATACGCGTCGTGTACGCTAGAAATGTAGAGAAATTTTCCCAGTGCAATGCTCAAACAAACATTCGACATACAGATTAGTTGCCGAGTAAAGTTTGTAGCATTAAGACGTAATAAAATTCTGCTTCCTTTCCGAGCTAAAAGGGAGAAGGAAAAAGAGAAGAAAACTTACAAAGAAGGCATTTTCCCCGAGGAAAAAACATAAAATATTGTGTGAGTTCAATGAGAAAATAACAAAGTTAACGAATAATTTACAGTGTGTGAATAACTCACGTGACAAAAAATCAATTTTCAATCATGAAATAAAACAAATCCTCTTTGTACAATTTTCAATGTTATTGTATAACCCACATAGCGTTACACACTAATCGTATGTCAGTGTTGTGCTAAATAAAAAAAAATATTAAATAATATTAAGAGATATTATCACATAGAAGGAAAAGCGTAAATAAATACGGAATTCTCGTCATTGATGGTGATACAAAGTGCTTTAATTTCCTACTTATTTGACGACACACGACGATTTTCATTCAAAATATTGGAAAAGAGGGCGTCTCAAAAGATTTCTGTGTGTGTTTTTTTATGTTGAATTTATTAGATGTAAATAAAAAACGGATAGGACAAAAAACTGCTGGTTCGTTAAATTTTTGGTTTGTCTTTTATGGTTTGTGTGCCACACATAAATAAAAAAAAAGAGGAAGAGCGTTTTTGCTGGGTTTCGTATGCGTGTGGTTGGCAACATAACATAATGACAGCAATTTCAATTAAAACTTAGCTTTGGCGGATATTCGTCAGTGTTAAATGATACCAGATTAAAAGCACAATTTATCAGGCGATGATTTAAAAGTCCTTTAAAATAATTAATTTATGAGGAGAAATTTATTGTTTTTGATACATAACAAGGCTGTTTATTTTTAGTTTATGGAGGTTTATTGAAAGCTCTTTTGATTAATTTTTAACTTTTAATTCTTTTGAGCTAACTTTAGATTTTCTTAAAATTTTAGTACATTTCTTCCCAAGTTCTTTATAGAAAAAGAAAAAGATTATTCTTTTTATTTTTCAAATTTTTTAGTGAAAAATTATCAAATTTATGAAGAAAAATATTCATCTCTAATAAAAATTATATTTTTTAAATAAATATTTTTTATACACTCAGAAGGTCCATTAAATTGAAAAATTTATTGATTTTTGTATCGGCCTATAATAAATTTTAATCGTTAAATGGTTGAGAATTTCCAACAATAGATATGGCTGATTCAAAAATTAATTTTATAGATCTACAAAATATTCAGAAGGAAGTATATCGAGTAACAAGTAACTTGCAGTATAATTATTTTTTTTTAATTTTTAAGGATTTAAAAATATTTATGAACATAAATTTCGAAAAATATGAGGGTTGAATCAAAATGTGCATTTTTCACTACAAAATTAATGATTTTTAAACTCATTTCGATTGAAATTTCGATTTTTTTAAGAGATAATTGTTGAAAATTGTACTAAATATTGTTTTTTTCTTATATTTCTGTTTTGAGATATTTTCAAAATATTAAGAAAAAAAATTGATCAAAGTTTTCTCAATTTTTAAATTCAGCATTTGGAAAAAAATATCAAAAGTACGAATTTTCTGTATACCTACTTTTTCTTTCATGAATTTTATCTTAGCTTGATCTGCATCAAAAGAGCTTTAAAACGCCAACAAACTTTTGCTTCTTTATCCCCCATTCAAAGGGTTGAAAATAACTCATTCCATCATGTACAAGAAAAATACTCACTTTAAGCTTGAGGCTCTGTTGATTTGTTCAACAAAGTAAACGGAAACAAAATACTTACTTTTCCTCTGCCAGTAATTCAACTTCTGAATTGTATAAATAGACATCAAATAAAAGCCTGAGAGTATTTTTCTTCATGACAAACACAATAAAATCTATCAGAAAAGTTTTGCATATGCAACTAAACAAACAATTTTTAGAATTATTTATAAAGAATGAAAAAAAAAATGTCAGCACTAGTTACTGTCCATTGTTGTGTGTGAAAATAAATAAAATATGAATAAAAGTATTCATTTTTTCGAATAACAAGGCAATTTTCCAAACAAACATCTGATAAATGTATTTTCCAGCAACATATATTGAATAAAAATAAATTGGTCAAAACTTTTAGTGCGTAGAGTTTCTATGGATTCATTCTATTTATTCTTGTGTGCGGTTCAAATTGAAAATATTTTACACAAAACATGAGGCTTTTAGAGCAGCTTTACACGAGACAATTTGCGGAAAACAAATATTGTCATTATAGCAGGTTTCGGTTTTGGCATCGAAGGTCTTTCTTTCCCTTTTTGCACATGAAAAGTTTGTCAAACAACAGAAAAAAATTCTTCTCATGTGAAAAGTTTGGCCGGAAAAGGATGCGAGTGCAGAAAAAAAGACGAACAAAAGGTTATATTTATGCAAATTCAATATTTTTTTGCTGCCATTCGGGGGAGACTTTGTCAATTCGCACATAAAAGCAAGCAAGATAACACAATGAAAACTAATATTCTGATTGCCTGCTATGCCTTCACACTGACATTTGTCGATCATCATCGTCGCATACAATGCGAGGCATATAGCTGCCACCGAGAATAATGGAATGTTGTCTGTCGCTCATTGATTTCCCCCAGTTGTCGCTTCGTTCGTTTGTTTCGGTCCTCATTGTGTGACGAGACAGTGAAAAAAATAAGGATTCGGCTTTTATTTGCGTTTTTTATGGACATGATTTTATCGTTCGGACTTTTTTTTTATTTTTGTTGGATTAAAAGCACATAAACGGTCTTTGAACTTGATTTTTTTCCACAGATATCAAAAAAATTTTCAAATGAAAAATAATAAAAAAAAATATTTAAAATAAACCAAAAACAATTATCCAGATAAAATAAGTGAAAATTAAATTCTGTGAAAAAATATTTGTTCCATAGCATTCCAACCGAAAAATTCAGGTAAGTCGATGGAGACGTCTGGCAAATTAATATTTTAATATTTATTTTAAACTTTTGATTGTTTCTTTTGTGACACAAGACCCTTTGATTAAAATTCATTTCACTAATCTGTCGTTCCCTCTGCAAATAAATCTTTGCAACTTTTCTGTATCACTTTTGAAACCGCTTTTCACAAATTGCCTGACACAACATCTAAAATCCAATCATACTGATCAAAGTACGTGATTGGAAACCACAATTTTCGATCATAAAAAGCAAAAATAGTGACAAAGAACGAGACGTTTCTAATTTTAATGATTGATTTTGCAAGTGTCTGCCGAAAAGTGACGAAAGAGAAGCAATAAAATTTGTAGCTGGAAGCGTATTCGGATGCAATTAAACTTCTTTTGACATGAATTATGGCATCAATTATCAGTTTATCATAATGTTTAGTATGTTTCGCTTTGGGCATAAACTCGACATTTGTATAAAGTTTGATCAAATTTGTTAGAACACTTAACATTTTGTGAAAATTAAATTAATAAGAGTTGTTTTTAAGTCAACTATCAATTTCGTCTTTCAAAATTTTATCCTGAAATTTTTTAGGCAAATAAAAAAAAATATTTAAAAAAAATTGAAATTTAAAAAAAAATCATAGCGAATAAATTTAATAATTTCATTTTTGTTAATTTTTAATCGGGGAAGAAATAAAATAATTTTTGAAAAAAAATAATTGCATCAACCCATCATAATGGGCATCAACATTTCAATTAGAAACGTCTTATTAAAACAAATTTAATTTTTGAATCTGCAAAAATAATTTTATTTTTGCAAATGGAAAATTCGCGTGAATCCTGAGAAGACTGAGGCAATTTCGAAGAAATAACTATTTTAACGATTGATGACGTCTGACCAAGAACTTGAATTTCTCTGAGAATGTCGAACGGAATGTCTCTAAATCTAGTGCTGCCATGCAGCGATTGCGTCCGTTACTCGGATTGTCCTCTAATTTGAGTAGCGAGAACAAAATCATGTTATATTCATTATTCATTCGGCCGATTTTGACGCATAATTTAGAGAATTCAGAATCGTTGCCTCAGACAAGAATTGTCGATTCGACGAGACCCATTGACATTCAGACAGATCAACACAGCTACCGTGCACGACATTGCAATTCATTTGTCAAAATGATCAATCATGAAAATTTAATTTATTTAGTTTTAATTTTTATTTTGTTTTTTTAAGAGAAAATATGATTTCAATTCTGGAAAAAAATTTATTGCTTTTTTTAAAAATTTGATTTTTAAATGTAATTTTTGCCTGTATTTTTTTTTTGTTTTAATTTTCAGGTATAGGTGGTGCAATGCACCAGAGATGCCCCCAAAAAATTGTGACCCGCTCAAGTGACACGCACATTGCTTGTTGTGTAAAAGATTGAAAAAATGTTATAATAAATTAAATTAAAAAAAAAAAAAAAACTTGTTTTTATTGAATGATTTATTTATGCATTTAAAAAATATAATTTTTAAATTTCTTTTTAAAAATAAAAAAATTCTAAAAACCTTAAATCAGTCATTTTAATAAAATATTTATCTTTCTTTTTATTATGCCCCAAAAAGTTTGAAATAAATTTGGAGCGGCTTTGTTGCCCTCGTAAAAACACTCGTCTAAGTAATTGCATGCAAAGTTACTTTTATTTATCTTCATTTATTAAAAGTTTATTTTAATGGATATTTACAATCTAATACACATATAAAAAAATATTCCACATTACATTAAATTTATGATATTAAAATATTATTATACAAAAAGTAATTTCTTAAACATTTAACAATTCTCCGAATTACTTTACATGTATGACCGACTCCCCCAGGACAAAAGAAAACAATTAAACATAACAAAGTAATAATTTTCACTATATACAACAAAATATACACAAGAGGTGGACTCTTGAACCACATTTCACTTGTTTTCAAATGCAGCTTGAAGTAAAAATAACCTAATATCTACTCTACACTTTTCTCTTCACATTTGCTTTTATTATTTTTTTTTTTTGCTCTAAACTAATGTTATAGTCTTCTTAAAAGAGAGTTATTCAAATGCAAGTGCTCTAGAGGGTTTCACAAATATTTGCTTTTCCATAGAGTTGATTCCCTCTGTTGAACATAACTTTTTACAGCACCTCAAGTTTACAATTTTTTTCTGTTATAACAATACTTTTCGATGCTTGTTAGTTGGGGCAAGTACGTATTTTCAGTCGAGTAAGACTGCACAAGATGAATGAATTTGCGGCATTAAATTAAAAAGAATTGCCGCAATTGACTGGACATTCACCTCCGCCGCCTCGTTCACGTGTCTCGCTCGTCAATTTTGATTTTTAATGATACACTTTTCGAGAAAGTGCAGCAAACTGCTACCTTTTGACGTAGTGGCACCATCTAATTTTATGGATTCGTCCATGATAAAACCGGTATGTAGATCGGGCGCTTCTGGCGGAACATCGCGACTAAGTGAACTGATGCGGAATTTCATGCGTTTCGAGACAACGGACGCCGACCATGGAGCATGTGGCTTTCTTGTTGGCGTTTCGCCGTCATCATCATCAAACGACTTTCCAAAGATTGACGATTTGAGACTCGCAAAGTTGAGATTTCGTCGTGGACGTTCCTTTGTCGTCGAGTCCTGCGACGAGCTAAACTCCATTTTGGTATTTGATGTTGTCTCGGCACTGTTGAATCGCGACATGATCCGCGAGAATGTGTGACTGGTGGTGGAACGTGTTCGTGGCACACCGCGCACAAACATGTGATTTATTTGTTCGTCCATTTCAGCGAGAGATTTTTCAAAGAATGACGGTGGAAGTGGTAATGGCTTGATTTCACGTCGAATTTCGACGATTCGTGGCTTTGTTTCGGGCGTTGGTGATTTTTCTGGCTCTTTAACAGGCTCAACTTTCGTTACTGCGGGAGGCTCATCTTCCGATTCTTGCTTGATCATCTCCTCCAAACGCGATACCTTGGCATGCAAATCCCCAATCATTTCTTTGATTGAGGTCGAAACACTACTAGACTCAGTTTTGGGTTTGTTAGTCAATGGTATGTCATTTACAATGCACGAAGACACTTGGTTGTTATCACAAATCACATCTGACGCGTTATCTACATTCGCTGGAGGCACTTCGGGTACGATGGGTTCGGATTCAGATTCGCCTAAAACAGGAATTAGAGTTAGTTTTTTTGTACAAAATAAAAATTTTGAGTATTTTCGAGCAGATTCAATAAGGAAAAATATTTCAAATAATTTTTTCTGACAAAAATTTAACGTTTTTTCCTAATTGCATCTGCTTAATGTGGGATGAAATGATAAATGTGACAAAAAGTATGTACATGTGTTAGACAAAAATTCCAAACAAACAAAAAACTTTTCAAGCGATAAAAGTAAACAGGAAGAAAAAGTAGTATGTTGGAGTAATGTGATAATTTCGTTAAATAGAATTTTCATGCAAATCAAAAAGACTTAATTACTACTTGAAAAACTTTTCTACTTCACAAATTTTCCCTAGATAGTAATGAATTGCAGTACCTTGGCAATGAACGAAAAAGAAGGAGAGAGAGAAAACTTACAATTTATTTACAGAAACTTACAAAAAAATGTTGATCCATTAATTAATTGACATTTTTCGTTTTCTTTTTATTTTCTAGATAAATGTTTACCTACATAGTGGTACATTTAGAGTCTTTTTAACTTAATTTCTTGAATAAATAACTATAAAGTACATCGCTAACCTAAGATTCTAACATTATTTTGTACATTTCACAGGAAAGGTAACAGCTCCGTTCACTTTTTGCTGTTACGTGCTTTGAAAACCATTGACATTAATGGCTTTTTCTTTCACATTCTATCTCAACATTTATCAAACTCATTATCGGTTAATTTTTAAAATAAATAAATATATAAATAAAAAAAAAAAAACAAATAATAAATTTTAAGATTAAGTAATTCTGTCTAAGCCAATTAGTGATTTTTAAGAGAAATTTTCGTTACAAGCCACTTATTTATACTTTGAAGACAGTAAGATGTTACCTTTGCTGGACGAGAGAAGGGCAGTTTTCTCGTTGACCGGCGTAATGGCACGATTTGCGGAATTGAACATGTACGGACTCGTACATTCGTTCCATCGGTCACGGCTGTTTTTGAGATTTTCCTTCTGTGGATCCGGTGATGGGGTCTAAAAAATACACGATAAATGATTTTTTGTTCAAAATAAAAATCGATTTTTTTCTTACCATATCGATTCTCACGGGTTTGAATTGGAATTGTTGACTATCGACTTTGGCCTTTGTGGGATAATATTGTGGCTTTTTCTTCACCCATTTATGTTTGAGTGCGTCCTCTGCCGTCATCCGCACTTTTTTGTCCTTCGTCAGGAGTTTTGTGATGAAATCTATCGCATCGGGTGAGACTGTGTCAAAAGCTTCGTCGAGGAAATCATATTTGCCGATGGTTACATTTGCCATTGTTTCGACATCTGTTTCGCCAGCAAATGGTGACAAGCCTGAGACACTGAAAATTTCATATTGAAAATATTAGAAAATATTTTTTTATTGATTAATGCTGCTCCAAATTTATTTCGAATTTTTTGTTTCAAAATTTCAAGGTTTTGAAATACTTCTTCATAAAAAATTAAAATGTTTTTAGTTTTTACTTTGAGATTTACTATTTCAAAAACTTTTAAAAATTAAATTCAGAATTATTTTAGTATAAAAAATTTCAAAATTGAATATTTTCAAAAATTTTGCAAGGAACAAAAAGTTCAAAAATGAGCACTCTAAAGGATACTTACAGCACATAAGCAATCACACCCACACTCCACATATCCGTGGCAAAACTAATACTCTCGAAATTCACCACTTCTGGTGCCACAAACTCCGGTGTTCCGAACAGCACTTGCAACTTCTTCTCTGGATCGTATTCTCGTGCCAGTCCAAAGTCGATAATTTTGATGCGGTTGCCCTCGCGCGTCGTGCACAAAATATTCTCGGGCTTCAGATCCAAATGAATGATATTCTTGGAATGAATATAACTCATAGCCTCGCAAATTTGCCGCACAAAAATCGCACACACCTTATCTGTCATGATAAAGTTTTCGTCGAGCACTCGATCAAACAATTCACCGCCTTCAACTCTGCAACAAAAAAGAAAAATCGATTAGTCCTTATCACAATGGAACATGCCAACTTACAATTCTAACACGACACACATCATCTTGTTGTATTCGTACGCATCATAGAGCTGGATGATTTTTGGATGTTGCAATCGATTCATCATTTCAATCTCCAGAGAGACAGCTCCCCGATCACCACGCTTCAAAATTGGTACGAATTTTGCTGCTAAATTAAATCCTGTGGCCTTTTCGCGAACTTTGAATACTGTGCCAAATTTTCCTCTGCAACGAAAAAAGAACAAAACCACGCGCGTTACATTACAAATTAAATTACATTTATTCAATTAGAGAGGAATTTGGTGTGTGTAGTTTTGTTTGCGTGCGCCACATTTTCATTGTGCTGATAGAGCTATTGTAAAATTCTTGAATTACATCCAAAACTTATCATTTTTGGAAATCTGTGTGTGCAAGTAAACAACTCGCTAATGGATAAATACAAATGTCTAAAATGATTTGGGAATTTTGAGTGTTATTGATGGTTGGCCTAGTTTGGCATCTAATATTCACATGATTTTACGCGTAGGTAGGCAGGGAAATTTTGATCATTCAGAGTGAAGAGAATTTTTGATGGTTGAATTTATTTACTAAAAGATTATGTCGCGCAATGTAAATTAACTTTGTATGTCATTTTCATTGATTTTTTTTTTATTTAAATGGTTTATTTCTAAGAAATTTTAATAAAAATTAAAAATAAGAGCAATAATTTCGCAAAGACCAAAAATATTTTTTTAAAATTCAAAAAGTTGCAAAAAAATGTAAAAGATAGATTTTCGAGAATTATTTGGAAAAAAAAATTATCGCTCTGATTTTAATAAAAAAAATAAATTTTTTCCCTGAATTTTTTCGACAAAAATTAAAATATTAAATTTTTTAATTAAAATTAACTCTAATTTTGAGTTAAAAAAAAATAAATTAAGCTAAAATCATTTAACGTAAAAATTAATTTATTATTCATATTAAATTAATTTTTGTTTTCACTATTTCAAGGTTTTAAGTTAAAAATGAAATAAAATTTCACAAAATAAAAATTTAAGAAAAAATGAAAAAAAAAATGGTCACGTGACTCAAAAATAATTAAATTAATTTTAAAAATTTATTTTGAGTAAACTTTTTCCTCTTTCGAAATTTCATGAAAAGTATTAAAGTAAAATTCTTTCATATTTTCGCAAATATTTTTGTATTCAAATCTTATTGAACCATCACAAGAATCCCTGGAGGAAAATCCATTTTGTGTACAAAAATGTGATTAAATTGAAAATGCATGTTCGCTGAATTTTTTACACAAATCCGTTTGCAATGCAAATGCCTCCACGAACAACTACAATCCAAGTAGTACTGCGAAAGTTTTGTGTAAGAATTGATTAAAAACCAATATTATATTTTGAATATGCACCGCACACATTCTTTACTTTACAAAATTTCCAAAATACATTAAATAGCAATCATGGAACGGAAGGAAATAAATTATAATATGTATTGGCACACGATTTAACGAAAACGATTATGAGCAATTTTCTTGTTGATTGTTAATAATTTATGCGACTTACCGTCCAATTTCTTCTATCACTTCATAATTCTCCTTTGGATCGATGCCGCGTTTTAAACTGACATCTCGATACGGAAATGCCGGATCGACATCTGGAATGAAAACGAAAAAAAACTTTTAAATTTTGCAGTTCTATTTAAACAAGCAACGTGCAGAGGCAAAAAAAAAACATTTTACTTGAGTAAATATTACATTGAAGGATTTCATTTGATTCGCAATTGTAGTCAAATGGCAGGAAAAGTGTTATTCAAAAGCCATTTTATTATTATCCATCCATTTCCTCTCTCTCTCTCTCTCTCATTTTATCTCACACTCCTCCAGTCCTTTTTTACTCTTGAATAAATCGTGAGACAGCAGTTCCTTTTTTCAATTGACTTGCATTCCGATTTGTACACAGACACGAAGGCACGGATGTTGTGACAAAGAAACCGAGATACAAATTTCAATTCAACAGCAGACAAAATCGGGTGAATGTCATTTCAGTCGAAACTTTCTTCGAGTTCGTGCGACAAAAAAAAAACACCCGGAAAATCAATAAAGAAATATTTTCACATACGAACTGTCAAATTGACTATTATTAGTACATTTTCGGCATGTTGATCCATAAATTTTCAATATTTTTTCGTCATAAAGGCGTGTGTGTTTGTGTGTCATGTGCGCTTGTTAGCAAACAAATATTTATGCGAACATGATTCAACAAACCATTGAAAATGTCTTCTCTGTCGAGTTTTTTTTTTATTTTTTGAAAATACACATACTTGAGCACGTTTTGCGTTTGCAATAAAAATGAAAGTTCTTCAAATATTTTTTTTGTGTTGTCATTCTGAGGGATTTTACTTTTACTCAATATTTTTAGATCACAACTTTTTTTTAGCCAGCTTTAAAAAAATATTTTTTTTTAGGATAAACCAAAGTTGCAACCAAGTTTATATTTATTTTACTTTTTAAAAAATATATCAGGTCAAAAGTTCAAGGTTGACGATTTTCATTCAAGCAAGAAGTGATTTTTTATGAATCAATTCAATTTTATGTCCTTCTGTAAATTTAACTACTCATGCAAATTAGATGAATGAAGGAGCTTGATTTTATGATTTTCTTATAAATTTGTAAATTTTTGTATTTTTTTTTCTAAATTTCGACTCAAATTAACCTATTCAAGAAAATGTTGAATACGAGAGAAAATTTTTTACGATAATAATTTTTTTCAATCAATTCACTTCAGTTGTTTTTCATCGCATTTTCCGGAAACAATTTAACACCTGAGCTTTCGCTTCAGTTGTTCGTCAATTTTTCTCCATTGATGAGCAAATTCTTATAAACGAAGAAAAAAATTGTAATCGAAAATGTCGTCTTATCGTGCACACACAGCGACATCATCCCAGATTTAGTTCAAAATGCTTAGCAACGATTGGCAATTACAAAAATTAATATCACACATGAATGATGAACGCGCACCTTTTTTGCCGTGATGCGCGACGGCCCATCCATTAATAGCATCGGGAACCATTAAAATATAAATTATTAGCTTAAAGTCCGATAATAAAATAATTTTTGACATTCAATCGTTGCGTGATGCGAACAACCCTCTTTTATTTTTAATTCTTCCCTGAACTTGAATGGATGAGTGATAAAATAAAATGTAATGTAATGTAAAATGATTTTGGCATTGATCATGGCGCGGCTCGTAGAGACATTTAATAGCCTCGATTATCATTATCACGGTTATTTTATTTTTATCGCTGCTTGCTTGCCTGCCTGCTTGTGCACATGACGGCAGTGAACAAAAATGCAACAGTATAGATTGGCAATATAAATCGTCGGTCGGCAAGAGAAGACACGTTCCGTGTGTGGGCCAACTTTAATCGAGCCAATCGACTGTGTGTGTGTGTGTTGCATCGTGCCAAAAATCGATTTAATGGGAAAATAAAAAGAATAAAACAATAGATAAGGAAAACTCTATTGTTTGATTATTTGTTTGTTGAATGAACTAGCAGTATTTATTGTTGCGATGATGGTGTAGTTGTGTGATGAGTCTATTATTATTATGCTATTTGTTTTGTATTTTTAGATTGATCCGCACGTTAGAAGATAACTCTCGTGGCAACGAAACAATTCGTATTGATTTGTTACGATAGAGGAAGATAAATTATTTCCAAGTATTCGGTCGTGAAAATGTCAAGGGAGAATGGTAAATGTGATGTACTCAGTGGCATTTAAACCAGTTCAGTAGCATTGTCCATCATTTTCAATTATTTTTTTACGTTTTTAAACTTTTTTTTACAATTTTATTTTTTTTTTCTTATCACGGATTTTTGAGATTCATACACAAAAAAATTTTTTTTTTTTTCGTAATTTGATGATTGTTAATTAGTTTTATTTATTTTTTTTTTTAAATTTAATTTACTGTTTACGCTTATTATAAAATTTTAACTCAAAATTTAAAAAAAAATCTACTTAAGCCATTAAATTTAATTATTTCACTTTATGTTACTCCCCCTCCGATTTTGCCAAAAAAATTCAGGGGGAAAATTTTTGACATTTTTTGGTACTTTTTAATTAAAAAACGATAAAAATATATAGTTTAGGTACATTAAAATTATATTAAATATGAACTTAAATTGCTTTAAAAGCGCATTATCTATCGAAAATTTGATGAAAAAATTTTTGAGTTATGTGACCAAAATTTTTATTTTGTGAAATTTTATTCAAATTTTGACTTAAAAAATTGAAATTTATTATTTATTAAAAACAGGGGCGTAGTAAGGCGAAAATTTTTGGGGGGGCAAACAGAACAAATAAAATTTTTTATCCCCAAATTCTGAAAAATTCCTTTACTTAAAAAATAAACGCTAACTGATTAAAAATAAAAACTATTTTATTGTATTCAATCAACAATTAATGAAAAAAGTAGTAAAAAAATTAAATAATTTTTAAAAGGCAAACAAAAATAAAAGATCTATTAGAATTAGGTTCTAAAAAAAAATAAATAAATAAAAATAATTAACAAAAAATGAATAATGATGAAATGAAAAAAATTAATAAAAATTTGTTGATTATTAAAAACAATAAAAAATTACAATTTAATCGAGAAAAAAATTATTCTGAAATTATTTAATTTCTCATTATTTTTTTTTTTTTTTTTTGAAATGTAAAAACTATTTAATTGTAATAAAAAGACTCATCAAAAAGCCTGTTTCTAAATTCCATTTTAAAATCCAATTATCATAACTTTCAAATAACTTCACCAAACTTTCCTCGAAAACTTTTCTATAAAAATCATAGCAATATCAACAGGACGAATATTCGAACAAAATTTATATTAAATTTCATAACGAAGCAAACCGAAAAGCAAATGAAAATGGTTTTATTATAAATCTCTCATGGAACATTGTTATTAATCATACTAAAGCTAAATACATAGATTGCAATTCTGATAAAGCTTCCCTTTCTTCCTCTATTTTATCCACAATTTCATACGAGTTCCACCTCAGATTTATTTGAAAATAAACCTTTTTCTCCTGCATTTCGTATTGATTGCAGCACGTTATGAAGATGCAAGATGTGGAAATTTTTAATTATATTGTTTTTATTATGGCGCCCATTTTATCGTCTCACACTTGTGTCAGTGTTTTTTTATTTATTTGCGCAAAAATAACAAAACAAACGGGCATATTTGACAATTGGGAATATAAAAATAATTAACAAGAATGCAATTTATTATAAAATGTAACCTGCTTTTTCAAAATAATGGGTCAACAAATAAAATTGAAATTGTTTATTTTATAGTGAAAGTCTATTTTTGCGTTGAGCTTTATTTTTGTACTTTTGCAAAAAAAAAATATAAAACAATCAAAACCGCACGTAATTTGACTAACTCTCGTAAACCAATTAAAGCTTATCTATTACAAAATGAGATAATTTGATGCAAAAAAAATAATAAACCTGCTACTGCAACAAAATTGTATATAATAATAATTATAGCATTAGACAAAACCGCTGATGCTGGTGCAGACCACATAATTGTGGTCACTCATATTTCTATTTATTGCAGTAATGAAGCGTTTAATCCATCACATAAGTGTAGGAAAAACGTAAATTCGCAATAATTAAATAAATATTTTATTTATTTTTCAAATATCTTATTAATTATAACAAATAAATTTGCCAGTTTTGGTTCGGAAGCCAGTCGTAACGGATCCAAATTAATTTATTAATATTTTTTTCTTTTTTTTTTGTGTTCAAAAGTTAAAGAAAAAATTAAGCTTGCGATATTTCCTCGAAGGATTAATTAAACATTTATTGAGATTTTTCCATTAATCATTAATTTCAATGGAAGTGAACAAAAAAAAAAGTTAAAAGATATATTTTATTTAGAAAAATAATTAATTAATCATGAAGATTATATAATTAATCCAATCAATACTGAACTGAATAACTTTCTGTTTTGACTAAAAATAAAAATGTCAAAAATTAAAAAAAATACATTGAATAAATAAAATGATAAAGGTCAAGTTGTCCTCAATATATTTAAATTTATCTACATTTATATCATTTTGAGAGCAAAAATAGATATAACGATACCCTGGGTACCAAAACAACGAAAAATTTCCCAAACTTTGGTCTCTGCGGGACTCGGAGAAAACAACGAAATAAAGTAAAGTTTGCGGAATAATTAAGTTTGTTGGAGCGCGATGTGAGTCAAAAGTTTTTAGTAATTTTACGTCACGAAATGTTTAATTCAAGCTGACTTTTGCTCAAAGTAAGTCTCTTTAATCCATGAAAATGTAAAAATGTGTCACTTTAAGGATTACTGAATAACATGGGATAATTGTTGGCAGTTAAAATATGACAAATTTTTTGATGAAAAGTCGTTAATTTTTTTTTTTTTTTTTTTTTTTGAAATAAAAAATATTTTTTTTAAAATTAAATTTAAAAGATTCGCAATTTTATCAAAAATATGTCAAATTTTATTGAAAAAAAAATCAATGGGAGACAACTGCCTGACTTACTGACTGACAAAATACCATTCAATCATTTTTGAAAAGGTTCGCTTCCATGTCAAGGTTTCCGTATACGTTCAACTATTATTAGAACATATTTTATTTATAAACACACAAATTCCCCGAAGAGAATTTAAAAGGTGTTGTTATTGCTATAAATATTATGATGTGATGTGGGAAACGGGTTTTGTTTTATTTTGGTAGTCAGAAGAAAAAAACTGTCAATCACTTCGCAAATACCTTCCACTTGTAAGAGACAATGGCAGAATGGTTGGATATTAATCAGCAACGTGAAATCAATCGTGATAAGGATATCGGAACCACGCGCAAAAGATGTGGCACGAGGGAAAATCTTTAAATAATACAAGTTTAACAAGGGTATGGCATAATATTTCATCATATCTCCGGGCTTCCCTTTCTCTTCGCTTTATTGTTGACCTTTAAAGTTACTTTGTATCCAGACGACTTTCATTCATTCATCAATACAAGGGACATAAATAACTGAAGATTCTTTTTTTATAAAAGAAGATTGCGTGACACACAAATCGATAATAACCTTCAAAAGACACTTTTCCTTGAAATTGTGTCTCTCTCGTTTGTGCTTGTGTGCTAAGTGGTGTACGAATACCAAATGAAAGGAAGTAATGAAAAATTAGAAAGAGGAAAATGAAACAGACAGGAATGTGAATGATAAAGAAAAATAATATCAATGTCAAAGACCTGATTAACATTTTTTTTTTGCTTATCAAGTACTTCCACTCTCTTTCACTCTTCTTCTTTTTATTAGTCATTTATTTATTATTTTTATGGAAAAGGTTGGGATATAAATAGCAGGCAGTTGCGTGCTTTACAGTCAAAAGTGATGCAAAAGGCAGTAATTAGTGACCTGGATTGTGATTTTTAAGAGCAGTGTAAATTAATGCGTAAAATTAATTTAAAAACTTTTTTTAAAACATTTTTTAAATTAATTTATATTTTTTACATTTTAAGCTCAACTGATCAAATCTTAATAAATACAATAAGAACTGCAAAAATTTTTGACTCAAACTTAAAATACTTAAGTTCAGCTCAAGAAGTAAAAAATCAATTAATTTTTAGCGAATTTACCAATTTTTGATAAATTTTTAGAAAATTTGTAAATTATGTCAATTTGAATTTACGTAAAAAAATAATTAAATATTTCGAAAAAAATATTTAAATGAATCAAAACTAATTTTCGAAGAAAAGTATTTGGTATTATTTTCGACCAATATTATTTATAATGAAAAATCAAGGATTGTTAATTTTTTTTTATATAAAGTATTATTTTGAATTATTTATTATTTTAATTGAATTTAAAAATCAAAAGAAATGACCTCCACATTAAATTTTTGTGTGGGTCGAACAATAAATCTCTTAAAAAAATATTTTTGAATTTTTATAATTTTTTTTTATAAATTTCTTAATAACAACAACAGAATTAAGACGCAAAATAATCGGTCAATAAATTTTAAAAGCTCCATTTAATTCGAAAAATAGCGAACTATTTTCCCGTAAAATTTTCAAAATGTAACGCCTGGTACTTTACATCCACCCTCCATTTATTCACCCTCGCTACACCACTGCTCGTAAAGGGTAAATCACTAATTAGGTTCGTAACGTTACATCGAACGATTTCATTCACAGTTGAAGTGCGTTCAATATTAAAAGAAAGAACGAAGATCATCGCTTGCCTACTAAATTTTTTATTTCATTCAAGAATTTGTTTACACATGCGAATTTCCTTCTTGATTTTCTTCTTTTTTTTCGTAATGAATAAAATATCAAGGTCTGCACATGTCAGTATCTTCCAAAATTGAATGAAAAAAAAAGTTTGTTTACATTTATTGATTTAAATGGGTAGCCCGTAAGCGAGTGAATGAACGAATTCGTTGTTGTGCTTCTTTGTTTATTTTACGCAGTCACTTTTTAGAATGTCCAAAAACGAACGAAAAAAAAAACAAAACAATCGGCGACGTTGAGTTCTATTTATAGCTCTTTTTGTCTCAAAATCTTGCATTCCTTCGACAAATGACTCTTTTTGTGTACGTTGTTTACTCATCGCATCACGCAATTTCGTGTCGACGCGTCGTAGTACGGGGGAAAATTATTTACGAGAACGACTTACCTCCAACTGGATCTGTTTCATCGATGTGAATCATCTTTGAAAAATTCGCTCGGGTATGACGTGCTTGTTGTTGTTTCGTGTAACTTGTAAACACTTGTGATCTCTCGTCAAGGTTATTCGACGTTATTACTTTGTTGTTTTACGTGAAAAATTTCTCTCGCACTCGAAGTGGTTCTTGTTTCGACAGCTCACTTTTCACCTTTTTTTATTACTTTTTTTTTTGTTTTTGTCGAAGTCGTTTTTCACAGTACACTTGGACACGACGCACGGCAAACTTTAATAACAAAGTTGATTTAGATTGGAAAAGTTCGGTATGCGGTAAATTTACTATTATCTGTCTTAACTTGTCTTATGAAAATGTCGTTTAAAGCACTATAACACTTAAATATGAGCAATTTTCACTGTCGGATGGTTTTTTAATAACTTTTTTTCCTCGCTTTATTTGCTTATTTTCTGTCGCCTCGCAGCGTTGCAATGCCGTTTACTCGAATGGAAAAATTATTAAGAGCACCTTTGGAATTTTTCTTTTCACTTCATTCACAATTATTTATTATTGAATTAAACTCGTCAATTTCTTTCAATAATTTTCTTTTTTTTTGCGTGAGAAATTATTTTCTTCTTTAAATGAACTTCTTTCTCAATAAAAAATTTGAAAAGTTTCTGCCGACGAGTCAAGTTGTGCTCGATAAACCTCAACAATTTATTACTATTGAAAAGAAATAAAAAGATTTCGATCTCGGCAATTTCCAACTTTCCGACGTCTGTACGGTGCTCGTTGAATCTGAAAATAAAATCCGGAGAATAAAATAAAATTAATCAAGAATGAGAGAGATTTTCATGAGAAACTGAGTATAAATGAGAAGTTTTGCGGAAAATTAGAAGATTTCGAAAAATCTCAAGCAAGTGGTCTCAAAATTTATGAATTCAATGATTTTTTTTAAAATGTTGTGTGGAAAAGTGGCATTTGATACATTGCAGTCCGCGATCATCATCATCATTGTTTAGTTTAAAACCATAAAAACTTACAATTTATTCAAAATTTACTTTTAAAAAGTTTTTTCGTCGGCACTCGTCGGAATGCAAGACAAAATCAACCAGCTAGACGAACAAAAAATGTTTTAGTCTACCTTGAGAAAAGTGACAGGCGGTCGTTGTTTTCATTTCAAAATTTTCTTGTTCACAATAATTCATGCGCGTCGTCGGTATTTCATACAAAAAAATACGTGAAGTATTAAGTGAGCATTTCTGCATTTTTTTTTCTTGCCACCACCACCGCCGACGTTGTGAGTTGCGACATTTTCAAATAAATCCTTTGAATCTAATTTCGCACTTTACGTTTATTTTCACGTAGAAAGTCATTAACACACAAACATCAAAATTCCTAATAACCCAATTAAACTTAAAAAGGTTCACAACCTTTTGTCCTCTTTAATCTAATTTATGTAGCTTGTTATTGTTATCTTTCACTCCCTCTCTGGTACTTACTCAAGTTTATTCAAAAAATTTTTTAGAAAATGTTTCAAGTGAACGACACCCATGATAACAATTCACAAAAAAAAATCGATTTTCTCATGGTGCGAATTATTTGCGATTAAATATCAATCGAGAGAATTGTGAGTTTATAAAATAATTTTATTGGGAAAGAGGAAAAAAGTTTTTTTTTTGTCAAAAATAAATAAAAAAAATATTTTTTTTAAATAAATTAAATTTTTGTTATTCCTTTATTATCGACAAATCTCGTCTAGTCAAAAAATCCCCTTCAAAAATATTATTTACTTTTAAAGACCTAAGATTCAAAAACCAAACTTAATTTTTTTAATAAAAAAATGTGAAAAATTAATTTAAAAATAATTAAAATAGTTTTTTTCTAAATTATAATTATTTATAACTTTTTTTAAATTTTACTTTAAAATTAATTTAATTTTAATTTATTTTTATTAATTTTTAATTTTTTGTTTCCTAGCGTTTATTTTCAATTTAATTTAATATTAATTTAATAAATTAAATTAAATTTATTTTAATTTAATTTTAATTAACTAATAATAAATTTTTATTTTCAATTTAATTTTTAAAACCACTTTGTAATTTAAAGCAATTTTCTTTTTTTTTATCTCAAATAAAAGAATCCAATTTAACTTTTTTCGCAAGTCATGCTTGATTGATAAGAAAATTATTATTCAATATTTCATTAAAATTCTTGATTGACTGCGGCGTGGATTTAATATGATTTTTCCTCTTGCTTTTAAATTTTTCAAGCTACTTAAGAAATTAGTTTTCCTCATTAAATTTTCAACTCTTTAAATATTTTAACGCGACACAGAAAATTTCACTTCATTTACCTTTTAATTTTTAATAAATAATTATTATGTTCACTAAATTCCACGACAATTTGTCACTCGTGTTGCCGTAGCAAGTAGCTAATAATAGTCAATATAATTTATTGTTTCACCAGAGATTCTCATAAAATTTGCATGAAAATTTACAAAATTTCATCGACAATTTGTTCCCTTCTATGTCCATTAATTATTATTTGGCATCACGAAAAATTGCTAATTTCCAATTTTTATTTTCTTCTCATTTAATTCATAAAACGGGCAAAAATTATTCGATGATTTTAATTCACAATTAATTCGTTAATTAATATTTCACTTGTTCAACCAGACAATATTTAATAACGTTTGACTGGGTTTTAACGTGAATCACAGCAAAGTGCTTTGCGAAAGTAACGCGTTTGACAACAGACATGAGACAAATAAAATTGAGATGTGCACGTTTTTCAATTTTAACTTGTCTGTCTCACAATTTTTTCGTGAATATTATTGCTGTCACTGTCGCGCGACGTTGTTCTTGAAAGAAAATTGAGCGACGTTCGTGAGTATCTGCTGTACGTGCAAGAGAAGAAAAACCAGATCGGGAAAAAATTATTATTTTGATGATGTCTATTAAAATACTTTATATGAGGAGGAGAGACATGCCAAACGTGTAATGACGATCAATTAAGATGACGAGAGAAAACCAGAATCTTTCAATGATGAAAATACACTCTCGAACGACTGCGAGTATTGCCGTTCAAAAAGGGGCATGAAAACACATGTCAGACTTATGTAAATGTTTCTAACTTGATGTCTGCGTGCAAGTGTATGTCTCTATTTTAGATGAATTTGCATACATTATTAATTCAATTTAGTTTTGTATTGAAATACTTCACTCACTCGCTCAATACAATGAATAAATGGAGCAGTGGCGATAACGATATGCCGAAAAACTTTTCTGATTATTGCTAAAAGCTTTTAACTTTGGCACAAATTCTCATCAATCAAAAAATTTCGTCTTCCGACACAAGCAGAGACAGTCGATGGAACACCACCGAAAATGCAAATTTTCCATTGCGTCGCGCGACTATGACGACGTTGTCGTTGTCGTGCACGAAAATTCTCTCGGTGTCTTTTAATAGTATGAGTGAAAAATTAAAATAAAACCACTGCATTAGAGACTCACATGTTACACAAAAGTTGATCACAGTTTTTCACGCGATGTTTGTTGTAACATGCACGTATCGCACAGACCCCGCGGCTTGATGAGAGGTGATATTAACCCTTAAGTTTGATTTATTGTCTTATTATGAAGAAGTCACTATAAATAATCGAGAGAGAATATTTTTCGTAGTTCGTTAATTTATTTCGTAATATCAATTGATGACAGTTAATCATCGGGCATGCCGCCCCCGGGAATAAAGTATAATTTCAAAAAGATTCATGAAGCATTGTGTGATGCTTTTGGTTGCACACTTTAATATTGCTTGCTTCACATTCCGATACTTTATGATTTGTCCCAAAACAATTGCAACATAATTTATTGTCAGTAACCAGTTTCAAGCGATCAATTGGGCTAGTCTTCAAGTTCCGGGCACTTATATACAAAGTGATCCTTGTCACACACGTAACGTTTGAGTGACTTGGCGTGTAACGACGATTTCCTTTTGACTTGTTCTACCTTGCTGTTCTTCTTCGTGAGTGAAAAGAGTTCCGGATCGACTTCTAGCATACGAATTCGTTTCTCTATAACATCATACAGAGATTGAAGTGTTGGTAACTCTTAACGATTTTATGGTCATTACATATCTCAGTGATAATGGAAGTCAGTTAAAAAAAATTTTAGTCTTCGTGTTGTAAACTCTAGCAGCTCGCATTCAGAGACAGAGATTAGTTTTCAGAAGTCCAATTTTTTTCTTGAAGATCATCATTCCAAAGTCGAACTTTACGAGATCTTGTACTGAGAGAAGATAGTTATTGCCTATAATCTCCTGAATCTCTTGTTAAGCTAAAAAAAGAAGTATAAAAATCGAATCAAAAAACCTCTTAAGGAATTAAATATCTCTTAATAGATTCAATCAATCTCTTAATATGTTAAATTAACCTCCCCAAGAGAAGGAGGTTAGATTGATAACATAAGAGATTAGATAGCCCACGTAAGGTACCAAATTAACTCCTCAGAGGGATAATATTATTCCTTTTAAATCCACAGGGACACATTGTGCCGTGTGTATCACACAAAACGAGCAAGCAACAACAGTCGAAGGAACGGCAAGTAAATTCTTGAAGCAATTAAATTTAGAACGGCAAATTTGCTCAGCAACTTGCTCTCTCTCACGTTGAAAATAAATAGAAGAAAAATAAAAGAAATATTGTACTTTTGAACGGAGCAGTATGTGAAAGATTTTCAAGATTCGAGTCAAGTGTACACGGACTCAGCTAGAAAGAGGGAGAAGGAAAATGTGTATAGTTTGTAAAGAGTGAGAAACAAAGAAAAAAAAATAGAAAATTAATTTGAAATCGAACAATATTGACCGGAAATGAAATAGCGGTATAGACAAAGTAAATAAAACAGAAGTTGTGAGTATAAATTTTAAAAAAAGTAATATCCTGAAAGCGATAAGAAAAATTGTGTCTTTTAATAAAAGTCTGTTGTCAATGTGAAATTATAAATAGTGCGTTATATCAGAGGTGATATTTTTTTTGTTATAAAAATACAAAAAAAAACAATAAATGATTCGGTGAGGCCGCAACACATCAACATGTGGTTAAAATAAAATTTTTCATTATAAAAATGATCGGGAGATCATCATGGGATAAAAAACCTTTTCACAGCTTATTGATTTTCATCAAATTTTTTTTCAGTTGTCCGATTATCAGAACATGATTAAAACAGATGTTGAACTAGAGAGCCTGTACGTTGTTGATGAAGATAAAAAAGTGTTTAAATTTAGTTTTCGTGCGACCTGAGCGCATTTTAGCCTATATATCAGATTTTTCCAGTAGGTAAAAATTCGTTAGTTTAGAATATTTAGACGATTTTAAAATGCAAAATGATGTAAATAACAAATTTTTACGAAATTTTTTTAGCAGTTTTTACATAATGAACTTTCCAAAGTTGAAATTTTAATTTTTTAAAAAAAGTTATCGTCAGCGTTTCATACAAATTTTTAAAATTTAATAAAATCATGCTTTCAAAAGGAATATTATAATGGAAAATTCCTTTTATGTATTTACTTTAAAAAATTTTTTCTGCTTCTTTACTATAAAAATCATTAAGGCCACTTAAATTTTTTTTAGAAATTTTTGTCACAAAAAAAAAATCAAAGTGGGAAGGGAAAGCAAAAAAGGTTTTGAAATACTTTTTCACATAAAATGACTAAGTGCAAACAATTTTTGACTATTTCGCAACATTTTTGTTGTTTCTTAAGTTATTTACATTCAAATTTGCGTATTTAATTCGTAAAATAAAAAAAAAAAACAATGAAAAATGAAATTTCTCCTCTTAGTCATTCACAAATTGATAATTCTTTTTGAGAGAGAATGCACTTCAAACACACAAAATAAATCTTGACTAAGCGATTCTAATTTTAGAGTGCAGGTACCGCTTTTGTCTGCACCGATTTCTTTAAATTGTATAGCGTGCGTTTATTTAATTAGATAATTTGAATAAAACAAAATGCACTTGAATTGAATTATTTTCGTCTTACATACCAGAAACATGTTAGTTTCATTGTCATTTCCTCGTTACGCGCTGTTATCTGCTCGTTAAGAAATTTTTCTCTCTCTCCAAAGAGGTAATGCACTCAGCTGAATGGACTTTTATTTAAATAGTCGGTAAAATAATTTTGGGAAAATTCACTTAACAAATATAATAACATGGCTTTTAAAGTGCAACCGCAGAACATTAAAAGTACAAACTAATGCAATAAAGACCATACAATACCAAGTAAACCAAAATCATTCCGACGATTATTTTAAAGGAGAATTGTTTCAAAACTAAAACCCGATAGTTTGTATTACTTTTTCCATCATTTTCCACCTACAGAGATTAATTTTCGCAACTTTATAAATAAATTGCGAAAATGACGAATGGCAGCTGCATTTGGAGACATGGCAAAAATATCACTTTGACGCCGTTTAGGAATGCAAAATATGCAAATCCACCACCGCGCGGCTATTAATAGAAAATGCATTTCCAAAAACAGACATTTTATGCGAGTGATGATCATCATGCGTCAGCAAAAACAGTTAAATCTGATCGCTCAATAATAATTGTTTATCTTGATTTGATTTTCGTCCCCCACACACGGATTTCACTGGCACCTCGTCATGCATTTGGTTCGTGTAATGGCGCAATTTTGCATTCCAAATGTTTGCTGAAACTACTTGTTGTTGCTGTTTCGCGCGTGTTTTTTGGCAGTGACTAGCGAATAAATTAATAGAATTCCTCGCGAATGATAAAGATCGCGAGCACACGTGTCGTTAGTTTATTTTTTTCAGATACAAATGTAAGTCTTTGGTGACAACAACGAGATGCGAAGATTAAATCCCGTTAAAAACCCACATTCTCGGTGAATAAATTAAGGCGACATTGCAAGTAGAGAGAAAATTTGTGCAGCGTCCACAGAGGAAACTTATGCAATTTCACGCTATTTTACTCATGCAAATTTGCTTGAAACTTTTTGCATTTTTGTATGTCGCAGTCGCAGCTGCAGCTGAAAGAATATCATTCTCCGGAACATTCTTTCGCGCAAACACAAGTCATTGTCAGGGTTGTCGTCGTCTCGTTGCGTTGGCGATGCAGTTTTATCGTTATCTTCTGCTAAAGGCAAAGTAATTTAAAGGAAATGTTGTACAATAGAATTTAAAATGATGCGCTAAAGAATTATGAAAAGAACGCTATATCTTAATTAATGAGACCATTCATCCTTACTCGTTGTTGTTGTTGTATAAAATGCTTTTTTATGTTATTTTAATGCAAAACTAGGCCAAGGAACATTAAAAAAACATGAAAAATGTATGCATTATAAACAAATTTCCTTCTTTGTTGAGCATTGTACAGCAAAAAATTGTGAAATATGCGCTACAAAGCTGGAGAATGTTGAAAATATTTTTGAACAAAATTTTAAATTTGTGTCCTTTTATTTTAATTTGCTGCAAAATTTAGCTGCTCTTGATATATTTTCGATAATTTTCGAAGTTCAAGTGAAAAAAAAATCATTTTTTAAAAATAAAATAGAAATTTAGAAAACAATTATTCGTAATAATTTTTCATGTTTTAAAATATTTTAATTTAATTTTTTTAAATATTTATGAAAAAAGCCCTAAATCAGCACCATTTTTCATTAATTTTTAATTTTAATTTTTAGTACTCATTAATTTTTTTAAAACTTGAACTTAGAAAAAAATTTAAAAGGGGATTCGTAAAAAAAATATTCGAAATTTTTCAAAATTTCCTATAAATTACCATTACATAAACCAATTTTCAACCCAAATCACTTTTGAGCAAGTTAAAAATTTTATCAAAAACAAATCCTTCTTTAAAATTATTTTATAAGTTTACTCGGTTAGTTGCTATCAGCAAAGGAACTTTAATAAAAAAAAAACTTCTTCTTCTTCTTATAATCTTGAAAACCACAATTTCTTAACTCCCCTTTGAGAAGAAAAGCAACTTTTTTAGTGCTCTTCTGGCGTCAACACGCAGAAAATTATTTCTCCTTTTCTTTGTCTTTTTCGTTTATTTTACTTTTTTTTTCATCAAAGCTAATGATTTCCTCTTTTTTCTCTTTCTGTTTTTCAGGTTCTAACAAGGCTTCCTCGTATCACCTTAAAACAATACTGCAACAAAACATCATTAAAATAGGTATCAACAAAAAATAAAATGAGGAAAACAGCAAAAACCTCGTAAATTCTGTGTCAATACGATACGCAAGAAAATAGAAAATGAAGTGTGAAACTGATAAGAAAATCTTTTTGGAACCGTTTCAATAATAACAAAAAAAAAATCGTAAGGAAGAAAAACAAATAATATTAACAGGCGGAAGCCAATAAAACGAAGAAAAAAAAATTGTGTCGAAATTTGAACACTCTAGTGAAGTGAAAGAAAAACTAAATAATGAGTATCAAGCTCACCGGTTAATTGTTAGAAATTATTTATTAGAAAAGTGAAAATAAAAGAAAATGTCGGATCTGAATTCCGTGAGTGTTACAACGCCTGCAACCTTAAGTGGTGTCACGTTACCGAGCGAGGTGTTGGAGCATCTTTATCAAAGTTATTCTCTCAAACAGAAGAGAGCTGGGTTAAATTGCTTCTTAGCGGCATCCATCCTCTTTGATCTGTGGGCCATCCTGATACCGCAAGGACAGAGTTGGGAGAGTATCGGTGAGTGACTTTAATGAAAAATCACACAAACTTCCTACTTTTTCGCATTCGACTGCCGGAAAAGAGGGGAAAACCAGATGACAATTAATTAAATTACATTATTTTCCTCGCTTATCCTTCTTTTTGCCGCCACCGTAACAAACACGGACGACATCATGTGCGCCTTCAGCCGTTTTATGCATATTCCTTGCACTAAATCTCCTACTGGGCGGCTTTCTACGATTATGTGGCAACAGTAAATTTCATACAATTAAAATAGCAACATGGGAAATTGCGCCGCATGCAGCCTGGCTAATTGCCATCAAACAACTGTTTTTGGAATTATTTTTCCGTGGATCGGTTACGCCGAGGTATGTAGTGCTAAAAAATATATATTTCTTTAATTTTTCGTAATTTTTTTCCTCTATGTCTTTCACACAAGGTCATTGCAACAATTTTCAGTTTGAGTGCAATTGACAATTATTTTACATGAGACACACACACACATTTATTGACAAACATTTGTTATGCAGAGAGAAAATTGATTCACGCGAAAGACCTTGCGAAAGGTAGCACATCGCGTTTTTCGCTTTCATTCGATTTTCGTTTTACTTCCCATTGAAAACTTGTTCAATATTCTGTGTGTAGGTCACGTTTTTTTCTTTCTTTCGTTTTTTTTTTAAATAGACAATAGAATGAGTAATATTGTTAAATTTACTTTCGATCCTTTTATGCGATGAATGTCGGTCGTCGATTTGTTTGTGTCATGTCTCATCGCGTAAGAAGGACCTAGAAAAATCAGTGGGTTTCTTATTGTTTCCTATTGAAGGACCTAGAATTCGACGAAAATGTTTAATTTCAAAGAAAATCGGTCAATTTTAATGATCAATCGATTTTTTGTTTAAATTAAATTACTTAAAAGTAATGGCATTTTCGACAAATTAACATGCTTAAATTGCACACAATTCTTGGTAACACTCAAGCATTAATTTAAAATCCATTTTGTAAAATGACCAAAAGTAATATGATTTTGTTTTAAAATAAATTGAAACCAATATTTATGTTTCGGCATTTTTCATCGATTTGCTGAACAATTCGGAGTTGAATAAATTTAAATATGAATAGAATATATTTAAGTCAAAATTTCAAATAGGCAAAAAAAATTGAAAATTTGATTTAAAAAATAATATTTTTGAGTTTGTTTCTCAATTAGGTAGTGAAAAAAATTAAATAAAATTTCAAAAAATATTAATGCCGGTAAAATTTTCTTACCTAAAAATATTTTTCATAAAATTATTTTAATAAGTACTGAACGTAAATATTTTTAATAATTTTTACCATTTTTAATTAATTTTAATCTTCTTAAGGTAATTAATTTTTGAATTTTGTTAATAAAAATTTTTCTACAATTAAATAATAATTTTTTGCCAAATTTTATTATTAACTTCAAAAAATAAGAAAATCATTAAATCTTTAAAATTAAATATTAAAAATTTTAATATTAAAATTTTTTGTAAAATGATTCACTTTAAATAAAAAAATTATTTAAAAATTTTCCTAAATCCTCCCCCAAATTCGATTCGAGCTAAAAATATTTTCAAATTTGATTTTCGTCCATTTGAATAACCACGTTTTAATACTTTGTGACCTTTATCTGCCAATCGTACGGATCAGAAATGAACTTCTAATCCAATAACGAGAGCAATCAATTCTCCTAACAACCTTGTACCGTAAATCTCGAGCTCAAAAGTTATCAGACCGAAGAGATACCTAAATGAAATGTTTAATCAACTGATTACAAAGACATTTGTTCAGCTGTCTGTTTGATTTGTAAATGATAAATGATAAAATAATAAGTAAATATTTTCCCAGAAGAATCATTTTCGGACATGACTTTAGGTCCTTTTAAACCTTTTACAAAACGAAACTTTTCTCCCATCAAAAAAACTTTCAGGCAGCTTTGTAATAAAATCAAAATAATTGTATTATCTTGATAACAGATTTTCAGTTTTTTTTTTGTTTTTCCGATAACGAATCTACTTTTTTTTCTTCCATCAATTGTTTTTCGATCAATTCAGTCTTTGACATAATGCCGACTAAATTGATTGAACAAAAGAAAGGATAAAAATTGAAATTGGATTCTATCGTTACACATTCCGAACAGAGACACCGAATATTGATTTTATATTTGATCATAGAAACTAAATTTATCTATCCGAGTGTCAATGTTATCTGCTACGTTCATTATTTAACATTTAAAAGATTCATAAGTACCGAATACATTTTTCTTATCTCGTTCATTGTTTTTTCTTCTCTTTTGTTACAGGGCATCTCTTGGCTGGGCTGTGCTGCTGAATTTTTTAGTCTACATAACACTACCGGTATTTTTAAAGTATATTGGACTGTTGTTTGGCTTAGGATCATTTACAATTTACATAAGTGCAATAATCGGACTTGCCAAGAAGGAAAATTATTTTTGGGAGCAGGTGAGTGTGACGCGCGCGCCATAATGCGAAATATTTAAGTGAAATTCATAAATAAATATTTATTTTTTATTTAATTTTGCAGCAACTTGCGAATGTTATATTAGTCTTGACAGCTGCAACAATCGGCCTACTATGTTACTTTTTAGGTGAAGCGAAACAACGACGCGCATTTTTGGAAGCCAAGCAAAGTTTGGAGGTGAAAATGTTGATTGAGGAGCAATCGCAAGAACAGGTGAGGGTTTTACTGTAATTTTTTTTTTATTTTGAGAGTTCAATATATGAGATACAACAAATGCTAAAGCCATTAGAGGAACACTGAGTTTATGCTTAAATAATGAAAATACATTTGATTAATGATCAGTTGACACTAACAAACAGATAAAAATCCATTAAATTTTTAAAATCACTGTGATTTTCAGACGAATATGAGATAAGAGTCTTAAAAAGTGTAATTTTTCAAAGATTTTCTCATCTTCATAAAATAAAAAAAAAATCTAAAATTGGATGAAAAAAATATATTTTTTTATTAACTTTGATTTGCCTAAATTTTGTCATTTAGACAATTTTGAAATATCAGAAGAGAATTAAAAATTTTTAATAATTTTTTTTTAAAACTTCATTTTTTTATTTCCTTAATTTTTTGAAATAAATTTAACATTTAAAAATGCCTTAATTGATGAAAATTAAAAGGTGCTTTGAGAAATAAAAAATATTTCTAAAAATGACACCAATTTTTTATAAAATTTCAGTTTTGTACAAATTTCTAAAAACTCCTCTGTAAATTTTATTAATGAAACTAAAAATTTTTTGAAACTTTTTTGTTCTACAACTCGTTTGAAGGATCTCTTTCGAAAACCCACTTAGAATTTGATGAAAAGAAAGTGGAAAACTTTTGAATTACAAAATCCAGTAACGAAGTCTAATGAGTTAAAACTTTACCTTCGCCTTCTCGTGTTCCATTTTAATTATATTTTTTTAATAAAATTGTTCACTTTTTTTTATCGCGCCACAGAAACGTTGAAACTTTTTCCTGAATTTTTATGTTTTTACCTGTTTTGCGATGTCATGCGAAGCAGCCGGCATGTCGTTGCACCTACAAGCACAACAACACGAAAAAATAATAATAAAACTATTAAATGAAGGAATAAAGTTTTACCTTTAATGTAATCGACAGCTTAAAAAAAAGTACAGCAAGTACATTAAAGGTTTCAAAACAAAAATAGGCTTACAGCAAACAAGCAAGCAAGAAAAAAAAGCAGAAACTTTCATCTCTGTCGAGCATTTTCATTGTGCTTTGTGCGAACAACATTTCTTGCTTTTTGTGTATGTTTCACGTTAAAAAGAGAAAACTTTTCCGATTTCCTGTAATTTAATTTAAAAAGAAAGAAATGTGTATTAACATGCAGACACCTTGCTTCCTTTATGCTGGCAAAGGCTTTGTTAAGAAAGCTGTCGAAATCTGTCGTGCTTATCATTGGCTTTGAAAAGAATAGAGTTCATGCGATTATCTGAACTAATTTTGGGATTTGTCGTCTCTCGACCTTAAATACCTTCAACTTTTATTTCTATTTTAAGAAAAGAGTTGAGATTAATATTTTTTCCCTTTTTTTTTTGTCATGAAAATAGGAACGTCTCCTTTTATCAGTGCTGCCAGAACATGTCGCTGTGAAGATGCGCGAAGATCTGGGATTGAATTCATCGGAGCAGCTATTCAAAAAAATCTACATGAGCAGACACGAGAACGTCAGGTAAGTTTTTTTCTTTTGACGTCATTCAAAATATAGTCTCTCGTGCATTTTTTTACGTGGAAATAAAAAAATCTTGTTAAAGAGTTTGAATTGTTTGTCGTTATTGTTGCCTGAATATCGTTGAGTCTGCAAAGAAATACAATTTATTCGCTATATTTACTTTAAGGCTTTCTTCATCAACAAACCTTATTATCATAAATTTGTAACAATTGTTACTTTTATTCGAAAGTTTTCTGATTATGTTTGTAAAATGTAGAGTGGCACTTTCGTTAGAATATTAATGTATGAAAGGTATGTGAGAAAAAAAGAAAGACAGAAATTTTTTTTAGAAAAAAAAAAAATTACCAGCTGTCAATCTTGGTTAATGAAATTTTTTCATGATAAAGTACTGCCCTTGGAAACGATTTATGAACGTTTAGGAGACAATTTTTTTGATGAAAAATTTCTCTGTCTAAATTGTACCCTTTATTAAAATAAGAAATTCATTTCAAAACCGTCTTAAATCTGATATTTTGCCTACTAAGAAAGTATCATGTTCTGTTTGAAATTGCCAATTTGGTCATATTTTCAAATAAATCAACCAAATCGTTTATTAAGTTTTTTTTTTAATTTGACTATTTACAGTGGAAAATTGTTAAAAATTTTCTAATTTCTGAAAAATTCTAGTAGGTACATATAATTTTTTTTTAAATTAAAAAAAAATCAAAAAATTAAATTTTTCTAAAAGACCTAATTTCGATCTTCTTTTGTAATTTTTTTAAAAGTAGAAATTATGAAAAAAATGCAGCTACATACCTGTCGAATTTTTTTTTTTTTGCAATTTTTTAAACTATGCTATTAATTTGACCTTGAAAAAATCATAGAAATTTTGCTGTTATTAGCAATGAATTTTATTTCTTAAAGGAAACTCAAGTAATGAACTTTTTTTTAATTTTTCATGAATTTTCTGTCTCCAACCCTTCTTTCGGCTAAACTGATACACTACAAAAAATTCAAAAATATATGGAGTTTGAGTTTCAATTAATCTCTTATTTTTGAAGTTTCCATTGACAGAGATTTCCTTTTTTTCAAATAAAAACTCAAAAGTCTACCTACTTAAAATTTGTCCAGATGATGCAAGAAAAGTTAATGCTTAAAAAAATCGATACACAAAATGAAAACTTCTTATATTGTCATTTCTACCATCACTACCATTTCAAAAATTTGCATCAGCTTCATGTTCATAACATATTCTCAACATATCTAGGATGTAAGAAAAAAATAATTATGATGATGATCATGATATTTTTCCTCTGTTGTGTGCCTATCTCTTCACTTCACCATATTTTATACTCGAAGCGTTGAGCTCGATGATGATACTTTGAAAATGTGCAATATATTTTGTGTGGGTAATAATGTTCCTATTGTGTCTTTTCTAGTATGGGTACATCTTATTTTTCCTCTGTTCTGCAATTTATTATTATTTTTCCATCGTTTAAACTTTTCTCGTTTGAAAATTTTTCAATTCTTTTTATTGAAAATTTAAAGAATAAAATTTATTTCTGATAAATTTCAGACAGACAATCCAGAAAGTCTTTTTTTTACATTTTTTAATTTTACACCTTTTGGACTGACACGAAAAATATCACGATGTATGAAACAATAATGATGATAAAAAAAAGAAGAATGTACAAAAAAGAAGGAAAAAATTGACATGATAAAGAATTGTTGTTTCATTTTTACTTTTTTTTCATCCACGTGTGTTAAGTTTAGAAGAACTAGGTATATAAGTCACTAGATTTATTTCGCTCAAGAGAGAAAAAAACAGGAGAAGACGAAGAAAAAGTTAGATTTCATTTTATTTGAGTTATCCTTGAGAGTTGTGTGAAGTTTTTCGTGTGCGTCTAGTGAAAAAATGGGAAAAAGTCAAGGTTGGCAAGAATTTCATTTATTTTCAATCAAGATCCAATTGACTTTTGCTAATGACCGTGTCCAATTAAGCTGAAATTTCCATCGGAGGAAAAGGTGAAATGCATCCTTGCATAATTTATCGCCAAACAATGTACAAAATTACTCGACATGCTGAGCGACTGCTGCTGCTGTCGTTGCTGTTTTGTGAAATAATTGAGTTTGTGTGTGGGAATCTTGCGAAAAACAGAAGACGAGCCCATAACAGTAGTTTATTTTACATGTCAACACAAATGACTGTAAGCATTAATCTTTCGTACCCACCCAGAGTGTCCCTGTGTCGCTATGTGAATTTCGCTTTGAAGAGTTCGCTCGAAAGAGTTGGCATACCGGTTACACACTAAACTAATAAATAATTAAAGGAACGGTTCGTCTCCCATCTAACGGTGAATTTTGTTTCTATTTTTAGCATTTTGTACGCGGATATCGTGGGATTCACGGCAATTTCTTCCACGTACTCGGCGCAGGAGCTGGTTAAAATACTGAACGAATTGTTTGCTCGATTTGATCGATTAGCTGAGGTAAGTACTTCTCCTTCTTCTTCTCTTCGTAGGTCAATAAAAATCCCATCACTCAATAAAATCCCGAGAATTGAAAAATTTCTCTAAAAAAGAGCAAAACCAAGACGACAAATCGCATAAATATGCCTATAAAAAGAGATTCAACCACATGTCAACAGTCAATAATGCCGATTATTGTTACCATTTTTGTTGTGTATGTTGTTCCTAGTAGTAACCATTGTTACACAGCTTCCAACTTGCTACGTGCTTTTATTTCCTATGCAAATATTGAGAACAAGCCCGTTGTGCACAGCAAAAAAAATACACATCAGAAATGCTCGTTTGTTGTAAATTTTCATTGTTCAGATAAGCGAATACATGTGCTTCGTCTTGTTAAACGACTCTTCGTTTTTTTTATGAATCAAATCGGATTTGGTGACATTATTTTATGAAAAATAAAATTGCTGACAATGTTGAATCGAACAAAAAAAAGAAAGAAAATAATGAAAAATGAAAAGGGATTTAATAAAGGGGACTAAATTTAGAAATCTGGACAATTTTTACTAGGAAAAAAAAATATTTTATGGCATATGAGAACATTTTTTGACAAGATAACTGACACAATCATTTTTTCACTTCGATTACATTCTGTTACTCTTAAAAGTATTTTTATGGGATATTCCACGAATTGTCACAGTATGTCAAATAATCTTTTATTAAGGGTTTTTAAAAATTTATCAAATTTTCATGACTTTTTTTTCTTGGTTAAAAATGTTTCGAACCATGTTTTTAAAGATATTTGAAAAAAATGTATAAAACAAAATTAAATGAAATTTAACCTAATTAAATTAAAATTTAATTTAAAAAAAATTATAGAAAATTACAAAAAAATTGTAAAAATATATTTTTCTTTAAATTTAATTTAAAGTTTTAAAAAATTGAAAATCAGAAAAAAATTTTGCTAAAAAAAATTGAAAATATATTTTTCTTTAAATTAAATTTAAAGTTTTCTTAAAAATCGAAAATCAGAAAAAATTTTAAAAAATAAATAAAATTAAATTAAATTTAAAAAAAATACTTTTTAAATCAAAATAAATTTTCGCCAAAAATTTAAACAATTTTTTGAGCTTCTTTGAATTTGAAAAAAAAAATATAGGAAATAATAAGAGCATGAAATCTAATCTGTAAAAAAGTTTGACCTTTTCAAGTACAAACGTCACGTAAAATTATAATTAATATACGAAAGCCGGCCATTAAAGCAATGAGATAACGTTGAATCTTGGAAAATTGTGATAAAAAGGTACCCCAAAAAAGCCATAAACTTAATAGATTACCATAAATATCAATAAAGCACCGTTCAATCACTCTATAAATAGACTCGAATTTCCACCGTAACGATATATTTATTTATTATGATATGTCAGTCAGTTATAAATGACCCAATAAACATTTATGAATTAATAAATACTCGACAAAATTATATCTCCTCGACGAGTGTTTAATGTACTTACTCAACATTACATTCTGTGGGCGTGCTACCATGTTTTAAATAATACGGCAAAAATTTATGTTCTTCTTTTTTTTTGCTGTGTGGCGTATTTTAATGACACTTGACAAATATTTAATATAAATTTTTGTCCCTTTCAGAAATACCAACAACTCCGGATCAAGATCTTGGGTGATTGTTACTACTGCATCTCGGGTGCGCCCATTGAACGTCCCGATCACGCTGTTCTCTGTGTCCACATGGGCTTGAGCATGGTGAGTGCCATCCGGTATGTGCAACAAAAATGCAACTCACCGGTCGATATGCGTGTCGGCATTCATACTGGAGCGATTTTGGCAGGCATTTTGGGACAACGACAATGGCAATTCGACATTTACTCGAAGGACGTGGAGCTGGCGAACAAAATGGAGTCGAGCGGCATGGCGGGGTGAGTAAATTATTTATGCTTTGTTTCGCGTACACTCCGTTGGCTTCGAGTTTATTTGATTCTGGCTGATCCTTTGATGTCTCCCTCACGCTCGGCTGCGAACAGTGAATTGAACAATCTATTGCGACCGTTTTTTTTTTCGCTCTCTCTCAAACATTTTTGATCTTTTTGATGTTATTCCATGTTAAATAAAAACGACGCGCGATGACAGAACTTAATTTACGATAGTAGCAAAAAATGACGAACGTTTTTTGTTTGTGCTTTACATTAAATGTCAGCAAATAAATACAAACAAAAAACGTTTTCACTCATTTTCCTCTCGTATGACTGACAACTTACGCGCGAAATTTAATTAAATGTATTTGTTAATCAATATCACATCCAAACATACGTGTTTTAATTAATCCATCATCAAAGGAATTTACTTCTTAACTTGTTTGGAATGAAGACGTTTTATTTACTTTGTTTTCTTCTTTTTTCACAGACGCGTTCATATTTCCGAGAAAACCCTCAGTTTTCTCAACGGAGAGTTCGAGGTTGAACGAGCTTTTGGCGAGAAGCGCGAAGAAACATTGAGAATCGCTGGCTTGAAGACTTATTTTATTACAAAGGTACTTGTGCCGGTAAGTAAAAAATTAAAACATGAACCTCTCTTGCTTTTGTAATCCATTCGTTGCCTTGTTTCCCATTTATTTAAAATGTTCAGTCGATTTTCCTTCGTGTGATGTACATGAAAAAAATGTAAAAAAAAACAGTAAAAAAAATACAAAAGCGCGCTGACGATGTATCCTGATGCATATGGCATAGTTGTTACATCCCACTCGCGAATAGTTGTTCGATTTTTTTTTTTGTTTTTTGCAAAAATAAATTGGTCGATTTTTTTCTTCTTCGAAAAATATTTAGAAACTTCAGAAAATATTTAGAAATTACATTTTTTCAAATTACGTTTTTGGTCACGTGACTTTTTATTTAAAAAAATAAAATAAAATAAAATTATAAAAAATTTTAAAATAAAAAACAACTAAATAAAAAATTAATATTTTTTCCCTGAATTTCTTTCGAAAAAAAGGATGAAATAAAAGGAATTAATTAATTACATTTAAATGCTTGACAAAAAAAAGCAAAACAAACGCTAAATTCTTACCATTTTTCGCGATCGAGCACCGAGTCGTCACCGTTGTTTTCGTTTGGAACGCAAAATTATGCAAATTTCCTTTTAAAAAGCATGCACGCCAATTCCATTAACTTACACTGACAACGGTCCCTCGCTTTTTTTTTACCACTGACAAATTCGCTTGAAAAGAAAAAGTTTTAAATACTGTTTAGTCGTGCCTTTCACTGGTACCAACAACAAAAAAAAACTAAAACAATGCTAGAAACATCCGTTTTTACTGTCAATGGACATTTTTTACATTTTTACGTGAATGAAATGACTGAAATGAAACAAAATCAGGTGCCATTAAATCATTTTATAGCCCCAAAGCCATAAAAAATATTTCATTCAACATTAATGCGTTTTGCACACCAACTGCCAAAACTGATAACAAAAAATAAGAGAAATTACAGCAAATTTCATGCCGGAAGCTAGAAGGTGCGAGTTGATGTGCTGCGAAACAAATAAAAAACTGGATAAAATTAGATTTTCTCACAAAAAAAAAGTGAAAAAAGAAAATTTTAATCAGACTTTTTTTTATTATGAGATATTCAATAAATATTTTCTTAGAGACCTTAAATCAGACTATTGACGCGTATCTAAATAACGAGCCAAACAAGAAAAGAAAGATCAACGAAAAAAATATTGAGGTGAAAAGGAAAGCCGACAAAAAATAATAATATTAAAGTAAAACGGATTGCTCCTTTTTTTTCTCTCGTCTTATTATGTAACTTTTTGCCGTCTTATTGCTGCTGCCGCTGCTGCTTATTCAGCTAATGCGTTTGCGTACGTAGCACGTGTGTGAGTTACTACAGACAACAAAAAGGCTTATGCGAGGGATAATGTTGGTAAAGCGTAAAATGTTGTATGTGTAATAAAAAAAAGAGGATAAAAAGTTTCTCTTTTTTTCGGCATAAAAGATAAAAATATACTGAATCATAAAATCCGGCGTCGACGTTGAATACGATAATGATTGAGTTGAGATGGCTACTCGCCTTTTTTTAAGTGCATTTCACTTTTTCTTCCTCAATCATCTCTAATGGAATGTGCGAAAGCCACATTTGACATTTCTAGCACGAACGCTAATCGACTGTTTATAATTCATTTAGTGTATAGTGGTTACGTTTGTAATTTTACCAAAAAATTTTCCGTTTCATTTAATTTATTTCGCACAGTTTGCGGGCGATAAGCAGAACGGCGATACAAATGGCAAGGCAGCTCACGGCACGGACATCAAAAGTGACCTGGAAACGGATGATCCCACGGAGGCGCTCAAGGACGAGCTGGATTCCAAATGCACGAGTCCGGGAGCGCGTGACGGCACCATCGACATCGAATTGACGAGCGACGAGGCATCGGAAAACTTCAAACAACGACTACGCAAGGAGTTGGTGGCGCGCGACGGACACGAAGAACTCTCGAAAAACATCACATTCTTTCTCACGTTTAACGACAAAAACATCGAGGCGGCCTACAGCAAGCATCGCGAGCCCTTGTCGTCCGTTCCCTTGGTGGCTTCGTTGCTCGTGCAACTCATTAGTGTCATCTACACGTTTTTGGTGCTTCCACGGTACGTTTCAATGGGAAAATTACAGTTGACATGATTGCCTATTTTCTAATGGTTTTCTTCGAAAAATTTCATTTATTTTTAGGACGTTGCTTCATTTTGCCATCGTTGGACTTCCATTGATAGTCGTGGCAATTATTGTGGTCGTTTCGATAGCAGAATGTTTTCCAAATGTAAGTAACTTGACCTTGAACTTTTTTTTGTTGAAAAAAATTTTCTTCGACAAATCGATAGTTTATCACTGTTGTCTGCACAAGGCAATTGCTTTTTTCATGGTTATTACTGACAAAATTTTTTTTTTTTGGGTAAAATGCATTTTTTAAGAAATAAAAATGTATCGACAGAGGCTGGGAGTAGTGAAATAAATTTTAAAAGTGTCATTTTTTTTTTTTTTTTTTTTTTTTTTTTGAAAAACTTAATTTTTTTTAAAAATGGTTTTTTTTTCGCTTTGCTAATTTAAATAAATGTGATAAATAAAAATGAAATTGATAAAAAAATCAGAGCGAATACTTTAAAATTACAAAATGGTAAAATGCAGAAAAAACAATTTTTGTAAGTCTTGAGTTTCCCTTGGAAAATTTATGAAGTGATGAAAATACCACAAAAAATATAAAATTTTTGACAATTTATAATTTTTTTTAAAACTATAGAATCGTTCTTTTCTTTTTAAAAAAAAGCGCTCTGATGAAAAGTATCGATTTTTCATAAGCTCTCAAAAAACCAAATTTATTACTTTCTCTACATTCAGTTATGTAAGAAATGTTCTTTATATATTCTGTCTGTCCATATCAAGTAGTTGGTATGAATTTCATCTTTTGATCCCTTACTTTGCTAAAAAAAAAACTTTTCTTTTGTCTTGATTACATTTACTTTCAAAATGAAGAGCAAAAAACATTTGAATTGTTCTCAAAGATCACGTACGTATTTTTGTGTAAGTTATCTCAAAAGCATGTTCGTCGTCCCTTCTTCACTTTTCTATCAAACCTTACCTAGTTTATACTTATGGATTATAACCATAAGATAACCACGTAACGTTATATCTTCACAACTGCTCTACACTCTGTTTTTATCGTAAAATCTCAGGTTGAAATTTGATCGGAGCGGCACATAAATACACATTAAACAACAAATTATAACTATTATCTAATTGCTTCTGAAATACATGCCGGCACTAATGAGCCCCCGAACATTCTCTCGCACATGTCGTTCGTAAACATCATTTAACGTTATGTCCGAGGCACTGCCGAAAAGTGAATTGACACAAAAGAAAGTCAATTATCAACATTTCGCTCTGTCTTTCGCTACCATGCAACCATGTTATGCTAATCATTTTTTATGGGCAATATTGTTCGGAGCACCAAACAATTAGCTTGATACTTTTAATTACCTCGTTCTGCATTCTGAAGCATTCGCAACAATACAGTTTCCGCTTTTGTAGTGCCTTTTTAATGGAGGCGAGTAAATTGAGAAACATGATAGTCAACACTAATCAATCCAACGAGTGTTTCTTGTCGTCCTTTGATTTTCATTTTTGACATTTAATTAATACAAAGTGTTATTATGTTATAAAATGTGCTGTTCTGTAATAAAGGATAGGAAAATGGCTAATAGGAGATACGATTTAGTTAAGTTTAATGTGGAGCTCCTGCCTATTGTGTTGCACAAGTGACTTTCGCAGAACCAGCAGATAACGTCCGTTTGGCATATTTGGATGTCATTCGCGCAGCCTCGCATGATTTTGTTGTCTGAAAATAATATATTTTTTTTTTATTTAAGACTGAAATTTATTTTAACTCTTCAAAACAAAAGGAGTCAAAAATCCAATGAAAAAAAAATTAAAAATTTTATAAAAAATTATAACTTTTGAATTTTTATTATCTTACAAAAAATTAAAATAATTAAAAACGTTTTTTAAGAAAATTTTTAATTTTTTTTCATGTTAATTATTTAATTAATTTTATATGAATTTTTTTTTCTTTGAAAATATTTTTGCGGGGTAAAAATTTTATGTAAATTTGAAGCGACCTACAATTTTTTAAGTTTTTGTAACATACAGATTTTTTTTCTATTATATTGACTTGTTTAAAATACCCTTCTGGGCCCCGTTCATTCAATTGTATATTTAATTAACGTTATCGAACTTTTTCATGATCTGAGGCCCAGAATTTTGAACAAAATTACGATTCCCAAAAAAAATTATTTGTGCCAAAAAACAAATTTTTAAACCAATTCGTAGCTCAGAAATATAAAGTTTACCTCCTGACTCAGTAATGATCCTCGTGTAACAAGCTAGCCTCACTCCTCGCTTGGCCAGAATCGGATTCTCTTTGCACTCCTCTTCGAGTCCGTAATTTTGCGTTGCGTTTAACGAGGGTTCGAACCCTTTGTAACATTTCAACGCAAACGTGCCTGCAAAGAACATTTTGATCAACTACCACACAAAAGTTTTAATTATCAAATTATTTACTTTGATATTTCATCAAAACCAGAAGGAGAACCAAAACACTTGAACAATGAGCCATCCTTGCTGCTGAGTGTTTGTGCGGTGTGGCAAAACTAATTTAAATTATAACTGTTCTCACAACAACGAAGAAGATGCCTCTTCCACAGCATGCACTTTACAAATAACTTCATTTATTTTCATTTTCATTTAAATTTACAAATACTGGAGCATTTACATTAATATTAATTTTTGCATTATTACTCATCAAATAAATACTGTGTTGTTTCATTTTCACGTTTCTCCATTATTTCAATGTTATAATAATAATAACATTGTTCGTAGCTGAAACAAAAGTTTATGTTCCTATTGTACAATTTATACATCTGGCGATAACGAAATTGAATTGAAATGAATAATTAATAGTTTACTCATATTTTTAGAAAGAATTTTTCTTATTGAGCTTAGTTTGGCGGTAATTTTTACCGCATTTGTATTGATATTTTGTACTGCTGAACTTTTCTAATATGCTGAAATTAAATTATGAATAAAAAAAATTTCTTAAAAAAATTTTAATGAATTTTATACCAAAATTTTCTAATTTTTTACTTGAGGCAACAAAAAAAATTTTTAGAGACAACTTTGTTGAATTTCGTTTTGAAATACTGTGGAGACGCCTGGTTTTTAACAGTTTTTGTATTTTTCTCTAATTTTAATACTCTTTTTATCTCATTTCGGTCTGATTCTTAAAAATTTTTCAACAATTTCGAATAAAAAGTATTGAAACATAAAATAAAAAAGTACGCTAATTTGACTTTAATTACATTTTCGCACTCTATCAAAAGTGCGTTGGCGATTATTAAATTAATTAAATAATAATATTGTCAGTAATGTCATGATCGCGCGATGTCAAGTTTATTAAATTCTGAATTTTTTTCCATGAAATTTAATTTGTTTAATTTTTTAGCATTTCCCACCTCCATTGCCGCAATTAAGCCGGAAGTTCAATGATTTTGTGTGGTTGCGCAAAATTACTGCGATAATTGTCGTGCTGTTGCTGGGCATTTCGAATGCATTTGACATGGTAAGGACTAATTTTTATCTCATTTTAATATTTAATAAATTTTACACTTTTTCTTCTCTGAACAGTTTGCATCGTCGCTACAAACCCCGATCAACTTGAACATCGCCAACTCCTCATTATTGTCATCGGAAATGCAACCGTCTTCAATCTGCCTGTTTCCGTCGTACTACAGCAACTTTGCCGTGCTTATTTTAATTTCGACAGCAATCATTACACAGCTCTCGCATTTGAGCAAAATGGTCATAATGACATTAATTACCGGTAAGTGGGAGGTTTTTCTCACGCATTTTTTTGTATTTCAGGTCACCTAATTACATTTAATTGGGGATTTTTTGTGCTTTTACAGGTGTTCATTGCTACATCAACATCTTCCCACTCGAGGAATCGTTCAGATTTGAAGATCCCGAATCTCTTAATGTGTAAGTACCTAATAAAAAGTGTTTTTATCGCTCAACATGACCGCTCGTAATTGAATAAAAGTGTTAAATACATGAAACCTTAATTTAATTTGTTGAAATTTTATGTTTTTCTCGGTGCCTCATGCTCTGCTGGAATAGTGAATCACCATTACGAATCAAATTATCTGCACTTTTAATAGCTGTGACAATTGCATTATGTATTTTTACACGACACGTAAGTGAATTATAAATTTTTGTGGTGTTGACGAGTGGAGACGACGGGTTTTTTGTTGATTTTTCTTTGCAGATCGATCGCACAGATCGCGTAATTTTCATGTGGAAAACCGAGGTTAGTGACCAGAAGGAAAAGGCTTCCGATATGCGTCGTCGCAACGAAGCTCTCGTCTATAACGTGCTTCCAGTGCATGTCGCCGAACATTTTATGCGTAACAAGAAGCGATCTTACGACGAATTGTATTCGCAAAGTTATGCAGAGGTTGGAGTACTGTTCGCAAGCATGCCAAATTTTTCGGATTTCTATTCGGAGGAGTCCGTCAACAACCAGGGACTCGAGTGTTTGCGTTTCTTGAATGAAGTCATTTCGGATTTTGATGCGGTGAGTTAATAAAAAATATTTTTCTGCAGTTTTTTAATTAAATTTCGACATTTTTAGTTGCTCGAATTGCCGAAATTCCAAGATGTCATCAAGATAAAGACAATTGGCTCGACGTACATGGCAGCAAGTGGTCTCAATCCAACGAGAGAGTTCAAGCAGGAAGATCACATTACCGTCCGATGGGCTCATTTGGAGGTTTTAGTGGATTTTGCGTTGGAGTTGAAACGCGCTTTGCAAGGCATTAACGAGCAATCGTTTAATCATTTCGTCTTGAAGATGGGTATCAATCATGGCCCGATCACAGCGGGCGTTATCGGTGCAAGAAAACCCCATTATGGTGAGAAATTTTTATTAAAAACATTTTTTCCTGAGTTTTATGAGAATTTTTTGTAGATATTTGGGGTAATACGGTAAATGTTGCATCTCGCATGGAAAGTACTGGTCAAGCAGGTGCCATACAAGTCACACAGGAAACATGTTCAATCCTCGAGAAATTCGGATACACATTTATACAACGAGGTCTTGTCATGGTCAAAGGCAAGGGAGAGCTTTTAACTTTTTATCTACAGGTAATTTCAATTATTTTTTCTCGAAAAATTTTTTAAAATTACCGAAAAATTCATTTTTTTTAGGGTAAAGGTCCCAAACCACCTACTCCCCAAAAAGGCGTTAGTCCCGTAGTGTCGCCAACAGTCGCTGCTATCGAAGCCACGAATACTCATGCCAGCGATTCGCCATTCCACGTTGAGACGACAACCGCATCCTCCAGTACCGCCAGCCCCAACAGTGTACGTCTCAATCAGGACTACCATGACACTCAGTTAACATCTAACGAAAATACAATCCAACAATTAGCGAGTAATAGTGAGACAAAACTCTTAGCCAGTAATCTATTAGGTGAAAATATAAATAATAACGACGACAAAGATTTAAATAATAGCACGAATTCCAATAATATCAATTCCAATCATGTTGTTAGTGAGACAGACGCACTGTTACAAGATGCAAACTAGACTTTTAAGAAAGAAATAAATTAAATTTTATCAGCAGATGACTCTATTTAAGTAGTAGCTAGAGTGAAGAAAAAGTGTTGAATAATTTAAAAAAAAACGAATAGAATTTTATTTTGTTGTGAAATTTTCATATATATTTTTTGTTATGTAGTTTTAGTTTGTTCTCATGTACATAAAGTTAGACTAGGTGACCTAGTAAATACTTACAGTCAAAAAATCGAATGATTCAAGAAAAATGTAGAAGAAATCATTGGAAAAGTTCAATATCGAAGAACTAAATAAAATAATTAAATTACAAAAATTGATGTTGTTGAAGAAAATTAAAAAAAAAATCTATCAATGAAGACAAAAAATGAAGAAAATGTAGCATAGCAATAACTTTAGACTCAAAACTTTAGGAGATTCATTCAGAATACTTTAAATGATATTTAAAAAATTTTTTGATCCCATAAAATATTTAAAAAATTATTTATTAAAAATTTAAGAAATTTAAAATGTTATAAAAAAATAAATTTTTAATTTAATTTAATTTTTTGAGATATTTTTTATTTTTGATTAATTTTTATTAAAATTACAAAAACAAAGTTTTTTTTAAATTATTTATTTATTTTTTGTATTTAAATCAAAATTTTTTTAATATCATTCGAAGTAATCTGATCAGTTACGATTAAGTACTTTAAAAAATCGCCAAAAAAAATTGACTTAGAAAAAACGCATCATTGTCAATCAAAAACATACAATGAAACACGGAAAAAATTAAACCACTTTAACTTAGTTTTTCGTTAAGTTCGAACAAATGGACCAACTATCTTCTACTCAATACAGCTATAATCAAATGAAAAATCTGAAATACATATATTTTTTTCAAAAGTAGCTGAACATTAGTTTTGTTTAGATCGCACGTACCTTGCATTTGATCAATCAACATTCTCACATACAACACTCACATGAAGTAATAAAGTAGAATTTTCTACAAAAAAAAAACTATTAATTAAAGATATTTTTCTACCTATAACAACTAATTACTACCGAGATCTTTCTTAGGTTTTTGCACAAGACGATTTTTGAACACCGACAAAAAGACAAGAAGAAAATTTTGAAGAAAAATCATATTTTCCTACTTTTTATATGACCTAACTTTAGATTTAACATTTATTCCAGAATAGCTGATATTAAATTAATTATCAACAGAAAATTATCATAGAAAAATGTTAGAAAATAATATTCTTTGATTTCTCGTTAATTTCGTAGCAAAAGGCCCACCAACATCCAATAGGACCTACAAAGTAAAAATTTAATTTTTCTAAATAATTGTTAAAAATATTGCAAAACTTGTTAACAAAAAGAAAATTAAAAGTTAAAAAGAAATAAATATAGATTAAATGTGAGTAGATCATCAAAACAAAAAAAAAACATAAAATTGTGTAAAAGTAGCAAAGAAAAAATAAAAACTATTGAAAAATAAATAAATTTAGATTACCACAATATTTTCATTGGAGAAAGATCATGGACAGGCACGACATCGTTCAAGAACAAACAAAATGACAACCTTGACATTCTCTGTAGTAGTATCTTTATCAACTCGCAATCGTCTACAACTGTTATAAAATGTTTTTCTTGCCATTAATGTGTCTATCTGTCACAAACTGTTACGATGTCGTAAGAGCCCTAATAGCTGTTTCTTCAGTCATTCATTCATTTTACGCTGTACCGTGCATTTATCACTCTGTTCACACGGAAAATTGCTCGAAAACAGTTGTCAGTTGCCAGCAGCGCATGTCAAAAAGCTCATAATTAACTTGGATAGTTGGAGCTTAACGAGAGCCGTTAATGGACGTTTAAAGTACAAATAGATTCTTTTGCTGGTTGTCTAATAAAGTTGTTGGTTGTAAAAAATAATGACTCGAACTAAAAATTCAATTTCCTTATATTTTTGCTCAAAATAAGTCATTTTTTATCGAATTTTTTAAAATACTGCATATTTACTCGTGTCAATTTTTAAAAATTTTGAGAGGTAATTATATATTTTGAACAAAAACGGTTTTTTTTTTAAAGTTCAAGAATTTTCAAATTTTTTTATATGAAATATTTTTGTCATGATTTTATCAAAATACAATTTTTGATACTTAATTTCTTAGATTTTCTTAAAAAATTTAAGTCAAAGTTTTTTTTCATAATTGTTTTTTGATAACTTTTTAAAGAAAATTTTATGAATTTTCAAAATTTTTCATCTAAAATATTTTTCTCATGATTTTATAAAATTTTGAATTTTCTTTTGTATTCAAAATTTTCATTTTTTTTTTTTTTTTGCAAAAAAAGCAAAATTGTAAAGTAAATTTTAAAGTTTTAAAAAAAATAAATAAGGCCGCTCCAAATTTATTTCGAACTTTTTGTCCCAAAAATTTTTTTTCAAAATGGGGGGGGGGGGCAAAATAAAAAAAAAAAATTGAAATACTGTTTCATACAAAATGACAAAATTAACAGTTTTTTGTGTAGATTTTATGGTATTATGGTTTATTGAGATTTGATAATTTAAAATTTATCTCAAAGTATTTCAAGTTAAAAATTAAAAAAAAAAAATCGCAAAAAACTGTCAAAAAATTTAAAAAATAATTTTTTTGAAAAAAATTTTAACGAAGAAAATCCATGTTAAAATACGATTTTCAATACAAAAATTTAAAAATTTGCTTTTTTAAAATTCCTTGAAAAAATATGAAAATAAGACCAAAAAATAAAAATTTTGCCCCATTGGATTTTTGACTTTTAAAATGGGGCTACAAAAAAAAATTGGAACGGCCTAAGTAGAAAATTAATTTCATTTAATTTTGCTTTAAATAAAAATCCATTGGATATCTACGTTCTGAGAATTTCTAAAAAAAAAATTAAAAAAGGAAAGTCCAAAAATTTTTCGACAGCTTTAACGAGTTTTAACGCCTAATTTAATACTGAAACTCAAATTTCCGATTTTTTTCAATTTCTAATGTATTTTTCTTTTTCTTAATATGATGAACTTAATACTATTAACTTAATTTCAAGCATCTCTCCTATAAATGTGTGGCTATGTAATGTGATGATACATAAATTCATATTCTACCGTCGTGTAGTGCATTTAATGGATGATTTTCAATTCATGTCTTTAACGAGTGTGTGTGTGAATGAGAAGGAATTATTGGCCACCTATGGAACTGCCTCCGGGACTTGTGACTTGACTCAGTGGACTGTGCATCATTGCCGCCGCCGCCGCTGCTGCAGCTGAATTGTGACCATGATGCGTCATCATCGGCATCAGTTGTTGCTGCACTTGCATGGCTCCCAGCATGCTGTGCTGTTGTTGTTGTTGGTGCTGCTGTTGTTGTTGTTGGTCATCCATTAATCGTGGACGATAAATGTTATTCTGTAATTCCGGTGGATATTGCAATTCGTGTTTTTGTTCGTTGGCGATGTTGGCGGCAGCATGTGCCATTTCCGAGTCGGACGACACGCTTCCCGTAATGAGACCTGTTGCGGGATCGAGTACCGTGCCTGGCTCTAGCTTCGGATAAATTCGTGGCGTTGTCTTGTAGTTGACGTTATACTTGGCATTGATTTCCTGGATGCGAGCCAGGGCACTCTTGTTCATGACTGTGCCGGGCGGCGGAAGTTGGTAATCGGGATGGCGTTTTTGCGCATGCAAACGCATGGCTTGGTTCACTAAGAACTTTTGATTGCAAACGGGACATTCGTAGTTGCGTTCGCTGTGAACGCCGTAATGCACTTTGAGTGCTTTCTTTGTTTTGAACGAGGCGGAACATATTTCGCAGGAAAATGGACGAGCATCTAAAAGAAAAAAAATAATTAAAAATCTGAAAAAAAAATAAAAATTGAAAACTTACCTGAATGCACGGCCATATGAAGATTCAGTACAGATTTTCGCGACACTTGGATACCGCAAATTTCACATCTAAAGTTCTTCTCTCCGGTGTGCGTGACACGATGTTTCCTCAAATCCCGATTCGAGATGAATTTGTGTCCGCACAAATTGCACGAAAACTTGTAGGCAAAAGTATGGAAGCGCAATTCGTGTGTTCGCCGAATACCGTAGCTCGGGAAGGCTTCTTTGCAGTACGAGCACTCGTATTTGACATCCATGTGTTTGCGTCGCATGTGCGAGATGAGACCGCCCTTTGTGTGCATTATTGTCTTACAAATGTCGCAAGTGTACTGAACGTGAGCCTTCAAGTGGACATCGTTGATGTGTCTATCCATGTAATGTGCCGCCATAATTTTACCGCAATGACAACAAATGGACTTTTCTTGCTTCGAGGGATCGTACGACGACTTGGATCGACTGTAGGATTTCTTTTCGTGTGCCGTTCTTCGATGCCGTTTCAACTGGTACGCCAAATAGAAGCTCTCATCGCATTCCGGACACTTTAGTTTTTGATCTTGATGCACTTTGCGACAATGTTTCCTCAAATTATCCTTGTCTTTGTAGATTTTGCTGTGAACGCAATACGGACAAGTAACTGCTCTTTTGGACTTGTGTGACTTTTCCCGTCTTTCCTCATCGTCATCATCATCAGAAGTTTCCGAATCGCTGTCTGACTGATTATCCGCATACTCTGAGTCATCGTCTTCCGAAATCACGGAGCGTTCGCGTTTAAAAGCCGGTTTCTCCACTGCTTGTTCCTCTTCCCAGTTCTCACTTGTGACAAACAAAATCGATTCAGGATCCGCTTTCGTTTCAATCTCCACAAAATTTTCCTCCAAATATTCTGTTTTGACTCGAACATTTCCACTGAGGATTTCTTCGCTCTTTTCGCAGCGCTTCTTGAACTCCAGCGCAACGAGTAAATCGTCTGTGCATTTCTTGCAGAGCTTTTGCGGACCACTCTCGTCAATTTTGAAGCCCGTAACGTACTCGTAGAGCTCCCAATAGTTTTTCTGCTCCGCCGTACAATCATCTTTGAGCGAGACAAAATCCAGCGGATTGTCAATTAGACAAATTCGACACTTTTTACTATTCACCCGCATTGCTGCGTGTGTTGCTCGTGTGCGAAAGTCACAAATTCACGAGATTACGCCGTTTTTCATACAAAATGCAATACAAAACCCGAGGAAAAACAACTTTTAGTCAATTTTAACTTTTTTTCCTCAGACAACAAATAAACACCTTTCTCGGTATTTACTTTTGAATTAGGCCAATACAATTATCGAAAGTGTTTCAGGTTTTCTCACTTTTAATTTTAATCTCGAGGGGAGGGACATCTTATATCAGGGATCTGAATATATAGGAAAATTAGTAGGTGCATTTTTAGTAAGTATCACTATTTATTATTTTTTTTTTATTTTTTAAGTTCGTTATTCACAAAAAAGGAGAAAACAAATGGTACACCCATTGAGTAAATTTAGAAAGTGATAGTAACGCGGTAAAGTATAACCTCGTCGATCTAAGTTGAGGAAGGAAATCACAATGAATAGATTAAAATTATAAACTTAATATCAAAGAATTCCAGTTCTTGACGGGGCATGGTCAAATGAAATTCAAATTCAAATGAAAGAAACATATAAAGCATGAACTAAAAGTCAGCCTCATAGGTCAATCAATTTTGATTAGGACTCACTTATAAGAGATGAGTCCCATAATGTTAGTAGGGTTGATTTGTTGACATTGGCAGTGAGATTGGCTGAGTTTGAGAACAAACTCATTTTAACAATCTCTTCAAGTAATTCTTTCAGTCAAAGAATTACCTTAAGTAAAGCTATTTACTGAATAAAGGAATATTAGACTTTGCCCTATTACGACAATTCCCAGGCGGGATTACAAAAAATTCATAACCATTATGAATCATAAAAGTACCAATTTATGTACAAATATGCGTTCATATCGTTCATGAACGTTCATAACGTTCATAAATGGTAATAATTGATTCATAACATTCATAATGTAATTTTATATTAAAATTTTCTAAATTAGATTTAGAAATTCGAGCAACTCCCAACAATAAATTTTAAATATTTGATCATACGGGAGCAAGTATTCCAAAAATTTAAAAAAAGGTCAATCAATTTTTTATTTCCGAATGTCATATTTTAGGATTTTACTCAACTTTTGCACTATTGATGAATCACACGAAAATTATGAATTATGAATATTATGAACGTTCATAATTCTCTCGTATACACGTACAAATTTACGTACACGCTATAGTGTTCATAATGCGTTCATAATCAAATTTCGGTTATGAACGTTATTACCGTGGTAATATGAATTCATGAGTAATTTTCCTGATTCATAACTGAAACGATCTCGCCTGGGACAATTCTTAGTTTCAATATGATCTAAAATAAAATCAAACATAAGAAACTGAATAATAATAATAATAATACAGCTATGGCCAAAAAAATAGAAAAAAATTATTTTTTGAGATTTTTGTTCGAAAACTTTTAAAATTTTGATGAACCGGGCTTCATCCCATAATGTTAGTAGGGAACCAAATATTTTGATTTGTTGACATTGTATTAGTAAATCTAAATATTCGATGTGCGGTTTTTTGCAGAAATTGAAGAAGGGGTACGTTCAAAAGGGTTGTCGAACCTTAAGCCTCAGAGAGGGTCCTGAACTGAAGATTTCACATGAAACAAAGCAATTAAGTGAGATTGGCTGAGTTTGAGATGAATAAGCTGAAAAAATTTGGGTACTAACAAACTCATTTTAACAATCTCTTCAAGTAATTCTTTCAGTTAAAGAATTACCTTAAGTAAAGCTATTTACTGAATAAAGGAATATTAGACTTTGCCCTATTACGACAATTCTTAGTTACAATATGATCTAAAACAAAATCAAACATAAGAAACTGAAGTATTACATTCAATACAAAAACTCAAATTAATCTAACGGAATTATTTTAATTAATTTTCATTGGAGGAATTGATTTCAGAGGAATTGAAAATTGGTAATATTGTCGAGCACGTTTCGTTGTTGTCACCAATGAAAGAATCGTCGAGTTATTTTACAATAATATTATTTTTGCTACTATAACAATTGTCATATCTATAAAGAAAAGTATCCTTCTGATCTCATATTCAAATCATATTCAAAAACTTGTAAAATTCTAAAAATTCCTTCAACTTAAATGACACATGTAATCGAAAACATTTTTAATTTTTGTATCAGCCTTATCAAACTCATTCGTCTCACACCGGACTCACACAAAAAAGAGTTTTAATCTCAAAAGTTTGTGTTTTTATAAAAATTTGGATTAAAAATGCGTCGTAGATAGTAAAGACATGGCCACACCAGACAGAGAATGGGATCCTGATGAGAGTGTAAGTTCAGCCAACTATCCTTTCAAACGAAAGCCATAAAAATGCTCTTGTACTTTTAGCTCACTTCACTTCAATCGACTCTGGAAGAGATGTTAATCCGACTTGAAGAGGTCGAAAGTGTCATGATAGCTGTAAGAAATTAATTTTTAATGCATTTTTCTTATCATTTCATATATTTTGCTTTTTAGACAAAACAAAGTACATCCCATGCCAAGGAAAACATCGATGCAATTCTATCGAAAAAGGATCAAATCTACAAAATGTGCAAGAAAATCGACGATCTCGAGTACTTTATTGATATTGTCGAAAACAATCTCAGTGCCCTCACGAAACAAGTCGAGACAGCAGAAAAAGAACTCGGAATCTCGGACAATCGTATTGCATCGTTGTTGAAAAATGTGTTATTTCGCACGAAATCCACCCAAAAAGAGGAACAACAAGGAACAAATCAACCCTTTGTTCCCATAGAAGTCTTTCGAACGGAAGATTTCTTTAAAAATTCGGAAAACCAATGAGCCTTCATACAAATTTATTTCGTTGAATTACCTATAGTGTCAATCTTTTGTCAAAAAAATAAAACTAAAAGTGATATTTTTTAAGATTAAATGATATTTTTTTAATATAATTAATAATTCGATTTAAAATGCTTGTTTATCTATCGGCCAAATTTCACTACTTAAAAAAACGAGGGAACATTCACAAAAATTATTTGTTATTTTTACTGAAATTGAACCTAAAAATTCAATCATTCATAAATATTTCTTTTTTTTATATGTACATGCTCTGCTAAAAGAATTCATTTTTTGTTCATGGATGTGACGCGTTGTGTTAAGTTCTCGAACCGTTTGAATGTGTAATTGATGAAAACCCAATCTTTCTTCACCTCTGTCTCCTGGCCACTTGGAGCTGTAGCTGTTAAATACAAAAAAACGTTAATTTTTATCGAATTTTTGAGAAAAATTTAAAACTTACGGATTTCTAAGTCAACATCTGGGAAATCATCAAAGTTGGAGGTGTCGTCGATTGACTTGACTTCAACGGGTATCGCTGCTGGACGTTCACGAATGTGCTCCCAATCGACTGAGTTTCGGAAGAAAGCGATTGATTTGACATCTTCGAGACCTTTTTGTGATCCAAGCCTGAAATTTAAAAGTAAAAAAAATTATTAAATTAAAATATTTTTAAAATTTTTCATTTTTTTGTGAATAAAAAGACAATTTTTCATTAATTAAATAGGTTTGTTGTACGAACAAAGTTTTATTTATCAATTAAATTAAAAAGTCGTAATTAGTAAAATGAAAGTGGCGGTTTCTCTGCACTCCCGGGACTCGTTGGTCGACTAACGGCAGGACTTTGTTGCAACGGTGTCGCTATCGGGCTCTGTCCCAGCGGAACAGCCAAAGGTTTTTGTTTTCGCGGTCCTCGAGGCGCTCCCGGTCCTCGGTGTCCCTGGTTTTTAGGCGTTGGTGGTTTCGTTCGCGGCCTTCCAGGCCCTCGTTTGATCGGTGGGGGAATCGGAAGACCCGTAATTTGCGATGTGAGTGGAGCATTCGGGTCAATTGGTCTTCCCATGCCACCGGCAATGCATCCGCCGCGCTTTGTGCCTCGCGGTCTGCCGCGTTTTGTACCACGTGGATGATGTCGACGTCGTGGCTTTTTGTGCCCGTCGAGGAAGGAAACGGGTGTCGTTGAGCCCGAACGATCACAATCGACAACAAGTGCTTCGTTACTGGAATCGTCAGCGGCGCCATTATTATCTGTCGTGAGATTTAGAGTGTTGCCATTGCCATTTTCGCTTAACACGGGACTCGGTGGCCCCGAATCCATTAAAAATGCAAGATCTTCAGCGTCGAGCAAGCCATCAGTTCGTGGGCGTTTTTGATCTTTGTTTAGCTGCGAGTTTTGTTTGCGTTTCTTTTCGCGTTCCTTGTCGGATTTGACGTTTTCCTCCGTGCTCTTTCGTTCTTCAGTCTTTTGTTTGTACTTCGTTTCAATTTCTTCGTCATCCAGCAGCAGCGACACAACTTCTTTCGGCTTCAGTGTGTCTGGTTTGAAATTTCCGCCGCTTATAACCATCCTTTGAATCTCACTTTTCTCACGGGCTCTTTGTAAAATGCGTTCTTCGATCGTTCCCTTGCAAATTAGACGATAAACTGTCACTTGTTTCGTTTGTCCCAAGCGATGCGCACGATCCATGGCTTGTTGATCGACAGTGGGATTCCAATCAGAATCGTAGAAAATAACGGTATCAGCAGCTGTTAAATTAATTCCCAAGCCACCGGCTCTCGTCGACAGCAAAAACACGAAAATATCTTGTCGTGTCTGGAAATCGGCGACCATATCACGTCTCGCCGAAATCTTACTCGAACCGTCTAATCGCATGTAACGATGTTTGCGATGCCACATGTACTCTTCCAGCAAATCGATCATTTTTGTCATTTGGCTGTAGATCAAGACACGATGATTTTCGGCTTTTAATCTCGTTAGCAGCGAATCCAGAACGGCGAGTTTTCCCGCATCCGAGACAAGTGTTTGTTTATCGGGAATCGAGACATTTGACCATCCCTTTTGCGGTTTGGAGGCGTCAATAGCTTGTGTCATCAATGATTGACCATCAGGATTGTCGGCTTGATCCGTGCGAATTGCCAACCACGCTGCTTCTCTGCTCTCACAGTACATACGACGAACTCGTGTCTGAATGCGCGGCAGCAAGTTGTACACGAACGGAGGCATTTCAGTCTTGTAAGTGTGGATGAGAGCAGGCGGTCTAAAGCGATGCGGAAATTCGGGTAAAAGAGCAACATGAGCACTGTTAGGACTTTTTGGACCCGAAATTGGGGTCTTTGTGGGTGACTTGATTGTCAATTGTTGATTCAGCGGCGATTTCGTCGGGGACTTCATCGGCGAACGCAATCGCGTGTCGTGAATTGGTGGTTCTTCCGTTTTGATTGTTGTTTCTGCTTTTACAGGCTGGTGTCTACTTCGCATGATACGATGCTCCATCGACTCGGGCATGGAATGGAACATGTGGGTGGAGTGTGTATAAATTGTACTATCTTTCGTTGAGTAGGCAGTGAAGAGCAGTTCATGCAAAATGTTGTCCGAATCGACATTTGCTAGCGGAGCTGCGTACGATGCTTCCAGCAAGTTTACTTTGTTACCGCACCACCATTTACTGCGATATGCGAGCAATTTTTGACGTGCCCGCAATGTCGCGCAATTGTTAAAGTAGTAAATGAGTCCCCCGAGTGTGAGTTTCTCAATTTCCCCAGGTGTCAGTTCGATAATGCCAACAAAACTGAATGCGTTGTCGTAATTTAAGTCGACATAACGACAATATTTGACACTTTTATCGCTTTTGTGTCGTGGAAAAATCGCACGATGCACGTTCTCGGCTTTGAAAATACTAAATTTGTTGTACAATAAATGCTTTTTGCTCGGAATTGCCCGTTCGAAGAAGGCTTCGTTGAAGACCAAACGTGGCATGAGATATTCAGCGACTTTCATAACGAGCGGACTTTTCGAGTCACGTCGTTCAAAGAGTTCGGGATGGTTGCACACCTTACGAAATTGCATCACGAGATTCATCAAGTTAGAGGTGACGGTTTTGTCGTGATGCCCATCACTGGAACCCCTGCTGTACTGCAAAAGATCTTCTATGCGGATTTTCTTTTTTAACGCCATGTACAGCAACTTTTGACGCGTCGTCAACGGACAATAAACCATAATCTCAATTTTGTCGGATAATTCGTTTTCCACATCTTTTTTGATGCGACGCAACATGAACGGCTTCAGAATCATGTGCAACCGCGAAATTTGCTTCTCATCGATTCCAGTCTTGTTTTCGGCATGAGATTCGATGTCTTTGGAGAACCATTCGTTAAATTCCTCGTGCGAGTCGAAAAGTGTCGGCATGATGAAATGCAGCAATGCCCACAGCTCTGCCATGCTATTTTGAATGGGTGTGCCACTGAGAAGCAGTCGATTGCGACAATTAAAACCGAGAAGCAGCTTCCATCGAACGGATGAGGAGCTTTTGATTGCCTAAAAATGACAAATTATCATGAAAAATTTCATCAACTATGAGAAAAAAATTTTTTTTTCTTACCTGAGCCTCATCCAACACCATGTACTGCCACTTTATTCGGTTGAAATATTTGTAGTCAGACACAACCAACTGATATGAGGTAATTACGACGTGAAAACTCGCATCTTTTGTATGGAGATCTTTCTGTTCCCAGAATTGACGTAGGATTTTGCGTTCATTGGGCGAGCCCCAGTAAGGAACAACGCGAAAATTTGGCACAAATCGTTCCATTTCCTGTTGCCAGTTGTGCAGCGTAGATGCCGGCGAGATAATGAGAAAAGGTCCCCACACGCCAAAGTTTTCGGCAATGTGACACAGCAGGGAAATCGACTGAACCGTTTTGCCCAAACCCATTTCGTCGGCGAGAATTCCGCTGATGCCTTGATCGTACAAGTTTGCGAGCCATGTCATACCCTTGATTTGGTAACCTTTGAGCTTTCCACGGAACATCGAAGGTTGGGGCAACTCAACAATGCGTCCTTCTTCGTCAGTTTTCATCACTGGAATGCTCGGAACACTTTGCGGATTCGAGACGACGCTATCAAAGAGTTTGGTTCTCGCTCGTTCCGTGAGATACGCGTCTGAGGCGTTCTTTTGTGCCTTGATTTTCATGGTTTCCGAGTCGTAATCGTCAATTGTTGCGAGTCTGGGATTCGCTTCCTCATCCAGTTGACTCAAAATTCGTAATTGTTCTTCTTGCGAGCCCGATCCCAACTTTTTAGACATGAAATGCGCATACAACTCCGTTTGCGTGATGAGGAAATTAAGTTTTCGCTGTTGGCGTTTCGCCTCAATAAGCTCAACATCCATTTTTCGTTGTTCTTCTGCTTCTTTCTCCATGCGACGTTTCGTTTCACGTTCCACTCGATCGTAGCGTTTCCAGTACGTTTGCATTTCACGCGTTAATCGCTTCGCTCGCCACATTGTCTCTTTCATAACTTTCTGCGATTGCATCGCCTTTTGTCGCATGGCTTTCATGCAAAGTGTCGCCACTCGTTTCGCTCCCGTCACGAGTTCTTTGTGATTGTTGACTTTTGCACGTTGTACCTTGCCAATTTCCTTTTTGGCCATTATCTGCCAGATTTTACGACGTCTAGCTGCCATCGCTTCGGGCGTCTTGAGGAAACTCGATTTGCGTCGCCCACGCATTCCTGGCTTCGGTGTGCTTCCTGGCAAGGGACTTGTGGATTTCGAGCCATAAACGTCGCCGCCGTCCATGTTTGCCATGTCATTTAAATGCTCTTCCCAGTCAATCGGGTCCATAATGTCGGATAACTGGTCATCAGCTTCATTCTTGATCTTTCGCTCTTTTTTCGCGTTTTTCGCTTTTACCGTTCCTGGCTTTGGTCCTCGTTTCTTCGGACCACGACGATGCGCCTCCAGGATCGTTTGTCGATGTTGCTCGTAAAAATCTTTCTTTGAAAGCACCGAAGAGCTGTAATAGCCGTATTGGGCTCTCCTGGGATTTTGATGGTATCGTTCGCGAATTCGCTTTTCGCGAATGTGATTTTTGAGCATGTCTTTGATGTAGTCATCCTCGTCGGAGATTTCGTCAGAACTGCTGCTCGTGTCACTCATGAGCATCGTTTTGAGCCATTGTCGATCCGGTCCGATCGACGAAAAATTGTATATCAGTTGTTTGCGCTTCAGTTTGTCGGCACGCGCTTCTTCGCTGTCCTCCGAATCGGATTCGGCATCGTCGTCGTTGCTGCTGCTGTCGCCGTTACTCGAGCTCGAATCGTCGTCGTCGCACACCACGGGCCCATTAAGGACTTTGTGGGCGTACGCATTAAAGGCCGTCATGTCCAAGGCCGCTTCCAAGGCTTTCATGTACGACGTGCCATCATCGAAATTTTCCACTTCCATGTCCCCGGAAGGCGGAAGTGTGTGCTTTGTGTGTGGTGGAGCGTGGATTATCTGCGAAGAAGGTGAAAAAATTACTTGGCCGCCAAAAGTGTTTGCCGCAAACCCGGCATCGCGAACATTTTTGTAAAACACAAGTTCCGCCGCACGAACGATACGCAATTACGAGCGACTTTAATTGATGACGCTCACTTTACATAACCCCGTTCAATTAACCTTGTGTTTTACTCTGCCATTGTTTGCATTTTTACCCTGGATTTTTTCACAAATCCCCAAATATTTACCTCTAGTTTTTGCGGAATAACGCTCCCAAAGTGCCACTAGCCAATTTTCGCCCGTTTTCTTCAGCTATTTTATCGGAAAACTCCACTTAATTCGGCTATTGATTTTTCCGTACTTTTTTTAACACAACGCTGTGAATTTACGGCCATCCAATTTCTTTTTTATGACATTGAAGCTGTATTCGTAAAGTCGACCATAACAAGTCGGGGTAAATCCCTTGCAGCGTCGCACCACTTTCCAACTTTTCCTTGCTTTAACTTTATATTTTCACACTTTTTCAAAATTTTTATTCACGAAACTCAAAATTTAACACTTTTTCTTTCAAAATTACTCAAAAATATAATTAAATCTTGGTAAAATTCACAGTAAATTGAGGAAATATTTCTGTTAAATGTCCAAAAACTGAACAAAACGTTGAAAGGGATCGAACTGTCAAAACTGATTGTCAGAAATGTCATTTTTGAAAAATTATTGAAAAACCGTTAAGTTTCATTTGGGGAATTTAAGACATTTTAGGGATTTTCTTTTAAAAATTTTAAATTTTTTTGTTTAAATTCGGGTTCTTTATAAATAATTTTATACGAAAAAGAACCAAAAGAACTTTTGAAAAAGTTAGAATTTTATTATATTTTTCTCGAAATCTAATGATGTTTTATTACTTTTTGATTTTTCATCAAGAAATTTAATTAAAAATGACGCATTAATTCTTATCTCTTTTTCAGTTTCGAATTTCAACCAGTTTTGATGACCGAATTTAAATGTAAATAAATACTTATTTCAAGATTCTTCGTAAAGATAGCAAAAATATCAAAGAAAAACAATAATTTGCACGTACCTTCGTTCAGCTTCGCAGCAGAATCGCACAATTGCATCACGAGCCTCCTCCGAGATGGGAGTTTCTGGTGGAAAGATTAACGTTTCGCGCCAGTTCATGACTTTGCGATATGTGTCTTGAGGACTTTCCGAACAGAATGGCGGGAATCCCATCAACATTTCATACTAAAAAGATGAAAACTTAGTATTTTATCAATGAAAAATAAAAAAATTTCTTACCATAATTACACCGAGAGACCACCAATCACAAGCTGGACCGTATCCCGTTTGTAAAAACACTTCGGGCGCAATGTAATCTGGCGTGCCGACAGTACTGTAAGCCAATGCACGTCGATTGCGTTTCCAACTTTCGGCACGTCTCTTGGAATCCATGGGGCTCGAACACGTATCGATAAAATCGCTGGCTTTCGCATGTGACAAATTACGATAAAAATCTGTTCGATGTGACTTTTTCAAGCCAGTGCAGAGCCCAAAGTCTGACAGCTTGACGTGACCTCGGGCATCGAGCAGCAAGTTATCTGGCTTAATATCACGATGAATGAAACCCAACTTGTGAATGGAGTGGATTGCAAGAGCTGTCTCGGCAATGTAAAATTGCGTGCATTCTTCGGATAACGTGTCCTTCTTCATGAGCAACGTCATCATATCGCCGCCTGGCAAAAATTCCATGATCAAGTACAAGTTGATGGGATCTTGGAAACTGTAGTACATTTTTACGACCCACTGGTGGTCCGCTTCCACGAGAATATCACGTTCAGCCCGGACATGAGCCACTTGTTCCTTTTCCAGCATGTCTGCCTTTCGGAGCACTTTCATGGCGTACACGTGACCCGTGTCTTTTTTCTGTACGAGACGCACTTCGCCAAAAGCACCGCGCCCAATCACTTTCAGTGCCTCGAAATCCTCCACACCGAGTTTGCTGCGCTTGAGGCGAAGGAATTCCGTCTCCTTCTGTGCATGCTGCAATAGTTTCTCCTTTCGCTGCTGCTCCGAGAGGTTTTCCTCCATCAGGGCAGCCTCCAATTTGGCAAGACGTTGCTTTCGTTCGCCAGCCTGACTGATCAAGTTGCTGTAATGATTCTCGAGAGTCACTTTGGCTTTCGTGGCCTTGTCTACAAAGGAATTTCATAATTAGATTCGTCGATATTTCGTGTTGAATAATTCAATCACACGCAAATTTCGTGGAATTCATGCAAAATTTTAACAAGTTCAAACATTTTCTTGAAGTTTTGAAGCAAATTTAAAGGAATTTCGGCTTCAAAATTGATAAAAAGACGAAAAATCGAAGAAAAACAAAAATATGTAATGAAAGTTCAAGGAAAATAATTTGACCTTATTTTAATTCGGGCTGAAAATAGGGCTCCGCTGATGATCTTACCTAAGGTGTGATCGCTGAACCTTTTAATTTCGTCCATTTAATACTATTTTACTGCTACTAAACTATTTAAAAACCCTTTTGTTATGGTGGAGCAAAAACACTTGAATCACCCGAATGCGAATGTTGATGCACGACCCAGCATGCAAAAAATAATTTGTCGAATTGTGCCCTGGACCAGTTCAATGCTGCAGAATTCGCCATGGGACTCTAAAAAACTTGTTTACGTTTTTTTTTTGGAAGAGTTCCACGGAAAAATCTCTGAATTTTCACTGATTTGTGAGACACCTGGCTGCTACAAGATGCCAGAAGTAACGCCCGACAGCTGCCGCATCTGTCTCAATGAGCCACAATGGCCGATTTCGCTCAGCAGCACCTTTGAAGTTCTCGGAAAAGTGCATTCCTACACGGAGCTCTATCAGAATTTGTCGGGATTGGTTCTGGTCGGCACGGGACCTCAACGTTTGTGCAAGGGATGTGGCATGAATTTGGTTCAGGCGTACGAGTTAAAGATGAAAATCGAGGAGAGCGAAAGACTTTTGGGAACTCTGATCGAACAATCAACAATCATTGTTGGAGGAACGGAAAATGCGGATTTGATGATAAAGGAGGAAGAAGCGCCAATGGATTTTGATTTTGGGGCATCAGTGGTGGCAGAAGCGGTTGTGAAAGAAGAAATAGACGAGGAATTCAGGAAATCCGAAGATTCAGGGGGTGATGATGATGACGACGAATATACGGATGACGAGGAATCCACAACTGGCGAACACAACTTACGAAAACGACCGAAAAAGAAACTCGTTCCCGCAAAGAAACAACGAAAAACCAAAAGAACAAAGCAGGAACAGCAACCACTATCACTCGAATGCTCCATTTGCCTGAAGGTGTTTACGAAAAAGTTCGATTTTCGTAATCATTATCGAGTTTTGCATGCGCCGCAAGAAATTAAATGTCCAAATTGCACGCGAACCTTCACGGATGCCGACGAATTTGACAAACACGTGCGACACGGACACAAAAAACGGAATCGCGAAAAGACTTTGTGTCCGCACTGCGCCAAAGTTATGCTCAACACGTCAATTCAGGAGCACATCAAGAGTATCCACGAAGACAATCATCGCGAATATATCTGTGACTTGTGTGGCGTGCGTGCCAAGTCAAAAGACATCCTTACGGGTCACATGAAATTCAAACATCAGAATCTCACGTACAATTGTCGTTACTGCCCCGAAACGTTCAAGAACAAAGGAACGCGTCGCACCCATGAAATTCGCTTCCACACCTTCAACTACAAGCATATTTGCAACATTTGCGAGAAAAAGTTCATGACAAATGCGCAACTGAAGAAGCATCGTGTTATCCATACGGGCGAAAAGCCGCACAGTTGCGACATTTGTGGGCAACGCTTTTCGTTCAGGGCCGGTCTCAAAGACCATATGGCCACTCACGCCGAAACGCGAGACTTTGTCTGTGAAATTTGTACAAATGCATTTAAAAACATGAAAGCGCTGCGAAAACACAAGGCTGTGCACGAAGAACGGAACTACGAGTGCCCCGTGTGCGGACAGAAATTCTTAGAAAACAAAACACTGAGAGCGCATTGCAGTCACTCGCATCCGGAATATCAATTGCCGCCACCAGGAACGGTCATGAACAAAAAAGCACTTGCCCGAGTGGGGGAAATTCTCGAAAAGTATCACGTGCATGCACATCACTCAAGTGTCCCGCGGAAAATGACATCAACAACGACGACGCCGGGAGTTGCAGAGCAAACGACAAGCAACTGAAACTCGCAGGGACTTTAAGTGAAGTGCAATATGTTGATATTATTGTTAAACAATAACAATTAAAAATGTAGGAATTAAAGCTTTTTATTCAAAAAATTTAAATTTTTAAGCTTTTTGCCACACCAGACACTTATTGTTGCTCGGCATTTCCACTTTTTCAACCAAGTTGATGCCATTTTTCCTCGCAACTTCCTCCAAATGAACAATATCTCTCACTCCCCAATCCTTGTTACGCGATTTTAAGCTTAAATCAAAGTTCACATTACTTTCCGGTGTCAAAACTCCATTTTCCGCATAAGGTCCATACGTGAACAACTTTCCTTTGGGCTTCAATAATTTACCGGCATTCGCGAATAATCCTTCAGTGCACGCAAATTCTGAGATATGAATCATATTTACGTTCAACATGAAGTCAAAACAATTTTCCAGCTCTGAGAAATCCTTATGGGAGGTCCCTACGAGAAATGGTCCTTCCGTATCAACAGGTTTCCCCCATTCAGTGAATGGTTTTCGAATGTCAACAAACATCGGTGGACAAATGTTTTTAGTTGAACATTCTTTGGCGATCTCCTGAATTGATTCAATTGAACGTTCATCGATGTCTGTAGGTTGAAATTTGATGTTGGGAAATTTAGGGGCATATAAATCCACATGATTTCCGGTGCCAGAAGCAATTTCGAGGAAAAGTCCATTGAAGGTCGGTTCGATGTGTTTTAGTAACACTTGTAGGATTGCTTCGCGATTTCGCATCGCTGATGGATTGCACAGTTTTTTACTGAAATTAATTAGAATTTTGAGTTAAAAATTTGTGCCAGTAGAATTTTTGGTCAAAAATTTACCTCATGATTATAAAATTCACTAATTTTTCAAAAGAAATAAAATATGCAAACAGTCCACTGATAAAATTGTCAACCTCTGACAAACAACAAGAAACGTAGGACATTCGCTAGATGAGCTTTATATATAAAAAGATGAAAATGATGAAATAGGTATTTCAAATGAATATTTTTAAAAATTTAATTTATTTGAAAATCATGGTAATTTTTTAACATTTAAAAATTTTTAATTTCCCCAAATATGTTTATGATACAAAAATATTTCTGAAATAAATTTTTTGAACAATTTGAGTAGATAAATAACTTTAAAAAAATAAAATAAAGCTACTCGAAATTTAATTTGAGCTTTTTGTACGACAAATTAAAAAAAATTGTTTTGAAATACTTTTTCATATAAAAAACCAAATTTAAACAATTTTTATCAAAAATATATTTTTTATACATTTTTGATCTTTGATGAAAAAAATGTTTTTGAAAAGTTTTTTTTAAACAAATTTTTTTTTTAATACAAATCAAAAATTTTTCGAAATTGAAATTTAATAAAAATATCCCGGAAAATTATGAAAAAACTTCATGAAACGGATGACAATTTTCGCCCAATTGGATTTTTGATTTTTCAAATAAGACAAGAAAAGGTGAAAATAAATTTTAATCGGCTAGATAAAAAATAAAAATCAATAATTCAAAATATTCAAACTTTCTCCAAAGTTGAAAAAAAGATTAAAAAAAATTATCAGAAAAAATTAAAAATTGTCATTTTAAAGCTAAAATGATTTCTCAAGAACAAAAAAAAAAGCATTCTAACTTTAGTAAGATCAATCTGAGTCACGGCTCTCTTTGTCCCCCATCGACGATAATTTTATCAAAACTTTACCTTATCACATCTTCTGCATGATAATCCCAATACTATTTGTTACTAGAAACAAACTCAAAACTGTTGAAAAAAAATTATCATCGTGTTTCTTTGTGTCGGAGCCTCGTCTTATCTAGATCATGAATGTCCAACAAAAATCATGCCTCAACTTATTGATCAAGAGTCTACGTGATAATTGAGGTGCACATGAATAGTCAAATGAATGTAATCAATTGCGAGATACCGATAGACAATGAACCTTTTGATTAGATAAGAAGCAGCAATTGTTAGCTGTTTAGCTTAAAAATGAAAAAAAATCCGATGCCAATGTCCTAAATTTTGGACGATTTCACAATGAAAAAGATGTTCGAGTACTTTTATATGATCACAATTTTTATTTCTTTCTTTCTTTTTCATCTATATAAATTTTTATTAATTCTACAAGTATTTTTTTTTTGCTTATTGCTAGAATGGAGAGTCATCGTATGTCAATTAATCAGGGGGAGCAAACAATACTATTTGATGTCTAAACAGATAATTTTATTTATTGAACATTTTTGATAATGGATTTTAGAAGAGAATTGAAGTAATTATCGAAAAAAGTTTGGATAGCAACAGAAAATTTTAGTTTTTAGGAATATCAGAGTATCAATCAGTCCATTTTACGTGCTAAAAGTGCTTATTTTTGGAGGTACTCGTCAAACAAGAAGCAAGCCAATTGCGTGTTTTTGTTGGAAATGCATTCGGGCTCTCCATTCAAGAGGGTCTGGAAATCGTTATGTAAGCCAACGAGTTTGCGGATATTCTCAGTTTGTTGCTCAATGAGTTCCTCTTCGACAAAGTGAGCCATGCCAGCGTCAAGTTGGTTCTTCTCGAGTTTATGGTGCGATTGGACTTCATTGTGGATGTTGTGGGCGTGTTGCGAAAGCAATTTCTCAATTTTGACAGCTTCCTTCAACGAGGCCAATTCCGAGACGGATGCTTGAACGGTCTTGCCCGAAACATTTTCTTGAATAACAGACACGTCAGGTTTGCCACCACGAAGAGCAACGTACTTGATGACCTCAAGAGCTTTGTTCCATGCGGCATCGGACAATCCACGGTACAATTTTTCAAAGCCTGGACGATCTTTGGTGTAGGTATCAAAGTTCACGGACAACAAGAGGTGATCGTATGAGGCGGCAATTTGATCCCAGGCATAGTTGACGAGTTTTTGTCCGAGATCGTTGTCCTTTTCGAAACCAGCGACGCGAGATGACATACATTGGAGGCGTTTTTGACCTGAAAATGTGTAAAAAAGGAACATTAAAAGACCGTTTTAAGTATTTGCGATTTATTCGAGTATCAAGGAATGTTAAAATTTGTTCAGGTACGCCACGTTCGAGTATTAACATCCATTCCAGAGTGCAATTTCCCGTTCAGCTGACACCGCACTATCCGACGCATGCACGAGATTCGACTCTGTTTCCATGCAAAAGTCCCCCCGAATCGTCCCAGGTAAAGCGTCGGCTGGATTTGTCGCGCCAATCATTTTTCGCACAACCGAGATCACGTTTGGACCTTCGAGCACCATCATAACAACCGGTCCCGAAGTCATGCGTTCCACTAATCCTGCGAAAAATGGTCGTTCACGATGCTCGGCGTAGTGCGCTTCGAGCAAATCTTTTGACGCATGCATCATTTCGAGTTTGGCAATCCGCATTTGTCGATCCTCGAACCGCTGAAGGACTCGCCCAACGAGTCCCCGGCGAACGCCATCCGGTTTTATGAGAACCAAAGTACGCTCGTGCCCTTTAAGCAAAATTTATTCCGAATCAGAGCAGCGAGAAACGAGTGAAACGAGCACGAGAGAACTCGAACGGGATAGAACAATAGAAAGAAAGACACAAAAAAAACAACAAAACACGTCGACTTACCTTCCGTGAGAACGTCTTTGGCTTGACAGTATTGAGCTGTGGACTCCTCAGCCCGGATTTGGGTGGCGCTCAAAAGAACGACGGCGAAAACGAATAATTTCATGTTGAAATAGCTGTAAAAATAGAAAAATCACGATTAAAGGAAGTGTTCTCAATCGGTCGTTTCATTGCAAGTTTATCAAGGTCTTTATTCAGATTATTTTTTTTCTTTTTCTATTTCGTTTAAAGTGGACTACGTACCTTTTTTATCCAACAATTGACTTTTTATTTCAAAGATATTTGCTTTTCTGGTTGACAACAATAAAAATTTAAACTCTTTTGTATTTTCGGACTCCAATAAATCCAATTTACGTCTTTTCTTTCCAGTTTATCAAATACGAAATAATTGAATTCGATGAAAATGTCAGAGAGTGAACCAAAAACATGCACCACTACAAACGCAAAATATCCCCACTCCGCAGGTCCGGGACTTCAATGACATCAAAGGGCCGAGATTGCCAGTCGTCAAATGTAGTTTTATGAATTTGAGAACAAATAAGGTACTTTACAGGGGGAAAGAAAGTTTTAGTAACGGCCCTGCTCTACAAATGTCCTCAAACAAAAGAGTTTTTCTGTAGTTGTGACTAGGGGTGTAAGAAAATTTTTTTAAAACAAAATTTTTTATCGGTGTTCGACTTAAAAGATAAAAATTTGGTGATTTTTTTCAATATTATTCGGTCAAAAATTTTTTTTTGACTAAAATTTATCAAATTTTGTCAATAAGAATCACGAAAAAATCATTTATGAGCCAAAAATTAAAAGAAAGAGTCGCCTTATTTTAACATTCGAAACCCCTAAGAAAAAGTATGCCTTTGCTGCCAGTTCTCAGGAGGGGAATAAAGAGCAATATGAATCATATGATAACGTAAACAATGTGCGTTCTATAAACTTGTCGAAGTTTCTGTCTATCTACAAGGCAGCAAAAAGTATGCCTGTAAGTCTATGCGAATTCTCTTCGAAAATAATTTGTTTAGAAGGCAGTACAGTTTCTCCATTTTTTTGTGAAATAATTTCTTATCACATAAAGTAGTTTGTAAATAGTACATATTTTTAGTAAATAAGATAAAAATTGGACTCTTGAACGCATGGATGGGAGTAAAATTAAAGGAATGATGCAGTTTCATTAAATTTTACGATAATTTTTTTTTAAGTGAAATTTCAACTTATTTTCCTATTTCATAATATTTTGTAATTTTTGCTTCTCATAAATGGAAAAATGGAAAATATTTTTACAATAAAAAAATTATTTATTTTTTTACTGCATTCGATGCATTGTATTTTCGAAAAATGTTAGGTTCATTGCATTTGTGAAAATTAAAGTTTATTGCATATTTTAAGGATGTGTTATAAAAAAAGGCGGCAATCATTCTATGTTCGAAAATGTTAACTCGCATAGTTGATAAATCGTTCTGGTTTAATTCCTGATTTTTTAAAGTTCATTGGTATCAATAAAAAAAAATCAAATCAAGACATCTCTAAAAAATAAATTTTGATGATATAAACAAGATAAATTTATGTAAAAATAAATGTTAATAATTCAAACATAGCTTAAAATTAAAAAAAATATATTTAAAGAAATTTTAAAAATAACAGAATAAAAAAGATTTAAAATAAATAATATTTTTTTTGTAAAATCTAAATTTTCATCATCAAAGAAGATTTTAAAAATAAATTTAAATATCAAAAATTGTTACGAGACACAAATTTTTTTAAAGTGAAAAAAAAATCATCTTAAACTAGGTACTCAATAAAAAATATGACTATTACTTGAGTCATTTTAATATTCCATTAATTGACTCATTGTCTTATGAAGGCTCGCGCGAACGTGCAATTTGACAAGTTTTGCATTTATTTACATGTCAATTTCGCACCCTGCTTCTAATGAGGTAATGGCGAAATCACAATCAACAACTACCTACAAAGCTTACTAAAGTGCTAATTTCAGTGACAGTTTTTACTCATTATTTTTTTCTCCTGTGTGTAAATCTTTACACCTGACATTCGTCACTAATCTCTTGTTATTCTGTTTATCACTCTCTTATCATCATTTTTTTGAATAATTACGCCTTTGCAGTTTTTTGTTTGCATTCACGTTTTTTCTAAAATCCTTTCCCTTTCAAATCTGAAAGAGTTTATCGTTTAAAGCCCGAAAAAATTAATAATAATCGACGGTAATTAACGTTTACGACCGATGAATACAATTTCGAAACACAACAAAGAAGCGCTACTTGTCCGCAATATATTCAGTTTGTGCTAATTTTTGTCGCTACTACGACGTTATTTGATAATGAAACTTCTTCTATCTATGCGGTGTCCGTACTTTATATTAACAAGTAAGTGATCAAGTTCACATCTTTTCTTCGCAGCAGTCGAATACAAGACGGTATGAAAGAGAGTCAGATAAGTGCCTGCTCGCGATACTTGAAAATTTATCCAAATTCAGCAAAATCTACGGAGAAAAATTTTAAAACGCGTTTGAAGGGAAATTTGTAAAAGAAACTTACCTTGAAAAAAATCGTTGAACGAAAAATTGTAAACAATGGAAGTAGAAGTCCCTCCATTCATCTTTGTTATCTTCATGTTTATCGGTGTTTTTATCGTCGGATATTTCAGCATGCGTTGCGTAAGTAAATAAATCTCTTTTAAAATCGCAAAAACGCGATTTAATTTTTTTTTTCAATGTCAAAATTTTATTTACTTTCTTCTTGTGTGCACGTTCTTTCGGTTTGGAATTAAAAATAAAAATGACCTTTTTTAAAAATTTCCAACGGTGGAACGAACTCATAACGAGATCATGTTTTGTAATAAATATCACCATGAATTAATATTTAAAAAAGAAATATAAAAAACAAATACTCTGGTCTACCGGTCTGAACCGGATATTTTTGGATTAATTTAAGATTAGCAAAAGCAATTGTTGTCTTAAAAACTGGTAAATAATCTGTTCGTGTCGTGTACAAATTAGACATACAATGTTGAAGACTCACACGACAATATTTTGTGTTAATTGTTTTGCTGTTTTATCACAAAGATAATCAAAAAAATTTTTTTTGAATTAAATTTTTACAAAAATGTCGTTAAATAAGTGACTTGAAGTGTAATTAGAGTTTAGTTGAAAGATAAAATGCAAATTGCTTGCATCACTTAATTGCATTTATTTTTGTAAGCTGAGTTAATCTGACAATTGAGATTAAATATATTACCTCATCATACCTTCAAGTCGTAAAATTGACATCATGTGCAACGGAGGTGGTGATTACGATTAAAAATTAAAATTACAGTTAATTAATTTTTTTTATGATTAAAAATTAATAAAATTGCTGTTGAAAAAATTTAAAAAAAAAATACAATTTTTTTCCTGAGGCGAGTGCAATTTTAATAAAAATAATTCACATTATTTTAGATCTCTTGAGTGGACTTCTATTTATAAAAATAAATCATGAAAGAGTTAAATAAAATAATTAATTAAATAAATAAAAATATTTTATTAAATATTAATTAATAACAAAATTTAATCATTTAAATTTTTATGATTTAATTTTTTTTAAATATTTTAAAGACCCTTTTAAGAACATTTTATGAACCTTTTACAAACTTTTTTTGAATTCTTTACAAATTTTTGAACCAAAAAATAATAATTTAACAAATTTTAGTTTTTAATTTGATAGTTCGTGAGAAGTTTATAACTTTTCATCATTTTGTTTCAAATTTAATATAAAAAGTGCTAAAAAAAATAATTGAGATAAGCAAAAGAGAAATATTTTTTAAAAATTGCATTTGCCTTAACGAAAACTTTTGTTTTGACTTAAGTCTTTGATAAATTTCAAACAAAATTTTTTTCACAGATAATTTTTGTCTTAAAAAAATTACAAAAAATAAACAGAAAATTAATGACACTTTTGACTTTAATGACTTTAGCTCGTAATTTTTTTATTAAACAGATGTTTAATTTAATTTAATTTTATTTTTATAGAACAAAATAAAAAAATAAAATAATACAAATTTTAACAACTTTTTCGAAAGAAATAAATTAACTCGAGAATAAATAAATGCTTTTCAAATATTGATCCTCTCAACAAAAAGTTCCCTTTAAGTATTTGCCTGGGAACTGTAACCTTTATCTTAACTGTCACACACGCTTGCAATATCTCGGCAGTGAGATTGTATTCATTCAATGTCACCTGTAATCTTATATTTGAAAATAAGAATTGTTATCAGTTGATTGATTTTTGTGGCCCCATCAAGATCTATTCGGAAAAAAGTTAAAAATAAATTTCATTAATAATTTTTTTTCGTAATGGAAATGGTATTTTTCTGGATAATTATGTACGTTTTGTGCTGCCTCTTCCTATTTGTTGGAGTAAGTACATTTGAACTTTTTTGAACTGAGAGAAAGAAAAAAATCGTTACTTTGTAAATTACAAATAATTTTTATCTGATAACAAATATTATGATGTTCCTTGTGCGGTATTTGCCCGATGAGTAGCACAATAAAAGAAATAAAACTTTTTATACTTTTATTGGTGTCTTCCTTTTTTTTTTCTGTCAAGAAGTTTGCAGTTACTACCGCATATCTCTGACGTTTTTACGATATACTGATATACCTCTTGTCGCTGGAAAGTGTACAAGTGACAGTTGATCGTTGATACTACTATCGTGAACATCAATTAACAGTTTCTAAGGATTGTGCGTTAATTTTTCACTCGAATCGAAAAAAATCATGGATTACGAAATTTATTATTTTATCAGTGTTTGCTGCATTTCCGGCGTGTTTTTGTACATCGTGGTAAGCGAAAAATTTATAAAATACCAAAATTTCGATCAATTTGGTTGTCTTTGAGTATTTTTCCTGATTACTGCCAAGTGTACTGATTTTAAAATCAATATTTAACAGAAACTTGCCGATCATGTACTTAATCGGTTCGCAATCAAAAAAGTTCTTATCTTTCAATGCCACCCTCCTCAAAGGTGAATGAATGAAATTAATGCCGGCTTAGATAAAATTTGTTTGTGTTTACACTTTATTTGAACAATGCAAGTGGCGACAAGCAATTAGCGTCACAAAAGGGTAGGCGTCTCCATCGAATATGGCAATTTATGAAAATTTTAGTTTTTTTTGTCCCATAAGAGTTTTTTATGGAGGGAGAAAGAAAAAATAAAAATATATTTTTTTTTTATTTTTTCTCTATTATTTTTTTAACGTTTTTGGACGTTGGATTAAATTTCTTTAATATTACATGTTTTCAAATTTCATATTAAAATTGAAGAAAAATTAAAATTATATTTTCCAAAAGAAAAAAATTTGAAATAAAAATTTTAGTTTGTCCCAAAGAGTTTTTTATCACGAAAAAATAAAAATTAATTTTTTTTTTTAAATTTTCTCTATTATTTTTTTAACGTTTTTGACCTTAATTTTTCTATCTATTTCAATCGATTTTAATGAAAATTGTACTTTTTCACAATTTTTTAACCAAAAAATGCCGCAAAAACAAAAATTTTTACATTTTATATTTCTAACCAAAAATTTTATGGAATAATTTTTAAAAATAAATTTAATCACCTCAAAGCGTTTCCAAGAAACAAAATGCAATACAAGGTTGCAATATTTTGTCTATCAACAAGGAAACGGATTCAATTGAATTATTAACAGATTCCATTCACCATTTTCTAAAATTTATACGACCGATAAACAAAATTATAATTAATTTTTACGTCATCATCGTAAACAAATGCCTCGTTATAGATGAGAGTGAGAGAGAATTTATGAATTTATCGACAACACACGGGGCTTGTTCCATACATGTGCGAAACAGAAAAAAGTAGGTATTTGTCTAAATGACAAAAAATTACGTCTTTACGATAGAATGTTTTTCATTAAACTGCGAGCGGTGCCGAGAAGAAGACAATTTAAATTCGATGCGTTCGGTTCGCGATTCGCAGACATTTTGGGGAGGAAATTTCAATCGAATTGTCGATTTAGATTAAACTGCTCCAAAAAAAATGTTGATTAGCCAAATAATCTTCTACTCGGTCGTGCTGTTCGGTGTGGGCTTTATTTTATCAACTTGTATCAAATTCTTGGTGAGTGCACAGAAAAATCGAAAAAATATTTTGCGTGTTATTCATTCGAAAAAAAAAACATTCGAGGTGAATGAAGTGAATAAATATATACCTAGGCTGACGTGATTGAAAAAGCAAAAATCAGATAAAAATAATCAACCGGAGACGAGACTTTGATTTTGTTCCCGATTTTTTTTTTATTTTTTGTTGTAGCTAAGGAACACGTAAATCGATGAAAGATATGAGAATTATCTGGTTAATTGGTGTGCGCACAGATTTCGGTAAATGAAGTAATTATTTGGAACAGTTTTGAATTAGAGTTCGAATAGTTCAGGTCGTTTTCTGAGCGACTTTTATATAAATTTTTAAAAAAATCTGTTAATTAAGACTGAAACTATTAAGATGGTATTTCACTTGGGAATGTTAAATATTTGGTCTAGTCTGGCCATAGCGCTACTTTTCACATTTTTACTGTTCTTTTTTGTAAGTTTAGAAGATCTTTCTACTAAATTTTGTGACATTTTTTGTAAGAATGATGAATTTATGAATTTATTGAAAAATAGTTGATTTTTTTTTCATTTAAAAAATTAGGTCTAAGCTCAAAAATTTATTGAATTTTTTAATATTTTTTTAAATTTCAAAATTTTCATGGTTTAACCAACCGGAAGATCTCTGTGATATAACGAACATCTGTTTCATTATAAAAATAATAAATTAAACTGACATTTGACTAGCATTCTTGAAAACAGAAACCTCTTTATATCAGCATCAAACGCAAAATCAACTGGTTTAACAAAAAAATCTTGAATAAGGGTTCTGTTTTCAAAATATTTCAAAACAGGTTAATTTTCAAAAAAAAAATATAAAAAAAATATATCTTATCCTACAGTTTTTCAAAAATCATTTTTGTTTCGTAAAACATATTTTAAAATTTAACTCATGAAATATAAACAAAATTAAAACTTTATTTTTTTTATCATTTTATCCAATTTTCATTGAAAAAAAATTATTTAAATTTTTTTTATTTTTGAATCATTTTTAATGATTTATCTATGAATATTGATAAACTTTTTACTCATTTAAAAAGAAAAAGTATTTCAAAACAAGCTAAATAAACGTATAACAAGAAATATTCTTGGAATGCCCTGAAAAAAGCGACAAAAAAATTTGAAATTTAAAAATTCACTATAAAGCTCGATACCGGTGTGAAAATCCTCTTCAAGGATTCCTCGAATCTTCCTACATCGATAAGCATGTTTTCAAGTATTTTTCCTATTTGCCAAGCCAATAAACCCTGTGGAATTCCCACTCAAGCCTTTTCTAGTGTTTTCATACAAATTACTACAGCTCGCCGTTATCATTTTATTTTTTTTCATATTGACTGATTTTTTTTATCAGCAAGCATAGTAAACAACATAAAAAAAGAGACAAGACAGCGAGCAAGCAACAGGGAAATGCCATTTGTTCTCCGATAATGAACAATTAGGCGATAACTCGAGTTATCTCGCTGCTTCATTAAAAACAGAATTTGTCAAACACAAAATATTCAACAGAAAAAAAAACTATATAAAAACATGTCTATTATGTGTATGTTCATCGTTATGGTTCACGAGCCACTCACATTGCGTTTTTATCAGTTTTTGTATTTACTGAACAATTGACAAAAATCAGTATTAAATCGCATTTCATGGCTCTTGGTTGAGTAATAAGCTAATTTTACGAACATTTTTTTGGAGATTAGTTGAGAATATGTCGATTTGGGAGTTGGTTGCTTATAATTTTCTACTTTTGTGTGGTGGATGTATTTTGATTGTCATTGCTGCATTCATTGTGAGATCCTTTCTTCAAAAAAATTTGTAAAAAAAAAATTTTAATAATTTTAATTTTTTTTTACAGTTTGAAGCTGCAAGAAAGTTCAGACGACAAGACAGCAACAACGCACAAGATGAACAACACAGATGCAATTGCTCCCAACCAAATGAGAACCCGAATGGACTTGTCTACACAATTTCTGGCAGACATTTAGAACCTCCACCAGCGTTTTGTGACGTTGTTAAAGGTAAAAATTATTAAATTTTATTGTAAAAAGTTGAAAATAATTAATTTTTGCTTCTTCGTAGACGACAAAGATTTGCCAAAATACGAGGAAGTAATGGAAAAACCTCATCTTTACAGAATAGAGAAAGAAAGTGTCGTGGAACACGTCTAAATTTACTTAGAATTTACTTAAACCTCAACTTGATTGTGATATTTTTAGGATATAAGCAAAATTATGAATAAATAAAAGTATTTTTGTTTTTAAAATATGTAACTCTTTAATGTTTATTTTTTTTTTTGTTGCAGTAGAAAATTTGACACTTTTGTAAGTAGTTAATGACCTTGATGATTGATAATGAGGCACATGCAATATTCTTCTTCTCTACAATAGATTGGTCATGTTTAAAAATACGAAAAACAAAACAAATTGAGTTGATAAGAAATGCAAAAAATCTTTTTTTGGGACGACTTTCGTGATTGTGTCTGCGTTTTCAGTCTTATTTGTAGAATCTCTTCGATGAGTCTTTCGCCATGTCGACCAACGTTTGGCAGGGCACGAAGGGAGCACCATACAAGTCAGCAAACGTGTACATTTTGTCGACCAATTTGCGTGCGCTGTACTGATCGACCCATCTGAAGGGACCGCCAGTGAATGGAGGGAAGCCCAAGCCGAAAACAGCACCAACATCTCCTTCCAACGGACTATCGAGGATCTTTTCTTCGAGACACAACACGGCTTCGTTGACGAAACGTGACACCATGCGAAGTTGCAAGTCTTCGTTGCTGTTGGCGCCCTTCGATACGAGAGCATAACGCGTTTTGAGGATATTGACGGCATCTTGATTGACTTCGCGACTGCCTTTACCCTTGCCTTGATACAAGAAAATACCTTTGCCGGATTTGCGGCCGAGGAAACCGGCTTTTACCATGTCTTGCATGACGTTAAGGTCGCCGCCACTGAAGCGGTCACCGAAAGCCTGTGAAATTTTTAAATATTTTGTATTGTATTTCAAAACAAAGCCTAAAAACCTTACCTTTGCCAAATCGACAGAAATGTGAGCACCAACATCGATACCAACTTCATCAGCTAACGTCGCAGCACCAACGGGGAATCCAAAAGTTTTTGTCAATTTGTCCAAATCCTTCGGATCTGTGCCTTCTTGCAACAAACGAATAGCTTCTGACAACATTGACGACAAGATACGCGTCGTGTAGAAACCAGGACCATCACCGACAGTGATAACGACCTTTCCTTGTTTCAAACCGACAGCAACAGCGGATGCTGCGGTGTCTTTGCTCGTGCCAGGATGCGTAATAATTTCCAAAAGTTGCATCTTGTCAACGGGCGAGAAGTAATGCATGCCGACGACACGATCTGGACGAGCGCTACCAGCAGCGATTTTCGTAATTGGGATTGCACTTGTGTTGGTTGCGATAATGCAGTGTTCCGGCGTTACTGCTTCGATTTCCTTGATGACCTTGTGCTTGATCGCGATGTCTTCGAAAACAGCTTCGATCACCATATCGGCCTTGCGGAAAGGTTCGTAGCTGAGCGTGGGGTTCAAGTTGGACAAAATCTTGTCGCGATCTAATGCGGTGATACGACGACGTTTGATGCCATTTTCAAGACCCTTTTGGATTTGTCCAATGCCACGACTGAGACCTGCGTTATTGGTATCCTTCATGACAACTTGATAACCTTTGTCGACACTCACTTGGACGATGCCAGCGCCCATCAAACCGGCTCCGAGAACTCCAATCTGTAAAATTTGGTTCAATTTCTTGATTTTTTTTGTTTTAAATTGAATTCTTACCGTTTTAACTTCTCGTTTGGGAGCTCCAAAGCGATTCTTCTTGCATTCTGTTTGTCCGCGGAACAATCCAATAAGACCTTTGGATTGTGGTGTTTGAGACAATTCACCGAATCCCTTTCTTTCGGCTTCAAATCCCTTTTCGGGACCTTTATCGACGCCTGTTCTGATGACTTCCAAAATTTTTAATGGAGCTGGATACAATCCACCCGTCATTTTCATCACTTGTTCCTTAGCTTTGCCGAAAACTTTGTCTTTAACCCAGTTAATGCTGAACGCATATTCGGTCAAGGCATTTACGATTCCGCTCTTTTTGCGATCAACCTTCAATTTGCCACTTGCAATGTTTTTCGCCGTTTCAATGGCGACTTCTTCCAAGTACTTCATTGTGGTTGCCTCTGCGGATTCCAATCCAGGTCCAAGAGGAGTCACCAAAAGATCAACTAATCCCAATTTCTTTGCCTTATCAGCCTTAATTGTCTTTCCGGTCAAGGCCATATCGAGTGCTGTCGGGATTCCGGTGAGTTTTGGAATACGAACAGTGCCTCCTGCACCCGGCAACAATCCCAACATAACTTCCGGCACACCCAATCCCGTCTTTTTATCCTTTGTCGCGATACGGTAATGACATCCGAGCGCCAATTCCAAACCGCCGCCTAAACAAACGCCATTAATAGCAGCAACAACGGGTTTATTGCTATTCTCGATCCGACCGAACATCAATTGTCCGTTGTGTGAAACTTTTTCTGCTTCTTCGGCCGTTTTGCATTGTTCCAACATTGTGATATCGGCACCGGCAACGAAGCAACCTGGCTTGCCGGAAATGAGAACAGCTGAACGCACATTCGGATTTGTCTCGAATTCACGGAAAACGGATTCGAATTCAGCTTGCACTTCGGCTCCAAGGGAGTTCACTTTGGAACCGGGTGAATCGAGCGTAATGACGAACACATCATCGACTTGTTTAGTACGGATATGCTTGCGAGCAGGAGTGCAGTAGTTACGATTGATAGCAACGCCAACAGCTGAAAGAAAAATCGTTCGTAAATTGACCTTGACATTGTTTTGATGAGAACCGGCATTAGAATTTTACGGAAGAAACGTGAAAAAGGAAGAAAAATCCCGTGATTTTTAATTTTCTTATCAATTTCTCTCGCAGACTCGCATGTTTTGACGGCTAAGCGGACTTTATTTGATTTCTGCAGGAGATAAATTTCAATAATATCAACAATATGACAAAAGGTTCAAAGTCCAAATTCCATTACACAATCTCAAGATTAGAGATTCTGGATATTTTGAGTTAAATTGCAAGTTTTTGCTAAATTTTTGATTAAAAAACGACAAATTATGCTCGTTTTTCGTACTTTTTCACTTTTCTTCTCGGTAAAAAGCCGGAAAATGTGCGTAAAAATAGTTACCTGGTGAAAATCGTTGCATGAAAATATTTCTCTTCTGAGACGATCTCACGAGACTTCCGAGTAAACGAACTCCACTCATTTTGTGTCAATAGTATTTATGGGAAACTAATTAAAAACAATTTGATAATAAAAACGTCGCTAATTAAGCTTAATTCCCTGAAATTCGATTTTCTGTCCCCGAGTTGACCTGGCGATGTTGGAAAATGTCAAAAATTGAGCTGTCACTTGTCGAACCAAATAGACGCCGAAAGTGACCGGAGGCTTTGTTTACCATTGAAACACCCAAAACCAGCATCGTCGGTGATAAATTGCATTTAAGCTGTCCGGAAAATGACTGAAAATCAATAAAAATAATTAATTAAGAGAAAAATATCAAGTAAAAAGAGCAAGATGAACACAAAGTTGTTGGTAACATTGGCATTTGCCGGCTGCATTCGCTACTTTTTAATTACATCAAAGTTTGCGCAAGTGATTCAGAACAGAATTGAGGTTTCGACGCCACTAAACTCCTGGAAACGCATCGAAGAAGGCGCTTTTCTGTACAAAAATGGCGTAGATCCGTATATCGGCGACGTTTATCACGAGAACCCATTGATGTTGGTGGGAACGCACTTTCTAATCGAGCATTTATCGAAATTCATTCCGGTTTTATTCGTCGTACTGGACTTGATCACTGGAGTTTTACTATATTTCATGGCAAAAAGGACATTCAAGGACCTGGTAAGATAAAATTTATTAGTTTTTAAAATCAAAATATAAAATTTTCGATATTTTTAACAGTTTACTCAAGAGCAAAAGATCAAATCAACCTTCGCAAAAGGCACGGAAGAGATCCAGTTGAAAGAAAATGATGGAGAAACGATTCCTTTTTATACATTCGTGGCATATCTCTTCAATCCCTACTCGATTTTAAGTTGTGTCGGTCAAACGACGACCGTTTGGAGCAATTTCCTGCTTGCCGTTTTCTTTTTTTCAATGACACGGAAATGGACACTGCCAACAATTGTCGCGTTAGCACTAGAAACCCAAAGAAACTTTTATCCCGTTGTACTTATTGTACCTGCGACGTTACTTTTGACCAAAGATTCGAAGAAGCGAGTGTTGAAAGGAGCATTTGTTGTTGCACTTTTCTGTTTAACGCTTGCAGGGATGTATTATTCCGCATTTAGCATCACTGGCAACTTTAAATTTGTCGATTCAACCATCGGATTCATGTAAGTTCCTCAAAAATTTATTCAAAAAATAAGTTTTTGATTTTTTTCTTTTGTTTTAGAATCTATTATCGCGACTTACAACCAAATATCGGGCTGTTCTGGTACTTTTTCACCGAGATGTTTGATCACTTCCGTACACTTTTCCTCTACACCTTCCAAATTAACGCCACAATTTTGTATCTTTTGCCACTAACGTTCAAATTACGAGACAATCCAGTGTTGCTGTCAACTCTTCTGATTGCCTTGAGTGCCATTTTCCGCTCATATCCGTGCGTGGGCGATCTTGCACTGTACATGGCTCTCATCCCGATGTGGAAAACTGTAGCGAAATGTAAGTAAAATTTAAAATTTTGAAAAAAAATGTTAAAATTACCTCATTTTATTTATAGTCATGTCCCACAACTTCATCGTAGGAGCGACATTCCTCGTCACATCCGTACTTGCTCCCGTTGTCTGGCACTTGTGGATCTACTCGGCATCAGCGAATGCTAATTTTTACTTTGGCGTCACTCTAGTATTCGCTACTGCACAAATTTTCCTGATAACGGACCTCTTTTTCGCTAATATCAAGCGCAACTTTTGTCTTCAACACGGCATGACCTTCGAGCTAGATGGCAGCGAAGCGAAAATGGCATTAGAATAGTAGAGTATTTCAATGAATTGTTAAGCAATTTACAATAAAACGAGTTTTTAACAACCAAAATGATTTTTTTTTAAATATCGAGATCGAGTTGTGTGACATTTTTCCGCAAATCGTAAACAAATGAGACCTGCAAGAACGAAATTTTAACAAAAATGAAGTGGCCATCTAATAAAAAGCTTATTCAAATAGCAGCTTATGCTGGAGTTTTCACCGCCACCTCAGCAATGCTGATGCGAGACTCCATAATTCAAAGAATCAAGAAGCAGGATTATTACACGGAATCACTTAAAATCCTGAGAGCACATCCTGGTATGAAAAAAACTAAAATTTTCATATTTTTGACTAAAAATTAAAATGATTTTCCATTTTAGGCGCTGTGACTCTCATGGGAGAGCCTATTAAAGAACTTGGCTTCAAATTAGAAGACAAAAAGAATTTTGCCGATGGTAAAAATGCTCATTTTGAAGTGAAAGTGAAAGGACCGAAAGACAGCGGTAAAATGTACCTTTGGGCAGAAAGAGTCGAAGAGAAGTGGAATGTCAAAAGAATAGAGTTGGAACTCAAAAGTCAGGAAAATAAGAGGCTAGTAGTGAAAAAGGAAGAAAATTCATCGTAGGAATTTTGTTGAAATTTAATATTTAAATAAATGTAGAACGATTTTTGAAGTTTTGTTGGCTTGACAGAGGATTTTTGGATAAATTTGGTTTTCTAGAGAACTGAAATTAGAAAAATTGCTCAAAAATCATGATTTTTTTTTAATTATTTGGAAAATTAATAATTTTTTTTTGTGAAAATTTTGATTTTTTAAGATTTGCAAGAGAAAAAAGTTAAAAAAGGACTTAAAAATTTTTTGAAATAATTTTTGATTGAATTCTTGGCTTGGTTTATTTGAAAATTTCAATGAAAAATAATATTGAATTTTTTTCATTTATTAAAAATAAACGATATTTTCGTTTCACATTCATAATTCATGTGTCAAAACAGCGAATCGTAACCGGTCTTCAATCATATGACTTCATTCATTCAAAAAAAGTCGCAGGCATCGTCCAAAGATTACTTTTCAACTCAATATTTTTTGATTTTTTAAGATTATTTTTAGAAACTGGTCCATTAAAAAATATTTTCAAAATTTTTTAGTCACATGACCAACAATCCCTCGACAGCTCCTCGTACTTTTCTCTACCTACTCCCTCCCTACCTCTACGACACATGAATCGCGCAGGCACAACAATCGCTTCTGATTCATATTCAGTCGGTTTTCACGTTCGTCGCAATAAATATGTTGTTCGTATCGTGCCTCTCGCATTAATTTGGCTACAGAAAAGCAGCAAACAAGCAAGGTGTTACCCTTTAACACACGAAAAAAAACCAAGAATACAAACTAAATGAGATTGTCTCATCACCATTAACGACAAAAAGTGTAAAAATTAAGGGACGAGTTTGTTGAACTCGCTGAAAAGCTGCCAAGTTTCGCCAAATGGCAATTCTAAGCAACTGAAACCCATAGAAAATTGTGTCAAAATCGAAAGTAACAAGAATTTGCTCGAAAAATTAACAAGTGTCGAGTGTAGAACGAAACGAGAAAAAATGTCTACGGCATTTCTAGCAGTGTTTGCTTTGTTTTTGTGCTTGCTTTTTCGTCTGCTGAACGTCAATTCGCAGCCGTTGAAGCCGAAAATCTACAGTGCAGAAGACTCCAACTTTCTGGATTGTGTTTACAAGATAGCGCCCATTTTGCGAGAACCGTAAGTACTAATTTTATGCGTCGTATGTACGAAAAAAAAGAACAAAAATAAGAGGATTTTCATGTGTTGGCCGCGTGATTTGTTCGTCTGCCGTGAGGAATTCGCGAAATATCGACATGCAATGCAGTGCAAGGATTATTTCATAATGGCTCGTTACGAATCGACGCCAAATTCTCGGTAACTAAGAAGGGTCAATACCGCTTGACATGGAAATTGTGCCAAAGCATTACAAATATCCGCTTGCAGCAATATAATTTTCTTATCAAATCATCCATGAAAACTTGCTGCACAAATGAAAGTCATATGAATCGTTTTATTTTTTAATAATAATAATCGACTAGAGTCGCAGTAATTGCACACTTGACTCAATAATAAATTACATGGATGGAAACATCAATCAGCAGCATTGATGCAATTAAAGCATTTTTACAAATCGGAATTTCTGATGGAACTCGCTTTGATGTTGTGGAAATTAATTTTTAAATATCAGTCCCTTTTTATTGAAAGTTTCTCGAAACTTTTAATTTTTATCGATTATTTGTTTTGTGTAATAAATGGAAAAATGGGCGGCCAACACATGACAAGAACGACATTTCTCGATGGGGACGACACGTTTTGTAGTAATAATTTATTTAAATCTTGTAAAGCACACATGAGCATCTTGTCCTTTCCACGTTTCGAGGGCGGTCTTTTAAATAATATGATTAATTAGGTCGGTCGTGACACACTAAAAACGTTTTTTTTTTTTAAATAAATTTTTCATTAATGATGGTACTTTACTACTTACTTGACTTTGGGCAGAAATTTTCACTTAGATTTCCATGTTAACGGGATTTTTGTTGTTTGTTTGTTTTTGGACCTATGCCAACAATTGCATTGTGTCGGGTAGGTCTAGAAAGAAAAAAAAATTTTGAATGAAATTTACATGCACGATTGATCGAAGTTGATGGGAAATGTGTCTTTGCATACACGAGTAGTTCCATAAAATATTTTTTGACAGGTTAAAGGATGAGAAGTAATTTTTTTTTATGGTCAAGTTCCGGTTTTTTAGTAGATTGAATGACATTTTATTTAATTTTAATATAAAAGTATGTCATTTAAGGGACAGAAAAATCTAGATTTCTGTAAAAATATCTCGTTAAATAATTTTTGTGCTATCAAGGATTTTTTTATTTATATTAATTATAAAAATACGAGACTCGATTAAAATTGCAGTATATTATAAAAACAAATTAATTTCGGTTATTTTATAATTTTGATACAAAAATTAAAAAAAACAATCTGAATGTATCTTGAAAATTTTAAGCTTCATATTTTTGAATCAAAAAATGGGGAAAATGTTCAAATTACAAAAAAAAATGTTTTAAAAAAATTCTGGAATTTTTAGTCGAGTCTATTGAACTTTCACTTTTAAGGATGATCTATATTTTTTTAAATTTTTAATTGTCAACTTATTTAATGGACTCGCCCATCCAAAAATTAACCCATAATAAATTTTCCGGTAATCACCGAGGCCAAAGAGATGCAAAAAAAACTTTTGTACAAATCATCAATGTCAATGTCAAGTCAAGCAATTTGCTTTTAAAAGCCACTTATCCACATTCTGCTTCATTATATTACTCATGTGCCTTAAATAGATATATTTTTTTTTCATTCTCGTTCATTCAGTTCATAAAGTATTACATCAACGTGCGACGTTAACTGCATAGATGCACTGAAAATCTGTTTGATGTGATTTTGTGTTACATCAAGGGGAAACTTTAATTTATAGTGAAACTATTGAATAAATTTTGGGGCGTTCTGGAGGTTTTTTTCAGTCTTGAGGTCAATAAAAGCGCGAAAAATCATTGAATATTGAAAACAGATCAAACACCCTATAAATCATGAAAAAAAATAAAATTCCGTGACGAAGGACGATTTCAATCGATTTTAAGAACGTTTTCGAAGGATTATAGGCAATTAATGTCAGACAATCTGGAGAAATTATAAAGTTTTAAATTGAAGATTTTTATCGATTTTTCTAATAAGTTGAGTGTTTTATGATAATTTCTTTGGAAAAACCATTAAAAAGTTAAACTACCTCTCACTTCATGATAAAAATTTTCCCTTTTCAGACTTTTTAGTTAAAATTCTAATGAAAAATGTCAATTTCGTTCTTAACTTGTTCGACCTGGCTGTCATTTTTGTCCTCAATTAAGCTTTTAGTGAATATTTTTTACAGTTTCTAATGGAAATTAAACATTTTTATGGGCAATATCACCGCAAAAAATTGTCTTCATGACCAAAGACGTCTGAAATTGAGTCGTTAGCACCAAAAATGTCATGAATAACGAGGGAAACTACTAGACCGACTGTCTCTACTGTCGCCATTCATCAAAATATATGATAAAATAATCCCACTCTTAGATAATGCCATGGGAAAATTACATGAGAATCTTCTTATCTTCTGCGGTAACTTGTCGGTTGACATATTTTATCTTCCTCTGTCTACTTTTATTTGAAAATTATTGCTTAGTTACGGGGGAACACTTTTTCCGTACCTTCCTTCTAAAAATATTCTCCACACGAAAATTATATAATACGAGTCTTATTAATAAATTTTTTACACGAGTGACCTTGATAATGTACTTGTAACGCTCTAGTACTCGCTTCAGGTCTATTCCGTACACCTAGAAACAATTTAAAGTTAATTTCAGATTTTTATTGTATTTTTATGATAATTCCATGTTTTTAATTTGCATTCGCGGAAAAGTGTTTCCATTCCTCAAAAGGTTAAAAGTTATCGAGTTCACGTGAATGAAATAGAAAAAAAAAATTAAAAGGCAATTATTTTTGCACTTTCATCGATTTGATTGATATCAAAGGCATTTTGCAAGAGAAAATGACAAAACACAAAGCACTCACCTGAATCAATCATAATAATAATGAAATTGCATCACAATAATTGAGTAGCCGAAGAAATTATTACAACTAATTCAATAAGCATGACAAGACAAGAGTTCACTTTCGTTCGAATGCCTTTCATCATCACGAAACGAAAATAAAAAAAAATGTAATTTTAACAATGTTGGCGTTTAATTATAATTTGGTTTATTATTATTGCATTATGAATAAAATATGTGGCGAAAGTGCGAAGACAGGTCATTGCCAGCGTTGGGCATGACAAGTAAATTTTCTTTTATTTAAAGCAATTTGTTTTTCAGACGCCCAGCAGTTTTCCCTAAGTAGTCTCTTGTGTAAAAAAACAAGAAAAAAGAGGAGGAGGAAAAGAATCGCACGCCAAAGATCAAAGTTTTTTATTACAAGAAAATGTTTTTGAATGAATGATTTCTTTGAATCTGGGTATTTTTTGGTTTATGGAACTAATAATAGGAAAAAAAAAACATTATTTTTGTTTAGATTAATGTATTTTTGGGGGCTTTTCTCGAAATTTTATAGGCGTCAATTTGTGCGTCAATCGATCGTAATTTTTGCAAATTATTCATGTTTTTTGCAAAGAAATTTAAGTCGTTTTTAAATGAAAATAAATATGTAGCATTGTCCGAAATTTTAAAAAAATTTCAAATTTTTGTTAAACACAAAATAAAACAATATTTTTTTGATCATGTAAATATTTGTTGGAAAAAAAATAAATAAATAAAAAATCCGAACAAAAAAAGCCAAAAATTAGGTCTTTTTTTTAACATTTTTAATGAAAAAGGAAAGAAATTTTTTGTTAGAAATTTTTTTGTTTTTATAATTTTTTTTAACGGACCCTTAAACGATTGAGTTTCATTTTGAGCGCCCTTAAAATAATTTTCTTAGAAAAATCTTCATGAACATTAAATTAAAATTATGTCAGGAAAAATCCTTCAATTAAAAAAATTGCAATAAATCTTTAAAATGAATCAGTTTCCGCTATTTATGACTTTAACATGCAATTCATCAAACAATGTAACTCCTCATTCAATTTATTTATAAAAGTAAAAAAAAAAACAATTAAGAACTCGTGTTGACTCACTTTCATTAGCAGTCCATCGGATCCAAGACTGCATGCTATGCAATAATTATTTTGTAAAAAAAATATCGAACTGTGTCGTGTTTTGATTTTTTTTTATAAAATAATAACAGTGAGTTAATTAGTTGTTCGGTACGAAGAGGATGTAAAAGGAAATTAGGAAGCAAAAAATAAATATTATATAGGGTTAGAATATTTAATGATAATTGATAACCTTATCACTCCGTTCATTTGTTATCATTGAAGAAGTTCCGAATTTGTCACTTTAAGGTGACTTAACCAACCAAAAGTATCTTATCTTCCTACATTTCGCGCTTAGATGTGCTTGTATGGGTTATTATCGATGGGTGAAGCCCACTTAACAACTGAGCAAACAATTACATGTTTGATTTTAAAATAAAAGCCGACGTGGTATGTCAAACGAAACGAACAAAAAAAACTTATTATCATTCATTTAACTGTACGAATGATTCATAATTTTTTTTCGAATCACTTTTCGTGCCGGTTAAATAATTAATGGTATGGCTAACGAACTTGCTCCAGTTTAAACATTTTTTTCTCTAGAAATTTCCAATCGCTTCCTAAAATGAAAAAAAAGAAAATAAAATTTGATATTTATGACTAATGAATGTTTGTTCAAGTGTGTATGGCCTTATCGCTGTATATTCAGATGATGTCAACTTCTCGATGAATCTAATCTTGATTTTTTTCTGTGTTTTTCCAGATACATTCCTACGCGCTTGTATGGCTTCAGTGGGCACATGCAGACAATCCTGCATTCGATCATCGGTCGTGTCAAATGTCCCTGGCCTCTCGGGGAACGTGTTTATCTCTCGTTGTCGGATGGCTCAACACTCACCTATGACTTGTACCAGCCGATGAACTCAAAATTGCACGAGGATGACATCACAGTAGCAATTTGTCCCGGGATCGGAAACAGCTCGGAAAGTGTCTACATCCGTACTTTTGTGCATTACGCGCAATGCCACGGATTCCGATGTGCCGTCTTGAACCACTTGGGCGTGCTGAATAGCGTTCAAGTGACCTCTAGTCGAATTTTCACATACGGTCACACCACAGACTACGCCGAGATGATAAATAGCTTGGTGAAAAAGTACCCGATGACGAACATCATCTCCGTGGGCTTCAGTCTCGGCGGAAATTTAATCACGAAATATTTGGGCGAGACAAATGTCTCGAAGCCCGATAACATAATCGGCGGTGTGAGTATCTGCCAAGGGTACAATGCACATTTAGCCACGCAGTGGTTACTCAAGTGGCAGAATTTCCATCGCTTTTATCTGTATGTCTTGACGGAAAATGTCAAGAGCATTATCTTGAAGCATCGTCATATCCTGTTGTGTGACGAAATGAAGACGCGTTGCGATCTCAATGAACGTGATATCGTTGCTGCGGCAACTTTACCGGAACTCGACGAAGCGTACACGCGTCGCGTTCACAATTTCCCATCAGTAACTGACATGTACAAATGGAGTAGTTCCATCAACTACCTACCTAATATCACAAAACCAATGATTTTCATCAACTCGAAGGATGATCCTTTGGTACCTGAGGTCCTCCTGGAGCCCATTCGAGAGTATGCAAGTAAGTTTCATCACATTTTATCTAAAAAAAAACAATTTTTAATTTATTTTTTTAATTTCCAGCATCACATCCTAACAAAATCTATGTAGAACTCGCACACGGTGGGCATCTCGGTTTCTACGAAGGCGGAATCATCTATCCCAATCCCATCTCTTGGCTCGATCGTGCCCTCGTCTCGATGATTGGTGGTCTCATGTTGGCTCACAACGATCTTATATTACCGAAAAAAGGAGTTTAAGTTAAAAATTATCGCAAAATTATTATTTATTATTTTATCAACTAAAACTATTAGCTTTTAACACTATAAGTAAATTCAGATGTTCATGCAATGCGCTCAAGCACCACGAGGAGTTGAAAAAAGACATTTCCAAGTGAAAAGGAAACGAACTTGTCGCAAAAGCTCAAGAAGAATGGTTAATAGAGGACATTCCAAATTAAATGTTGAGCAAACATTTTAACATTAACCATTAAATTTAGAAAAAAAAATATTAATCGCATAAAAATAACTAATTCATAAGACGTTAACCAGTATTTATCCGCAAAATTCGCTTGGAACATTTCTGTCGTGGTAAAAAATAAACCTCAATATCATTTCATTCTTGCTGAATAAATATTTAGGACTATCAATAAAAAAAATAATTTAAAGGAGAACCAAACAAAACCAAAAATTATTAAATACTGTAATGTAATGAAAAAGCATGACAATATATTAGTAACTCGTATGAAAAATAGTATTTTTACATGATTTTACAGAATAATGATCAACTACGGAATAAAATTCGCCCTTTTTTAAAACGTTCGTGATACATTAGTTCAAAACTTAAATAACATTTTTTTTAAAAAGTTTAAATAACAAGTCAGACTTGTATAATCTATGTTAAAAATCAAATCATGACCTAAGTATTTTTTTTCGAATTCGTCAGATCAAATAACAAAAAATTTGATTTTTGATCTGATCTGAAAATCAATCAAAAAATTATTATTTTTTTTATTTGAATTTTTTGATTGATTTAAAGATCAGTTTTGTCACCCAAAATAAAGTTAGATCATTTTTTGATTTTGATTTGGATTATACAATTTTGTAACAAGTACCATAATATGGAATTATTTTGTACATACAATAATGTGATTCGTATATGAGATATATGTAACTGCAAAAAAATATGTATTCAATAAAAAAAAGCATTTAATGTGTCAAAAATTCTTTTGTTTTTCATCATCATAGGTTATCAATAGTCTGCGAATTTGTCTTTGTTTAAAGATAACAAATTCACATATCAAAGTCCACTTAAGTGATTGGTCAACGTTAAAAATTAGCGTGAACTTCGTTTCACCTGTCTTGTTCTTAAAAGCAGAAATTCACCCAAAAATTATGCAATCAACGCAATTTTAAAATTTTAAAAATAGAATGTGATGGGGTATGCAATGAATACTACACATCGTTTTTTTTTTTAATTTTCTTAATTTTTCACAAATTTTTCAATTCACCATTCTAGTTTTTTTTCTATTCTTTTCAATTCTAAAGAAATTGACGAAGCAGAACAGGACCCAATTCGTTACAAAGTTTAAATATATTTTCAAGTTCTCAGTTAGGGATAGAATTTCTCTTAATTTTTTAGGAGTTTCCATGCTAATTTATAGTTTTTTCAATCCCAAAACCTTCTCCAAATGAAAAACTTGATTTCTATGACCCAGTCGCTAATTTTTCCCGGTCGCTATGAAAATTTCAAGTCGAATTTTGTAGATACAAATTCCAAATTACAGATGTCGAAAATTCTTGGAAAAATATTTTTTTAACCATTTTACCTTATCATCCCACTAAAATAATGTAATCCCACTAAAATTGTAATTTACCTCAAAAATGGACTGAACGATAAAAATTGACTTCAAGTTAATTCAAGTTTTCGCGAAAATCGAACCAAAACAAAACACAAAAATTTGTCACAAGAACAGAAGAAAACCCGTAAAATATGTAAAAATCAGCAATTCTTATAATTCCTCGTTAAACAAGCACATTTTACACTTCAAACGACAAATCGGAAGTAAATTTAATGAAAAATCAACAAAATTGGTCACAGTTTCGGTGTGATAAGCAAAGAAAGGCATAGGACTTGTTGATTGAATTTTTATTTTGTTGAATCAATTTCTTCGCCGGAAAAGCCTTGGCAACATCCAGCGAGGTATGACGACAACGGTCACAACAGTTGTTACAATGTTGGGCAATACGAAAAAGCGACGTTTAAGGTAAGGAGGATTAGATTTTTGCTTTTAGTGTTTTCTTTGTCGCGAACGGGCCGTGATGTGCTTACGTAAAATATTTTGTCTGTTCTGCAGTTCGGTGCGAACACTGTGGAAAGGCCTTTTTGGCTTAATGCTGGTATCAATTGCGTACAACGAATTTCTCATTAATTTGCTGCAAAGTCTCAAATGGTCAAATATCAATTGCTCGAACCCCAATTGCACGAGAATTTTGGTGAGTTTGTTTTTCATTTTTTTGTTTATTTTTATTGATTTTTAATTGTCGTGCAGTTTGTTGCTGACCCACAAATTCTCGGTGACACATTTGATTACAACTGGTTCTCGGCATTGGCGAATTTCGACAGTGATTGGCATCTAAAGAAGACATTTTCGCATGCTTTTTCACACGCAAAGCCGGATGTCGTGTGTTTCCTCGGCGATATTTTCGATGAAGGCTCCGTGGCGGATGACCAACAATATAAATCGTATTATGACCGATTCCGGGAGATTTTTCACATGGGCATGAATGAGACAAATGGTGGTATTCAGAGTATTTTTGTACCGGGAGACAACGATATCGGTGGCGAGTATGGCGAATCCATCAAAGCTCCCAAAGTCAATCGGTTTCGGAAAATGTTCTTCGAAAAAGAGGTGTGGCTCGGCAAAGGCAACATCATTTTCTACAACATCAATCGTATAACGCACGAAATGCCGTCTTTCGATGCGGGCAGCAAGAAACATGACAACTACACGAGAATATTTCTCAGTCACTTGCCGATTTTGGAGTCGAATGAACGATTTTCTCGCAAGGTGAAGAAAAAATTACTCGCAAAATCTTACTTGAAATGGAATCGTATCAGATCAATGCGTTTCGCGCAGAAGGTATTTCGTAAATTTTTAAAAAATTTCAGTAAAAAATGCACTTTGGTAATGCTTTCACGTAAAAATTTTAAGAAAACTGCAGCAAAACGCTTGATTTGCACACGATTTGATTTTTTTTTTCAACTTGAAGCTTTTTCACTAAATATTCTTGAAAAAATAGGCTTTAGACACTTTCAAACCGCATCTGATATTTTCTGGACATCATCATCAATCGTTAATAATGCGCACAAAGCTCAAACGTTTGCATCAACCAGAAATTCCCAATTCTCTTAACAATGACAAGAAAACTGCATATGCCATGAACAGATTTGACATCGATGAAATCTTTGACAACAACGAAGTCTTGGAAATTTATGTCCCAACATGCTCTTACCGCATGGGTGAGATGGATATTGGCTTCGGATACGCAATTTTAGGTAAATTTCTTCGATTTAACAATTATTTTCACTAAATTAAATTATTTTTAGACAACAGAAACCTTTACTACACCGTGCTATGGACATCGCAAAGATTTTATCAACTTAGTTTTTACCTCTTCTTATTATTCATTCTCGTTTTGTACATTCTCGCTATTAAAATACCTGATATTGTCGTTTATATTGGCAATCAAATTACCGGAAAACAACACAAAAGTGATCGACCATACCGATATTTGCCATTGTAAGTGCTTTTCAGGTGATACGAGTTACTTAACATAATTCAGGTTTAATAATAAAAGTGAAAAAATTAGTATTAGAACCGATTGGCTTGCAATTAAATTAGATCTCAGACAATTTTTAGCGTCCATGACAAAAAACTTAAATTCCACTAGCCAAAATTTTTAGAATTAGAACATTTCTTAATGGATTGTTGATGATTTGGAAGCAAAAAAAATAAATTTCTTTTGATGTCTTTGTATTTTAACAATTGAAATTTTGTAAAATTTGTACAAAAAATTATTTTTGCTCTGAATCTCATAGTAAATTACTTTAAATCCGTACATTAGAGCTTACTTAACCAACTTTATGAAACAAATAAATTATTTTAATGGACTAGTTCCTTTTGTTAATCATCTGTTTGATTCAAACCGTCATCGATACCTTCATTTTTCAGCTTATTAATTACATCGAGCAGTTCCTCGGATGGATTGGTGCGTCGTTCAAGCACTTTTAGAGCTTCCTTTTTGTTTCCATGTGTCATCCATACAATACTTGCTGCTTCGAAATTGCCACAATATTCGAGATATGAAGTCCATTTTCGTGTAATTTCTTTAAAAATTGGATCTTCTGCAGATTTTCGCATCTTTGCAATAGCCATGGCTTCAGTAAAGTGATTTGATTGACACAAAACGGCAATTGCTTCGTTTTCTTCGTAGCAACAGAGAAAGTAGGAAATTGCCTTGAGGACTAATCCTTGTTCGACGCATTGATGGGCGTACGCGAGACACGTGTTGCGCCAAAATGTGTGTGAAATGTACGGCGCGACGGCGATATATTCTTCCGTGAGCGTTTTTGATGAGATCTTTTCGAGAATCACAGCTTTGATGTCCATTGTGAGGATGGGAAGTGACAAGTGACCGACACTTTGAGCGTTTGAGGCGATTTGATGGGAATGTTCTTCGTTGAGGAGACGCCGAACAGTTGCTGGGTCCGATGAAAATAGCTTTTGATGACGCGTTTCGGGATCATCTTTAGCTGTGACAAGTCGTTTGAGGAGCAAAATTGGATCACGGTTCAATTCACGTGGCGTGAGGAAGAAAATACTGGAGTAATTTAGATTGATCGTTTTTTCCTTTGGCTTTTTTGCTTCTTTGGGAGCTTTGTCAGCAGTTTCGTCATCCATTTTCAGATCTTCCATACTTTCAATCAGATCTTTTGTGACATTTCCATTCTCTTTGACCTCCGTTGTTTCCACAGATTTCTCCAATTGTTTCTGAATTTCCAAATTTCGTCGTTTTTCCTTCTTCAATTTAGATCCATGATCAATTTCATTAGCGGTTGCCATTGTAACTCCCGGTAATCTCTGTCCATTTTTGATTGGTTTACGCGAAAAGTCAATTTTTTCCTTTTTGTAATCAAAAACTGTCACCATAAAGTCATGCCCGCCAACAATAATCGTGTCTTTATCCTTTGAAATGAAATTTGCTGCATAAACTTCGCGTTCAAATTTGGCAATTGCTTCACATTTTCCTTCTTTTACATTCCAGACACGTAAAGTTCCATCAACAGCTGTTGAGATCAAGGTATTTGGGTCAGTAACGTTCCAATTGACACACGTAACACCTCCAGTTTGTCCCTCCAAGCGTTGAATTCCAATATGTTCCTTCGAAGTGAGTGTTAGAATGGTGACTTGTTGATCAAAACTCGCAACTGCCAATTTTTCATTTGAAAATGCGAATTCACTGATGAGCTTCGTGCCACATTTGAAGGTGTAGAAGGGAGTTAAAGTTGAATCTGATAGTTCTGCGAGGTGAATTGTTCCGTCAAAGGAGCCAACGGCCAGATAAGGTCCCGAAGCTTGAACTGCAGTGACGTTTTGATAGTTTTTGACTTCAGTTGCAGCTAAAATTAGATTTTTTTAATATTATTTCTGATGAAAATTATTGTAAAAATTGAATATCTTACCAAATTTATTGTTTCCTTGTTGAGGGAAGTACGCCAAATACGCTGAATTTCCTCGAAATCCACAAGCAAACAAGGTCCATGCCAAATCCGCGCCGTCTTGCTGTCTAAATTTCCCCCAAGTAACCGAATAAACATCTTTACTGAAGAATGGCTTCATCGTTATCGGCGATTGACTCAACTTGTTCGAGTCAAAAAGTCCAACTTGTCCTTCGCGTGTCCCAAATGCTAACGAATTTTCCTTTTCCGGATGCCACGCGAGAGTCAACACCTGACTAAATAATTTGTTGTTCATGTAACTGAACGAAAAGTACTTGTAATTCATCTTCGATACGTTTAATAACGAAATTTTCTTATAGCCAGCGAAAGCAACGACATTCGGATCCACGGGATTAATCGCAAACTTGTACGTATTTGAGTTGAGACAACTAAACTCGTGCGTTGGATGCCGCGAGTCCACGGTATATTGATAAATGTTGTAAAAAATTGAAACAGCCCAAAAAGTTTGTTTGGCAGTATCAGCAGCGATATTTACAACAGCTCTCGAATAAAATTCCATTTTTGCTTTGTGAATGTCGACTTTTCCCTCGTCCGCACGACATTCAATTTCCCACAAACAAATGTTGCCGTTCTGATCGTTGGTAATAATATTGAAGGGATTCAACCATTTTGCCGTGAACGATCGAATTTTGGTGCTGTCCCGGTAATTTCCGCCTGGCAATTGAATTTTGTCCAGTGCACATCCCTTTTGTGTGTCCCAAATCCACACTCGAGGCTCCAACGAACTCGAAACAAGTAAAATTAAATCTTCTTCCGACTTGTCATCGGATTTTGTGTTATTCACGACCAACGACGGCTCATCTTCGACACTTTTGAAGTCATTTTCGCGACTTGGAGCATCGCTGATTTCCGAAAATGAATCAGTATCTGCCTTTTTTGCGTGATCCTTGACGTCATTGTAGTTCACTTCGGTCTGTGGCTTCTGTTCTTTCTTCGACATGATGTCCTGCTTTAGTGCTTGACACGCTTCGGCAAAGTCAAACTTTTCCTCGGTCATGTTTTCCATTGGTTTGCTTTCCGTCACGATTTCGTCCATGTCGAACGTTCGATTGGAGGCTTTTTGGACGCCAAATTCGTTGATGTCGTTTTGCTGGTAAACATCGAACAAGTCTTCCTCCTCAACAGGTACTTGCGGAACTTTGATCCAGTCCAGAGAACGAATTTCGGTTTCGTGCCCGCGCATTGTGTGAATGATGGACATCGTTTTGAGTGATAAAATAACGATTAATCCATGTTTTGTGCCAGCTGAGATGAGATTTGCGTTGTATGGTGATGCCTTCAGTACGGTAAAGTGATTTTTTCGGGTGAGTTCTGTGTGGGTCTTGTAAGTATTGGAAGCCACACAATAGGTGACAATACGATTTTTGCTGGCAGAGACGACTTTTTTGTCCAAAGTGAAACAAACTGGAATCGGATCGAAGATATCTCTATCCTTTTGAGGTTGTGCCTAAAAATAAATTTAATTAAAATACCAAAAAACGAAAAAAATAACAAACTTTCAACCTTATCCACATGTGCTGAATGTCCAAAAACTGCAGCTTTCTTATCCAAATCCCAAATGTAAACAAGTTTGTCATCGTAACTGACGGCGACGTATCGCGTTCTTGCAAAATCTGGATCACAGTCAAGTCCAACGACCTTCGAGCCGGCTTCCAAAGCAACTGTTTCCATTTCGCCATTGTCTCGAGCCTTCATACAAACGATTTGCGAATAGCTAATGTAGAGGAATGTGCCATCCGGCGCTATTACGGTGCAATTTGGAACGTTAGTTGAAGCCGGTGTTGGAACACGAAAGAGGCCCATTTTAATTACTTTTTTTGCGATTCAACAAGTCAAGAAAATCAATATTAAATTAATTTTAACAAGAAGAAAGAAATTAAAATGAATCGATTCACATGTACTTTGTTTACTACTCGCAAAATTGCCACCTGGGAGTGCAAAATTTGAAATTGGCGCAATTTTTGAACTGTTTCAGCAATCGAGCTCATTATTGCTTTGTCTTTATTTTTCTATCATTAACTACAATGATCTAACTTAAAAAAATATTTAGCGTAGTAAATGCTTTGGTAAGTCATAAATATCGTCGATGTACAAATTTCGTCGCTCAGCATCTGCCAAAAGTTTTTCCCAAATCTCGACGCGGCGGAGTGACATGAAGTTCCCGCAGATAAAAAGGCTCTTTTTGGCACGCGTTAAGGCAACATTTAGTCTCTCGGGGCTCGAAAGGAATCCAACTCCCTCAGTGCGGACGCAAGAGAAGACGATAATGTCCTTTTCTTGTCCTTGGATGGCATCGATTGTATAAACGGAGATGTTGGGTTTGTGGCTAAAAATGTAAAATTTGGTAAAATTAGTAAAGTGAAAATTAAGACCGCTTCATATTTTTTTTGTTGAACTTTTTGACCATTGATAAATGTTATAATTAAATTTTTCAAGATTTTTTTTTTAGAAATTTTCAATTTTCACGAATTTTTCTATCAAAATTAGTATTTCAAAACAGGTTTTCTTTTCTAAAAATTTGTTTCTAAAAAAAAAAAATATTTTTAGGTTTAATTGTCTGAATTTAATTTTAAACTCGCAAATTCAATTGCAATTGAGTCAAAAGTATTTCAAAAAAATTTTTTTTTTAAATTTGGAACAAAAAGCTCAAAAATTTAAAGATATTAAAAATTAAAGAAAAAAACTTACTCTTGCGATAATTTCTTCTCTATCAACTGTTTCTGCTTAGCATAAGGCGTCACAACCCCAATTGAGTACGTTGAATTTGATGGCAACAGTCCCGTTATGGTCCTCAACAAGTTAATGACGAAATCAATCTCATCCGTGTTGTAGCAATGTGGATTCTGCGTCATATTTTGCTCACTTTCCAGCTCAAAAACCAAATAGGGTTTGAGATTATACGAGTCCTTTTGATAAACCACCGTCCCACTCTCAATCATGTTATTGTAAAAGTACGAATTGCTAAATTTTAGGATTTCCGGATCCATTCTGTATTGCTTTTTCAGTGTCAAAAAGTAGTCTGAAGCTGCGCGCATTCGTGCAAAAAGCGATGTTCCAAGTCCCAGTTCTTTCGCTTGCTGATTCCGAATCATCGCGGGTAATTGCTTCGTGTCGCCAACCATTATCAAATGTCGGACGCCCAAACCGAGAGTCATGAGGGTGGAAGTTTCCGTTGCTTGTGTGGCTTCATCAATTATGGCAATGTCGAATTTTTTGCTGCAATTATTGTACAACGATGGCAGAGAAGTGAGTGTTGATGCCACGATATTTGCTCCGTCGAGTAAGGTAAATCGCGTTTTTTGACGAAAAGCTTCCATGTCTCGTCGAGTTTTCCTCATGAGATACATTTTCTTCTCAATCTCGCGCAAATTTAGTTTTAGTTGGAATATTTCCTTCTCAATGACACTGCGTTCAGAAGAGGATTCTGTTTTTCGCTTCATATTGTACGATTCGTGGATTTTAGACATTAAACTTTTTCGTTCCTTTTGCTCCTCCGTGTCGTCTCCAAACTGGTTTGCAATATTCGTGTACAAACGTTCCACTTCTGCCTCCAATAAACTAGAAATGCTGTACTCGTTGACAGTTTTAATGCCAATTTTGTCGCCAAATCGAACAATTTTCAGCATTTTTCGGTCTTCAGGGTTCTGACAACGGCTCCGGTAAGTGATCAGCTTTTCTGTCAGTACGTCGACGGCATTGTTACTCGGGGCACACACGAGAATGCGGAGATTTTTGTTCTTATTTTCCGTACTCCGCACGAATTGCATGATGATACTCGCGATTAGACGTGATTTGCCCGTTCCCGGAGGTCCTTCGATCAGAAAGACGTGCGGTTTGCTACCATTTTGATCGATATTTACCGTGACTTGGCTCATGGCCATGAATTGATGCTCATTCAGCTTTTCTTTTCCGTGAATTTTTTTTGGCTTGCTGACGTTTTTGTTGTAACTTATGAGATTGGGTTTGAGTACTAGGTTCAGTAACGGCGATTGTGGGAGATCTTTTAGCATTAAAAATGTTTCCATTTCGACTTTTATATATTCCACGAAACAAATGTCGATTTGGTGATTCAATATTTGAGCAAATGGAAATTTATAAGGTACCAAGATGCTAAGAGTAATTTTTTTCATGTTGTGATCGATAACGCGAGTAATGTAGCCGAAAAATTGCTCTTTTGCGAGGGTCGTAATGACGATGAGGGTTCCTTGACGTATATTAGTGAAAAAATTTTCGCGCGAAATTTCCGATAAAATTTTCACTTGAATGGAAATGAGCTTGTTGTTGTTGAATTTGTTGTTGTAATCACCATTGTTGTTGATTAGTATTGCCTTCGTCGGAGGTTTGATGATTTTGCGAGGATATGCTTCGACAATGGAATGGAAAAGCTCTAGTTTGAGTAAAGGTACCATGACACTAAAAATAAAAAAATAAATTTAAAATAAATAATTTGTCTGCTTTAAATTCATTTTGAACTGTGTCCCAAAGAGATTTTTTTGGTTTAAAATAAAAAAAAAATTAAAATTAATTAAAATTTCATGAATTTTAATAATTAAAAAAAAATTATTTTTAAAAAATAAAAAAAAAGAAAAGAAAAATAAAAAAATTAGCTAAAATCTCAATTCAAAAAATTCTATTCAAAATTGTTTGAAATTTTTAATTTCAAACGATCAAAATACGATCATTTTTGATGAAACTTAATTTTTTTTTTTTGATTTTCTACTTTCTACTTTTTAGGTAACAATTTTTAAAATAAATTTAAAGCAACTTAAATAAAAATTAAAAATATTTAAAAACTTACTTCACATAATGTCCATATGACGGATAAGTGTTCGATACACCAAGAAGCGTCTTTTGATTGTCAACAATTGGTGCATCTTCTGCTCCAATCCAATCGACGTTCCACGAAAGAACATCAGATAAAATATCCTTGCAATTGTAAGGGATCACAGGTGCTACATCAATCGCTGAAGTTTCTCGCTGCCAAGATGGATCCGAACTCAGAAACGGACTTGGCGGCACATCCAATGATTGTCGTCGAAGAGCAAGAGTCGGGGTTTTACGTTGTTGAGATTCTCTGTTGAAGGTTTCGGCACTCAAGAATGGGCTCGGTGGCACATCCAAGGAAGGTCGTCGATCTGGAGCACGAGGAACAGCAAATTTGTGTGGCGTAGAAGCAACTAGCGGCTTATTCGGAATATTTTCGGAAATATTTTCTTTCTTCTGCTTCTTCGGATCTTTAGATGGACCTGCTTCTTGTCCATTTTCATGAGGTTTTGGATCATCAGATGTTGCTTCTTCAAGTTCTTTCACGAATGCTTTCAAACCGTCGTCGGAATCACGTCTTTCTAGTGGTGATTTTTTCGGTTTGTCCGTGACTTTTGGTATTTTAAATGTCTTTGGTGTATCTTTCTTTTTGTTTTGTTCCTTTTTCTCACGTTTATTCTCCAATTTTTTGTCGGATTCCTTCTTTTCGACTCGATTATGTGCCTTCCGCTCCTTTGTTTTGTTAAAAAGCTTGACTTTGTAGTCAGGCTGTTTCATTTCCGGTACAACTTCTAAGGGAGGAGGCAATTGACTGGCCGAGTACAGTTCTTCGATGGGTATTGGATCCGGCACTGAACGCAATTTCTTGAGACTATCGGAGAAATCTGCCTTGAAACGTCGTTTTTCGGTGTGAAATCCGGGCGATACGAGATCATCAGCTTTGCGTTTGACTCCCGCAGGAGTTTCTGCTGGTTCAGGTTCTTCCGTGGAATTTTGACGAGAGTTTGCATGAGTTTCGATTTCTGGTTCATCGTACATTTGCAAGGGTGAATGCTGTTCATCTTCATTGGGAATGTCCTCAACGGGTTCGGGCTCAACAGAATTAGCAGGAACTGATTTTCTCCTTTTTTCAACTGATTTTGAGTCTTTTGATGAGGTTGACGGCTTTTCCATTGACTTTCGGCGTTCTTTTTCGGGCTTTGGAGCTTCTTTTGGTTTTTCGTGGGAATGTTTTTCTTTTGATTTCGAACCATTTTTGTGATTCGAAGACTTTTTGTGATTTTTTGACGATTTTTTCTTCTCATTTAGATCCTTAGATTTCTCGTGATGGTCATCTTTGCTCATTTTACGTTTGATTTCGTTAAATTTCTTCATCAAATGATCCATTCCATGCACGTCTGCTAACAAATTCAACACCGTATCCAAATCCGTGGCTCTCAAAACCTCACTAAGATTCGAAGAAATCGCAGAATCGTTCGGTAAAGCTGTCGAAGTGGAAGGCTGTAGATCATTTATGGGACTTTTCGGTGGCAATGGAACTCTAAACGGTGTTTCTTCAACATTTTCTTCGACTAAAGGCACATTTTCGGCAGGTTCAGCTGTTGTCTCATTTGATTCACTTCCAAGGAGATCGCTCAAGAGTGTTTGGGTGCTACTTTGATGACTTTCATCATCGGGCGGCAATATCGCTTCCGAAAATTGTTCAATGTAAGGGAATGGCATCGAGGAATTCTTGTTCAATGGAATGTCCAATTTGTAACTTGATACATATTCGACTTCGTCATCGTCTTCTTCTTCCGTAAATGCACCCATATCATCTTCCAGCTCTCGTTTAATGAGTTCCTCTTTGAAATCAATACCCAATTCGTCGTCTTCTTGTCTCACTTGAGCGATGACTGGCTCAGCAATTGGAATGAGATTGTCATCTGGCGGTAGTGACACGCAATTTGCTATACGAATGCCATTTTGTTGCACGGGAGCAGCAACAGGTGGTTCCGGAATCGAATTTGGCAGCGGTGAGATACTCGGTTGAGAATGAGGCGTCACAGATCTGCTTCTGAAATTTTCATCAATCACCAATTCATGTTCGGTATCCTGGTCGTCTCGCATTTCTTCTTTCACCTCTTGCTTTATTGCGCTCTCTGTCCTCTCCAGAATGAAACCAAAAAAGGATTTGCCATTCATGGCGTTGCTTTCATTAACTGGGAATCCCACTCCTTTAAAAAGTTTTGATTTATTCCCCAATTTCATTAAAAACTTCAGAAAAATCTCACCAATTTTGTCTTTATCTCTCAATTCAATGGTTGTTTGCTTATAATTTATGCCATTGACAAAAGTTCCATTTGACGAGATGTCATGCAGGAATATCTGGCCATTTGGTAGGCACTCGATTCGGCAATGAGTCTTCGACACGTAAGTCGACACCAAATTGAGTTGATTCGCCGTCGGGTTTAAGTAGCGACCAACGAAGAGGTCTCCAATAAATAATCTGAAAATAAAACAAAAAAATAATTTCATCATGAAAAAGATCAACAAAATTTTCTTACTTTCTGACGATGCTGTAGCGCGAATCCTGGGGAAATCCCATTCTTCGCAGCTGGAACCCCGTCAAAACCTTTTTGTCTTCAGCCATTATTTAAAAAACTATATTTTTTTATCACATTTTTCGTTTCTCCGTTCACCTGCTGTTTTTGTTTATGCCGGTATGTAAAATTATGTAAAGACAAATGCAAAATGGGAACGTGCAAAAAACTGCTTACTCGTGAAAGTCAGTTCAAAAATTTTTGTAGTTTAAAAAAGATTAAGAAATTAAATAAATCTCTTTGATTAAATTTTACTTCTTTTACATTTGAAAGTTAAAATTAAACTAATTTTGGTTCTTCAGAAACTCACGTTAAATACACATAAAATTTAATTTTTTATTATTGAAACGTGGACAAAATTTTATAAAAACATTAATGAGTACCTAATATTAATGATTAGGCCTGGTAAAAATATGCGTTGGAAAAAGCATTAAATATATAAATTTAAAATAGGGAAATATAAATAGTTCTATAGTTCTTATAGCAAAAAATACAATAGGTATATGCAATTTTTTTTTAGAATTTTCTCATTACGTTTGATTTTCAGTTTTATAAATTAATTGATTTTAATTAAAATCTTAAAAATATTTTATTACCACATCTTTAAAAATTTTAAATTTTAATATGTATTTTCAAAAATTTACAGTGCCAAGTAAATTGTTTTTCATAAAAAATTATTTTCTTTAGCAGGAAAAAAAATGAATGTCTCATCAAAAAATTAAAACTTTTAAACAAATTGGTTTGTTTATTTCTTTCTTAACTTAAGAAAATAAAGCTCAAAAATTAGGTCTTGTTTTAAAAAACATATCTATCATATTTTTTTAACGCTAAGCAATTTTTTTCAATAAATATTTACTCTTTGAAACTCTTTTTTCTTCTAACTAAAGATTTTTTATATTTTTCTTTTAATAAACTTACCGTTGAATGATTTTTGTGAAAATTTCAAGTTTTTTCAGATTTTTACTAATTTTTAGCTATTTTTTAGATTTTTCTTTAAAGAAGTTGTCTTCACTGACTGATTTCTCAAAAATTGTGACGAAATTCAAAATGGTGCTGAAATTTAAAATGGCGTCAAGGAATAACGGAACTTTATTAGATTAACGTTATTCATTTATCATTAACGGCAGTTTGTTACCTCTTTAATTTCCTTGACTTAAAAATTTAAAAGATTATCTACTTTAATTGGAAAAAAGGATTCGAATTAAATAAAAGACGATTTTTTAGTTAAATTAGTAAAAAGGCTTTATTTTTTACTCGAAACATAATTTACAAAAATGAAAATAATTTGATAGCGCACACAAAAATTACAAAAAGAGTGATAAATAACAACTTTTTTATACATGATTGCCATGAAAAAGATTGTGAACAAGTGTCAATCTTCGTCAGAATCATCTTCGTCTTCGCTGTCTTCCAACTCAGGCATTGGGAATCTCAAAATTGCAGCGACTCCAGTTAATTGTGCCAATTCTACAAAAAAAATATGTTTTTTTTAAATTTCTTTCAATAAAAAAGTTTAAATTTAAAAAATACTTACGTTCGCCCGACACATGCATACTTGAGAAAACTTTAACATCACCGCCAGAATCTCGAACGCTGTCCACTAGAGCGACATATTCCTTGCGAACATTTACATCCTGACATCTAAAAAAATATTTAAAGAGAAAAAAAATAATTATTCATAAATGCTTATTTTTTTTTTTTCAGATAAAAATTTGCACGAAATCCATAAATGGTACAAAAAAGTCATAAATCATCGATGGACAGAACGAGATCCAACACACTTGATCACGCTTGTACAGAAGAGACAACGAGATTTGTGTGAATGAATGAAAAGGTAAGCGAAATGATGAAGAAAAAAACATGTTTACGAACACATTTTAATAACTACTAGACCTAGCGGTAAACAAAGTCGCTATAGACATGAAAAAGTACGAAAAATGTAAATATAAAGAAATAAAGCAGAGAGAAGGCAAAACATGTAGAGAACTTCAATCAGTCGTTACCGTTGTTTTACAGCAGACAGTCAATAATTTCTGTAGTGCTGATCAACAATATTTATTTCTTTGAAATCCGAATGTAAGAAGATCTTGAAATTCTATCTTGAACGTAGTTTAAATTCATTTCAATCAACAACGCAAAAGTCTAATTGATTAATTAATTCATTCTTGCCTTATTCAAATTTTTTTTTGTTTCAAAAAATGAAAACAAACGACGCCACAAGTGCGAATCTCTTTATTATCATCGAAAAATCGAAAGAATGCGACGCGTGGAATGTGCTTGGAATGTTTCATTTCAATAAAAATTATTCAAGGCAGAATTTTTAAAAAGCGCAACAAAACAGATATAATTGTGTGTTATCACTTAATCAGTGTTGTAGAAAAACTCCATGCTGTGACAGTTTAACAAGCAACATTTAATTGGCTTGTTTGCATATAAAAATTCGTCTAAGTATTTTGCAAACACTTGTTAAATAAATTAATTAGAACATTTATCACTCAATTCTTTGAAAAAAAAAATTGTGAAAAATATTTTTTCTGGATCTCAAGTCAGAAAAATAATTTCTAAAGGGCCCAATTTATAAATATCGAAAAATAAAATTGTGTAAACGACGCTTTACATTCTTGAGGGAAAATTTAAAAATAACTTTGTGCCACTTCTTTGGATGTAAATAAATATTTACAGGCAACGCAGACGTGCGGCGAAACGAGAAATATTTTTGTGGATGCAAATTTGGCTCAGTGATGTTTTGATTTTTGACGATTGAGCGCGTTAAACTCTCGTCGCGTGATCGAAGCGTGAAAGTAAAAGTGATACAACAAGAGATAAAAAAGACGGTTATCAGCGAATAAACGGAATTCAATGAACATAACTATTTGCTGATTAGGTAAATTATTTTTTTCGTGGGACGATAAAGTGTTTGTGACTCTTATCAGGCATGTCAAAAATTTAGTTGCACGGTAATTAATGTGCTAAAGTTGTTGCTAGTTAAAAAGTGTTTTGCACTTGTTGAAGAGGTTTTTTTTAATTTGAATGTGAATTAAAAATTTTAAGCAGAAATTTTAGTAAAAATTATTAAATTTGAGAAAATTGAGTGATTTACGGTACAAAAATTTATAATTTTTACGTAAAAAATTTAAATAACGACAACTTTAAATTTTGAAATATGATCATTTCAAAAGACTCAAATGTTAAAAAAAAAAATTGAAAAAATACATATGTTACTCAAAGTGAAAAAGACAAGGAAAATTGAAGAATCTAAAATAAAAATTACAAAAAAAAAAAAAGAAAAATAATAATGTTAGGAACGAAATTTAATGAGACATCGCTACCGTATAGTCAGTTTCTTGGGTTTTTCGCAATACTAAAAATAAATTAATAATATTTATAATTAAACGCAGATTTCCTGTAAATATTGCAATTAATTGCATTTAAAATAAAGACGATACAAACATACGGATGTTTAAGAAATTTTATGTAGGTACAACAAAAAAAAATATTATTTAAAGTTTAGTAAATATTCATCATTTAGGTCGCTCTAATTAAAACTTTAAAATTAAAGTCCGAAGTCTATTTTAGAATTTGATTTTTTTTTGTTCTTTTAGCATTTATTATAAATCGTCGATTTTTTTTTAAATTAATAAATTTAACAAAAATTTAATTTTTAAATAAAAAAATTTTAATTTTTTATTCCGATTATTGAGCTAATTTTTGTTAATCCAACATAAATTTTAATGAAAATGACAATAAGCGGCCTTATTTAAAAAAAATCATCATTAAAGATTTTTTCGTCATAAATCTTGCTAAAAAACCTTGAGCAAAAAAAAGATAAATTGCGTCTCCATTTGAAGAAACCACATTAAAATTGGAGTAAAAGTGACAAAGACATCTCGACGCAGGTAAACTTCTCGCCTACTGCGAGATCATGAATAAAAATCATAAGAAACCGGTACCGCAAGTGTCTTCCCACATGTTAAGTGCCATTAATTGTAACGATGCAGTTTACAACAGATTAATTAATTCTCCGCTATGTGTAATTTTTACGTATTCCTTAATCTTTTTTTTTTATTATTTTTACTTTCAGCTTTGCTCAACCAACCGAACGACAGAAACAAGTTGCCTTATTTGTTTGTAGAATTCAATCTGACAACAAAAATAGAGAATTCATACACGAAGCTTTCTAAAGTAAGACAACAACGTGTGTGCGTATGTTGAATAAAAAAAGTAAATAAGAATACCGCACAAAAAAAGGTGTAATGAACTAGATACCCTTGAATGTTTGAACTGAATTCCATGGAACAGTAGTTCAAAGTCAAGAATGGAGCCAGATTACTATATTACGGAAGATGGTTTGCCGAGTATTTTGCGGACAACTGAAGATCGGCGACTATTGGATCGAAGATTGACGGACGTGAAGCAGTTTCAGTACAAAAATCGGCTGGATCATGGGTCAAATGTGGTTGAAGTAGCGATTGAAAGACCAATTAGTGCCAAAAGTATTAAAAATTTACAGAATGAAAGACTTAAGAGGGAAATGGAAGAGCAACGGATGAGGTGAAAATTGAAAATTTTAAAGGAAGATTTTTTTTAACATTTTTTTTTGTTTAGGGAGCATTCTGTCAACCAAAAGACGCGACCGAAACTGTTGAGACATCGGAGGTCAATGAATGACGAGCTCAGAACACCTCAAAAAACCCTCGTGAACTAGTTTTAAGACAAAAAAATAAACATTTTTAACTCACCTGAACAAATTGTCTGAAATCAAAAGTGTCTCAATGGCTTGTGCTTCAGCTGCTTTTGTTACATGCTTCTTCCCGTAAAAGGCTTTGGCTGGTTCCATTTGCAACGTCGTATAGAATTGCCCCAAGATTTTTACCTCGCCAGCTGCTTTTGTGTCGGACATCTTTGCCACGACAGCGGGATCCTGCAAAACTTCCTTCAGCGAATGCTTGAAGCCCGACGAGGCATGACACAGCATAAATTTTGACTTGTTTTCCAGCAGAAGTTTGTTGTCTGTCTTTACGGCTTGTTGGAACATATATTCGTAAAATTGATCCTTCACGAAGCCAGGTGATGCGATGAGAATGCATTTGACGACATCAAAGTTTACGTGTCTTAAAATGCCTTGCATGACGGCGTCGTGAAATTTCGCTAGGCCCTTTTCGTGTTGGTTCACGTGATTTTTTCGTTTGCGCGGAATCGGGACGTCAATTTTGCTGCGAACGATTGTCATGCTCGCCGTGATGAGACAAATGTGCGCCAAGCCGTCTTGCATGATGACGGCAGCGACATCGGCGTTTTGTGTGACATCACATGCTAGTTCTACGCGTTCCAGCGAAATTGTGTCCCATTCGGATTTGGTGATGGTAAATTTGCGGTTTAGCTCGAGATCGAGTGTGTGGTAGGCGCCCATTTTGACCCATTGGTTTTCTTCGATGTTGCGACCTTTTAGGCGGAGTTGCTGTCCCTGCGTGTCAAAATCGATGTTTTCCACGGAGATTGTGAGAGTTGTTCGAACGCGATTTGACGATGATGATCCCGTCGCTGTCTCGTTCTGAACTTTGCGGATTGTGGTGCTGCGAACTTGATCGTTTATCTGGATGATGTTGTACGCATGCCACATATCCTCGGGTTCTTCGGCGGTCAGGGTCACAGACCTGCAAAACAAAAACAATGATTCGTCATCGAATCGCAAGCAAGACAGAAAGTGTTCAAAACTCACCCATTTCCGGCTTTATCGATATTTTTGTAGTGTAATTTCATGGTTGCTGTTATTCGCTGTCCAATTTCATTATTTTTTCTGTCACCGCTCCCAAAGTAAACACCATTTTTAGTGAAATAAAGGCCTTTTTGTGAGACACATCCACATCCACGTTTTGTTTTGATCGCTCAAAATGTGCAGCGGCATCCCAGGACACAATTCCGGATTTTTTTTTAGAATTAGCGGGCATGGCGAATTTCTTAATTGATCTTACCAATCTCATTAAATCCTTTTTTAAATTAAAGATCCTGCTCCAGAAGATCATTTGGCGTCCTAAAAAATGTAAAAAAAAAATGAAAAATCATTCTAATATGAAAATCGTTACGTTAGTGAGGGGACGCCCCCTTCATCATTTTTCAATGGCGTCTTTGCCGGTGAAACCGTTTAGCTCTTCTTTTTTCTCGATTTCAACGCAAAAATGACCGAAAATCCACTCGATTACTCCTTTGTCTTTGAAAAGGAGGGCAAATTCAACGATCTCTGGCTTGCAGCCACGAACGAACGACGATTTAATCAGAAAAACAAGCGCATCATCAGCCAATATGACGTCTTCAATCTTTGGTTAGAATTTTTTGGCTTCCTTTTAAGACTCCTTTAACTTTTTTATATTGCAGCAAAAGCATTGAAGCCGAAATTCTGGGCATCAAAGAGACAATTCCCGTAGTTTCAGTCGAAAAACGCAAATGTGCTTCCGGGAAAAAGCCTCCGAAGAAACGTCGTCGGACCGAAGAACCCGAAGCGACGCCCGAAAAATCTGATGCCTCATCCTTCAACTTGAAATTGGCCTCGAATTTGATGATGGGTGCTGTTCGCATCTGGCGTTCGCAGGTCAATCAACTGTATGAAGACAGTAAATTGGCAGTTTCGAAGCAAGCGTCTTACAATGCGATCGTTCATGCACAAACAGTCGAAGAAGAGCGTCGCAAGGAACGCGTTAATTACGCAAAGATGTTAGATAATGACGAATCCACGACAAAAGGCAAAAAGAAAAACACGAATATCGATCCCAAGTTAACCTTGAACGAGTTCGAGCACTACGAGGAAAACATTCGTGCGGAAAATCTCGACGAGCAGAATAAAGTTTGTGATGCATTAACTTTAAACACTGCACAAGTCGATCAGATTACGCTTCGCGAAACAATTTTATCGCCATTCACACTTTCGCGACATCAGGAAATAAATTTTTCCGAGTTTGAACCGTTGGCGGAAGAGGAGATCAATTTGCTACTTCAACCGAATAGTTCTAACCTCGAAATTGATGAAGTACGTGACGCTCCGCAAATGATAAATCCCGAAAATGACATTCAATCCGTGCTAACTCCGATGCCTGAAAGTGTGGAACTCGAAGTTCCTGTCGTACTTGAAGATCCACCGGCTCTTCCTCCGATCGAAATCGCACCTCCAACTATCGAGTTGCCCATTGAAGCTCCGGTCGAGCAACAACCCATGCAAATTGATGAAAATTTCTCGTGCATTGAAGCGACTTACGAACTCGTACCATCTTACGAGGCAAACGAAGTCATGAAAGTTCAAGACTTGAACAAAAATCCAAAACCGCAGAAGCAAAAATCTGCTAAAGATTTAATTTTTGAGAACGTTAATGAGCATGATCAAGGTGAACAAATGCAAACAGACAATTCTGTGATCCCAATTCAGCCAAATATCGAAATTGGGTCTCCAATCGAAGCTTCAGTTCCAAATATCTACGTTCCCATCCCGAAATCACTTTTAGCCAAAGTCAACGAAATGAATCTGAAAAAGTTGAAAAAGAAGTCCAAAGCACCTAAAACAGTGAAAAAAGGATTAAAACGCAAAATGACCGATGAGATCACCAAACTTTCATTCAACCAGATGACTTTGCAACTAAAGGATACATCAGACATTGTGCACAAGAACAAGTTGACAATTTTGCCTCCGTTGAAGAGATTCCGTATCGATCCTGCTGCCGTACTTTTCGAAAGACCATGTCGTTGTTTCCGCGGAGAAATTTGCGAAGAGTTGTTTGAGAATTTTTCAGAAAAAATCAAATTTCTGTCGTACAACGAGAGCACAAAGAAACGTAAAATACAGGCTGCACTCAAAAAATCGGAAAATGGACCTGCAAAAAAGAAGTTGCGAAAATCTAATGAAATTTCTCTCGAAAATCCGAATATTAACGTTGCTGATTTTGTACAAAATCAAATTATTGAGGCTTTTCCACCTGTAATTGAAGTTCCATTGCCTCCACCACAAATCGAAGAGCAACCAGAAGTTCCAGTTAAGATGCCTGAAAATAATTCGGTCAATAAAGACGCACCTGTAGAAGCAGCAAGTGCACCACAAGAGACTCCACCAGACTTTATGCCGGGCTTTGAGCACATTTTGAAGGAATTACTTGAAGAAGAACAAAATCCAGATCAAAACGCTGAAACTGCCACTCAAAAATCAAATCCTGACGAGTTGCACTGGAAAAAGGTCAAAGCAGATTGGGGTCAAGCCAGCATCTTGAAGAAGCTGATAACAATATTTCGCAAAACGGAAATTGATTTTCCCACAATTGAAGTGTTGATCGAAAATGAATGCACTAAAAAAGTAGCAGTTGTTACTTTTTCATCGTTGATTCGTGAGTTGCTTTGAAATTTTTCAATTTTAATAGTTTTAAAAATATTTTTTTTTTTAGATCTGAAAGCAAAGAAATACTTGGCTCTTGAGAAGAATGATAAACTAAAAATCATTCGCATTAAACAAGGACCAAAATTGGAACAATTTCTCTCTAAATCTTCTTAAATTTAAATTAAAATTTATTTTCTATTAATTAATATTTACCTTGAAAATTCCTCGTTAAATCGAAAAACGTTCCTTTAAAACATGTTAACTAAATTTGAGTATAAGAAACTTTGAAATAAACGAAAAAAAATTAATTCCATTCATTCAAAAGTCGCCCTTTGTCGAATTTCGTACATCCGATCAATACAAAAGTTCCCAATGTCGTTGTAAATGTCACATTTCGCCAAAACCAAAACAATGATCATTTCATCAAAAATCTCCAGGCCATATTTATTGAGAAATCTACGATGCTTTAGCGCCATTTCATCCTCAAATGGAAACCACAAAAACTCCGATCTCAGGGCCAACAGTGCACTTCAGTCATGTTTGAGCCAGTGTTCAAATTTCGGACAATTTTCTTGCGGTAACGTGAGTCGACTGTTTTCGACATCCGCCAGAAATTGTCAAGTAATTCCTCCGTTGATGGAATTTGACAAGGTTCTCTGGCCCTCAGTAATACAAACAGTGAAAAACTTCTTTTTGGTCAATTTGATCATTCGTCCGTATTTTGACAACGACTTTGATATCGGGGAGTTCGTGGAGGGATCGAAACAAGCGTTATGTGTGAGAATTTTCTCTAGATTTCGTCCAAAGCATGAATTAACTCAATTATTTTTTTTAGATAATTTCAAGTACACTCGCCTCTGGCACCGACCTCGATAGCTTGAGAGGCCTCGTAACGCAAGATGCCTTGAACGAAATCAAGAATTCCGTGAGTCGGATGTCAGTGGCACAAAGAAATAAGCTCGCTGTCGACAAAGAAGACATTTATTTTTGTTTTCCCTACCAAGTTGGCATTATGTTTGACGAAACGGACTCCGTGCAAAAGCGCTGGGTGGAGATCACGATGGTATATCACGTGCATCGAGGTAAATTTTGTCTTTTCTGAAGCCGGTTTATACGAGAACTAATAATTTTTCTGCAGGAGTGGCAGAGCTCAAAGCTAGAGGAGAACCAATCACGTTGAATTTAGCATCAAAGCCGGAAATGGAAGAGAAATTTTCCGTGTGTAACTATCGATTCATCAAAGAATTCACAAAGGACCAACACTCGGATTGGGTTGTCAATATCGCGAACCATTTCTGTCCGTCGGACAAATAACTCAAAAAAAAAAACGGCGAAAATAGTAAACGAGTTTCTTACAAAATTAAAAAAAAATAAAGTTTAGTTTTTGAAAATAAGAGAATTGCCTTTATTTCAAACAATTGTGTCTGGTTGCAGCGTAAATTCTCGTGAAATAGTTTCATTGTGGATTTTTTGTGTTTCTTTAAATTACTTGTGATCTATGATTCACTTACATATTTCTTTGTATGTATTTTATCGTATAATATTTAACAAAAATTTGTCAAAATTGACCCTAATTGTCTTTTTTCGACGGTCTCTTTAGTTAAAAATCAGATTTTTCGTACTTAAGTGACCTGCCTGAACAGATCTCCAGCACTAGGTAGCTCTGGAGCCGATAGCGAGGGGATTTCTGGCAAATTTTTTAGTTGATTGTGAACTTCCTTCTGAACGTCTTTCACTTTTTTCAATTTTTCCTTGTATTCCTACAATTTTAAAAATTAAATAATATAAAAATTCTGTTTAAATTTAAAAAAAATCTGACAAATTACCTCTAATCTTTGTTCAGCATGCGCTAGCAATTCTGCCTGTTCGGTCTGAAAGTCCTTCAGCATGGTCGTCAATTTTTTCCGTTCGACCATTTCGTCGGCCAAACGTGCATTGTACTCATTCAGCAGCGTAATGGCGTCATTAACTTGCACCGCTAACTTGATGGCTGCCTCTTTGTCTGTCAGCTTTTGCAGGAGTGACATCTCCGAGACTTCGGGCGGTAAATTGGCAATTTTTTCTCGCACCGCCGCATCACTTGATGCCGAGTTTTCGAGGTTTTGCAGGAATTTGATGAGCACTTCGGGCTCTGGCGGGTCACATTCCTGCGTTACCTGAGGACTGAGGGTTATGTGTGTCTCAACGGTGCCGTTTACCTCAACGGTTTCAGTTTTGCTGCTTTTCGGCTTTTTCTCTGGCGTTTCTTGTACCTTTGGTGGGTGGTCGTCGTGCTTGCGTTTCTTGGCGGCATCGAAAGCGGGTGTCGCAGATGCACTTCCCGATCCCGAGATGGAATGTAAAGCATTGAACCATTCCTTGATTTGTTTGCTTTCGTAGACACCACGTTCCTCCCATATGCTAAGAATTCGATCGAGTCGATTGAAGATGTCTTCGCCTTTGCAGGACTCGGCGACATGCGCGAAGGCGTCTTTTAGTGTGACGGCAAACTCTTTTCCGTATTCGGGGCCCTTTTTCTTGCTGTTCTGAATGACATCGTTGGCTAAATACATGAAAGTCAGCTTTTTGCTCTGATTAACTTTTCGCATTTCGCGTAACCACACCGCAACAATCGTTTTGTAGTGCCGGCGATGATGAATCACCCACAATGATACCGTTTGGATGCTGCAAGAGATAAGGTCGTGTAAGTTCCGGAGTGGTAATTAGAACGTAAACTGATAAAACTCACCTCTGTTGACTAGCATTCAGTTCTAGAAGCTTTTTTACAAGGGCACTTTCTGTAAAAGCTGACATCTTTACGGTAGTTTTTGGTAGTTTCTCGACAAAAACAGACACCAACAACGGCAAATGCGACACTTTGTGTTGCAAGAATCCAAGGATACAATTAAATCCTGGTTTTGTTTTGGAATCAATTCTTTAAAAAAAAACACTGTTATACAGTGAGACGAATGAAATTGATAAGGCAATTCCAGTCACTATCCTGCAATACACACTAATTTTTTTAAAAATCCAGTTACCAACCTCCAGTGCACACTAATTTTTTTTCAAAATCCAGCTACGATCCTCGCGTATAACAGTATCACTTTCATTCGTCTCACTTCGGTCTAAAATAGGTGTGTTCGACAACGACAACTGTGCCACCTCAACCAAAAGAAAAACACAAAATTTCTGCAGGAAAATTAAATAAAAGAACCTGTAAATAGTGAAAAAAGCAACAAGATGACACTAGCAGAGTTCTTTGGATGTGCATTCCTCACATTTGGTCCAGCACTGTAAGTTTTTTCCCCAATACCGATGAGTCATTACCAAAAACAATTTCCTAAATTTCATTTTTAGAGCAATGTTCACATTCACAATCGCCCACGACCCAATGCGGATCATAATCCTGCTGATGGCCTCCTTCTTCTGGCTCGTATCGATGCTGCTGTCGTCCATCGTGTGGTTCGCCGTCGTCCCGCTGCGTGATAAACTCTTGTTTGGCATAATCTGTTCCGTGTTGATCCAGGAAGCATTCCGTTATGGCATTTACATTGCTTTGCGAAAGACTGAACGCGGTCTCCGACAAGTGGCGGACGACATTCAAATTGTCGAGAACAAGCACACACTCGCCTATGTCGCTGGACTCGGATTTGGGATCATTTCTGGGGCATTTTCTACTGTTAACTTGCTTGCAGACTCTGCGGGACCCGGCACAGTTGGTTTGCATGGCGGCACAGAAATTTTCTTTATCACATCGGCGGCACAATCGCTCTGCATGATCTTGTTGCACGTCTTTTGGAGCGTCATTTTCTTCAGTGGCTGCGATCGACGGAAGTACGAACACATAATTTTCGTCGTTGTGGCGCATTTGTTTGTGTCCTGCATGACACTGTGGAATAGTGCGGGCAAGGGAGGCGAATGGTATGGCTTGACGTTGCCTTTGAATTTTGGAATGTCGCTTGTGTGTGGCGTGATTGCCTTCAAAATTGCCGGAGGATCGTCAAAAACGTTGAAACGATTTATCAAGTGTCAACAATAGATCTCTTCTTTCGGAAATGATGTGAATTTATTATCAATTAGAAATTAATTTAATCCGTGTATTCAGGCTTGTATGATTTAAATCAAAATCAAGAATCAAAAAATCAAAAAATGATTTGATTTTTTTTAAGGGACAAATCAAATCATGATTTGATTTTTGATTTGATTTGCAAATCAATCAAAAATTTTTCAAAACTGAAATTTTTTTGATTTGATTTGATTTAAAAATTGATTTAAATCAAAATTAAATCAAATCAAATCAAAAATTTTCAGTTTTGAAAAATTTTTGATTGATTTGCAAATCAAATCAAAAATCAAATCTTTTTTGATTTGATTTGATGCATCAAAAAAAATCAATCAATGATTTGATTTTTGATTTGATTTTCAAATCTTTGATTTAAATCATACAAGCCTGCGTGTATTAATCATTTATCGTCAATTTGTATAACTTATCATAGATTTAAGTGCTTAATAAAGTGACCAACCTTAAAAAAATCAATAAAAGTAATTTTACAACGCATGAAATATGGGTCAGTAGGACAACGGAAGCCTCGTTTTCGCTCACATTGCATCACAAATGCATTAAACCCACAATTAAATTTTATGGTTTTTCTTTCCATGTACTTTTTATTTACTTTTTTTTTGATATAATATTATTATTATTACTTCAGATGTTCTCAAAATTGTTCTCCACTGTTATATTAGTATATTAATTATCTTTTCTTGGGATTACACACCGACATACAATACAATATTTCATAAATATGTTATCATATATGTAATGTTGAATGTAATGCATTTGCTTTGAATTTTTTTTTTTATATTGAATATTTAATATATTAATAGTAGTGAGTGTCGACGAATAATAAATATATGTAATAATAAGAATATTTAATTTCCACTTTTCAATTTTTTCCGCTCCGCTTCTAATTTTTAATTTTCATTTTTCCTAATATTTCTGTTTTTTTTTATTTGTTTTATTAATATATATTTTTTTATAACTTTACTAGAGAATCGTCGCTAAGCATGATGCCAACGCGTAATTTGTTGATAACTATTTTTTTTTTCTTCTTATACTTTATTTTGTTTATTAAAATTTCTCATTTTCACAGTTTTGTCGCAGTTATTCTCTTATAGAAAATCTGACTGTTCCAAGTTGCAAGACAAAGTGAGACAAAATTTGATTCAATCATCAGAATTGTTTGACTTGGAACAACCTTTTTGCATTCATACGTCGATTTATTCCGTTATTTTGTTTGTTTTTAAATTGATTTAAGTCTTTTCGTTAGCATCACTTTTTTTTGCTTAGGTTTTTTTTTTCATGTTTCGTCATTTTTTTATTCTACTTATTATTATTTATTTTTGTTTATGTAATAATAATAATAATAGGATTAGTTTTTTTTTTATTATAATATATAATATTTTATGTTGTTAGTATACAGACAAACATTTAATTTATGAACAAAAAAGTGATAAATATTATTCTAAACAATTCACTAAAGAAATATTACAAACAAACAATTTATTTTTTGCCAAATTCAAAAAAAATCAACAATAATTAATTGATATATTAAAAATTGTTAATTAATTTAATTAAAATTATTTTAAATATTTATCTTTTAATCAAATATTGAAAATAATTTTAAAATTTTATAAAATTTAATTTTATATTTTTAAGTTTAATTGCATCTTTTTAATTATTTCTTATGTAAGTTTGAATTCTAGTGACTTGTATCGAATAATATTAAGTAATAATAATAATTACATATTTTTGAATGTACATTACAAAAAAAAATATATATATAAATTTATTCAACCAATAATCATCAATAATAATAATATAAGTTGTAGAGTTGTTAAATGATGATGAATACAATTACAATATTCCATTCTTTTTAAGGTATTTACAGGAAAAGTCTAGTAATATGTTTGTTAATTTGCCTAGATTGAGTTATTTTCAACAAGATTTTTCATTTCTTAATTAGATTACAAGAGTATAAGTTTGATATCTTATTACGTTACATAATAAAAAAAAAAGTAAGAAGAAGGATATCACTTTGTCTCATATATAATTTAAGTTACGTTTAAAGTAAAGTAGTTTACAAAAAAGGCAAATAAATAGATAATAATTATAAAAATCTAAACAACATTTACAAGGTTTTATAAAATAATCTGTGCTACTTTTCCTTATTTATAATTGTTTTTAAGAATTGTATTTTTTTCCTATTTTTGTTTATTTTTTGTTAATTTCATATTTTTTCTTTAATTAAAACTTTTTTTTTGCTTTTTAAACATACTCCTGCTTTTAGAGTATGTAGTAAAATTTGTCGATTCGTGTTGTCAAAATTTGTGGGTTTAACGATACAATTTTGCAAAGTCCTGTAACGCTTGTGTCATATGACGTGATGAATCGGCACTAAAAAATTATGAAAAGAAATCTTAGAAAAAAAAACAAGAAAAAAATTAAATTACTTACTTCGTTGTCCTCCTCATAAAATTTCGCAGCTGATCGTCGGTGGCGGTAACGGTGCCTCCGCTGTTTTCTTTTGGCAACGCACTCACGGCTGACTGAAGGAAATCCACAAATCCCTTTGGATCGATTTTCTTCAGTTCGTAAAAGACGTCCACGACGTCACTCAGCATGTACGAGTGCAGACAAAAGATTGACGAATAAATTAAATTCACGACTAGAGCTTCTCCGTTCACGGCGACCATTTGTTTGATGAGTTCTTGGATGGCAGCAGAGTCAGGATTCGCGAGGTCGCGGCCCGAACTCAAGAGACTGCAAAAGAACTTCATGACGGAGAGATTCGCATCTTTGTGATCTAGTGTGCATGCAAGCAGTGCACACTGAATAATTGGCTGCACAAGCGGACTTTTGAGGAAATCCAAGGGTCTGCGGAGCACAAATCGATTGGCAAGTCGGAAAAAGTCGTCGACGGTATCGGGATTGTTCTTCAATCCGTTTTCGCGTTGCAACAAATTGAATGTTGGCTCAATGAAGGCCTGCAACATGCTCAAGAGTCCCGGCACATAAACATCATCGAGCGCAAATTCATCCATCAAGACGCTGCCGAGATACAACAAGCAACTGTGCTGATGATGGTTGTACACGTGAATCATTTGCTTGACAAGTTCCTCCAAAATGGGTGCCGCCTGACGTCCCGTTGTTCGGATAGCGTAACGCATGCAACGCACAATCCGTTCCATGACATTGTTTTCCGCTTGATACTTGTCCATGGCTTTCGAGAGGGTTGGCCAGTAAATTGTGAGTGCCGTAGCCCAGGGGTTTGTTTCGTTTTCCTGCAAATTCGCATGGGCATACCGGAAAACAGCTGCCAACCGATCGAGCCAGTATTTAGGGTCACTGCCGTCATTTCGACCGACTTTTGCCTCGTTCGAGGACAACAGATGATCCAGTGGTGTCACCTGATAACTACACAAGTCCAAAAGAACCGTCGAAACTTGTTCCTTTTGCAAAAATCCGACAACGCCGACGATACCTTTCAGTAAATTGATGCTGGCGTCGCGTTGAATCTCGAAACTTTCCATGTGACGCGCGATTTCCATCAGTCCCGTGATCTGAGGCACCAAATGATTGCTAGAGGCGCAACAGATGGACTGAAGGGCATTGGCAGCGGCCGTTGCTAAGCCACCCTTTTGCTGCAACGCGTACAACAGAAAATTCAAGATTGGCTGCATCGATTCCGGATGACAATCAATCCAGTCGCAGAGTTCTCCTAGAATATTTATCGAAGTATACCTAATCGCTATATGGCATGTCTCGGGTAAGTTTAAAATTGCTTCTACTACTTTGGGCACTACCTCGTTTTCGTCGCTAAAATAAAAAAAAAACGTAGTTTTTTGCATGAAAAAAATTTAAAAAAAATTAACTTACGGTAGAATATTTCTTGCAACATTTTGCATAACAAATAGGGCGGCCTCACTGGACTCCCACGTAACATTTGGCTGCTGTAGAATCATGAACATCTGCTTGAAGCAACTGCTGGAGCTAACGATGAAAATGACGTCGGCAATGAGTTCCGATACCTTGTGTCGGAAATCCTTGAAGGAGTCGTCGTCTTCCAGTAATCCCTCGTGATCGGCTTCCATCTGACAATGTTTATAGAGTGCGGTGATGAGACGTTCAATGTATGGCTTAAAGTGCGCCGAGAGCGTACAATTATTGCGATTAAAGAGATCTTCGCTCAGTTGAAACCACATGCGAAACGTGATTTCGGCCACCTCATAATCGTAATGTCCCACACAATTGAGTACGAGATCGAGTGACTTGATGGAATAGTGTGCCGTGGCGCCGCAACTGCTCGCAATCATCTGGTGCTGAAACGATTCAGCGAGCACGGTGAAGACACGACACAAATTCACGGCTTTGTCGACATCCTCGTGCGCCACACACATGAGATACGCCTCTTGCAGCTCCGCGATTCCCGTGAAAACTTTGTGCTCGCACTCGGCACTGTTGTTTGTCATCTCGAGACACGTCAGCAGGGCACACAGACAATCTGCGGCAATTTCGTGCATATTTGTGCCCGTGCTCGGATTCCGGAGCAAATTAAATGCGTACGACAGCACCATGTTGTCGATGATATCCTCCAATTTGAATACATTCATGGACGTCCACGATGTAAAGCACTTGATAATTTTCGCGTGAATTGTCTCGTCTTGCTGCCGATTGATGAGACACGTTTGCAAGAACTCGGCGACGCGTCGCGAATTCATTGCCAGCTCGTTGGACATCTCGTCACGTCGATTGGCGCCCAATCGCAGGTTTCGCGACTCAATTTCCTCCGGGATGAGTGTAAGTATCACAATGAGAGCCGTCACAGAGTTCGTGTTTGTGGCAAAGCGCTCGATGAGACTGGCGATGGGATGTCGCCACGCAGACATCAGCAAAATTAGGTCCGCCAACGCGAGACATAGTTGCGTTACGATGATTTGATTTGTTTCAGGTGTGATGTGGCTGATGTGCTCCAACAGTGAGTCGCGCAGTGACTCGTGCGCCGTGGGGGGCAACTCATGAAACGAGTTTTGGATCTTGTTTCGCATCGTTTGTGCCGCAAAGTAGCACGAATGCAGGTCTCGTTTTTCCTGCAACAACTGATCGGCTATTTTCCACGAGTGGATCTGCAAATGGAAAAACATGCAAAATGTGAAAATGCCTCACTTTAACGCTACGAAAGGCATTGCAGGGGAAAATTGAGTAACTTACCGATTTCTGTAGTTCTGCGAGCCATGCTGAAGCTTTGTCTTTCTCCTTTAAATCAGGATTATTGTATAACGCGTGAACCCCCTGAAGAACTGTCTCAGTTGAAGGAGGATTTTCCATTTACCTTCCACTCAGGTCCACAAAATCTTCACAAAATAATGATTACCAAAGCTATCTTAACGCTAAAGTCCGTAGTAATGCATCCAATGAACGATTTTTCGCTGTTTTTAGCAACTTTTTCACAACTTTTCTTTTTCTCTTGATAGCTGGTTGTCAATTTAAACGTCAAAATCCTGTCCCAGCGAGCACGCGATCTATTTCCGCCAATCCCAGTATGCAAAAAACAATTTCTCCAACGTACCCTGTATCACTCGTACTGCCTATGTAACCGATGACACATCCACTGAAATTGCATATCGGGTAAAAAATGTGTCATGGGTCAAATTTTGTGCGACGACTGGTCATTTACTAGAAATTATGCTATTTTCAAAGAAAATTGAATAAAAATCGTGATTTTCGTGTCTATTTCGCTTTTTATTTACGTTTAATACTCATTATTTCACAGAAACGCCTATTTTCTCTTCTACTTGAATAGTCAGAGACCTACTTTAAAATTATTTATTAAATACATATTTTTTTATTCTTACACAACTATAACAAGACTGTGTCGGTCAATTTTAAATGTACAATAAATAATTTGCTATTAAATATTAGTTTTTTATATCTTTATATTAAAATATAGAGAAAATAAATTTTATTTCTGAACAAAAATAAATGTATGTATCTGGAATCTGTGAGACAAAAAAGTAAAATTATTGCTTAAAAGAATTTGGGACAGAACAAAAAATGCCAGGATTTTACTCTAAATGCGCGTAACGTTCGTGGTAACGAGTAGTTTGTAGTTTATATTTAGTTGAATGCCAAAACTTGTTCTTCGTCTGATAATTTGGCAGTTTTTTTTTTAATTTTTTAGTCAATTGTCCTATTTTTTTTTTTGTGAATTTTGAGTTTTTTTTTTAAAGAGTTTACTTGGTGGAGTCTTTCAAGTAAGCGATAAGGTCGGCACGCTCTTGGGGTTTCTTGAGACCAGCAAACACCATCTTTGTTCCGGGGATGTATTTCTTGGGGTTTTCCAAGTACTCGAAGAGTGTGTCTTCGCCCCAGGTAATTCCCTTCTTGACGTTGGCGTCGGTGTAGGAGAAACCGACAGCTTGACCAGTTTTGCGTCCAAACAAGCCGTTCAAGTTGGGACCAGTCTTGTGCTTTCCACCCTTCTCGACGGTGTGGCACTGAGCACAACGTTGTACGAACAATTTCTTGCCCTTCTCGACATCACCAGCTGGAACACCCATGTTGATTTAGTTTTTCTTGTTGTTTGATGCAAAAGGCTTCACTGAACTTGTTTGCAAAGTTGCGTCCGAATCTGAAACGACAAACAAATGACACGTGATAATCGAGCTAACAGCTGAGAAATACTCTTCAATGTCACTATGTGTACTCGGAAACACAAACACGTCGAGTAACAATTATCATATATATGCCAGTTTTTTGATTATATGGGACCTTCATCGATCCTCGTACAGTGCTTGTGACATCACTCGACGTATAGAACATGCGCAAGTACTTCACACGAATGACTTGTGTACGAACAAGTTTGACACGTTAAAGGGCTTTTTGATTACATTTTTGCAACCTTTAGACCCAACTGATAAAAAAGGGGTTTTCTTTCGCAATGACCGACATGCATCCTTCAGACACTTGATTAGATAACAACATTTCTACGTGATGCACGTTGCGTGGGGGTGTTTGTATGAACAATGAAAAGCGTTGCAATTCAAGGAAAAAATCGAGAATGTTGTTACGTAACTGGAAAATTCTAAATTTTGTGGAAATTTTTGCAAAACATTTTAATTTCTTTCAAAAACTGCCTTTCTTTTTAACATTTTTATTTCAAAAAACTAAATTTTTCATTAAATATTCTTGATTTTTAACCAAATTAGGGAATGATGTAACCTCGTAATATTTTCACGCAATAATTTCATTACAAAAGTACACTTTTCGATATTTTCTTCAATCAAACTTTGTCAACTGAGCACTGTTCTAACTTTTTAGCATATTTTTGTCAATTTTTTCACTAATTTAAAGCATAAAATTGTAAAAAATGTATCCTTACCGCTTCAATTTCACGAGTTCTTGAGACGAATGAAGCTGTCAAGTGGCACGTTTGACGTCTTCGATTTTTGGGGATTGCAATCTCAAATTTCGAGATAATTCCATCGAGCTTTAATTGAAAAGGTATTTAAGAAATTTGGTTGAAGCGACGAAAATTAAGATATTTTTGAGTATTCTTTTTAACATGCAATACAATAATTTAAACAATTCTTGGTTTTAAGATATTTGAAGAAGTTGTTGTGAATTAAATTTTAATCAAAAACCTACTTTTTAAATGTTTGAGGTACAAAAATATTAATTTTGTTTGATTTTCTGTTTAAACTTTTCAGTTTCTTTCAAATTTTCTATTCTATTGCTGTTTTAAAATACTTTGAATTTCAAAAAAATAATAAAATTTGAGCTAAAATTTCATTTTCTTAATTATTTTTTTAAACTCGGTAACTCGAGTTTTAAGCCGATCTTTTGCAATCTCTACGTTTTTGACGAAAAAATCAAAACAATCTGGAAAACTTTCGAGAAAAATGCTTTTTCAGTATTAAATAACAGAAAAACTAATCAATAACGCAAAATAATTGAAAATTCACAATGAGTTCTTTACGAAGAGAGGTAAGAAATGAAAAATCACAACGTAATTCACAAGAAAATTGATAAATAAAAAAATTCACAGGTCCTTCAAAGCTTCAAGAATCTGCATAGAGCTAGATTGGAGATTTTCGAAGGAGACACAAAGGCATTGACACTTGCTAGACAGAAGATAAATGATGAGTACAGAAAGAATAAAGGCACGGATTCAGAAGAGGAAATCAGAAAGGTAAAGAATTTAAACGAATAAAAGCTGGAAAAATTTCACAGACTTCGAAACTCTCCTCAGAAAGTAGCTCTGGCGAATGATGCAGCAAAGGAATTAAGAACGAATGTTATTCAAGCAGTGCAAAAAGAGCCTGGAGTCTTTGGTAAAGTCCATACATTTTTATGCTTTTATTTTCTTTCAAAAATTTTTATTTTCAGAGGCGAAAATTCGTGAATCAACACTCCGCTTGGATAACTACCCGTTTGATCCGAATGCCAAAATACCCGAGTTCCCACGAAAGAATAAGTGTAAGAAATAAGGATATCTAAGGAGCACAAAGACAAGTCATGCAAGCAATATAGCAATTTTAATTAAGGAAATATAGCAAAAATTAAATTCTTGTTAGAAGAAAGTTTTATCGATTTCTGGTTTATTTGTCAAATCAGATGTTATGTAATGAAGGCTAATTAGAACAAGGACAAGAAATATTATAACTTACGTATTTTAGAAGTGATTCCGTTAAATAAAGCCTAATTTGATTTTTTAGAATGGTCACTCGTAAGATTTTTTCTATGTTTGAAATTTAATTTTACTCCTAATGAAAAAAAAAAATAAATTTTCAATTAAATATTTTTTTTAAATTTAAACAAAAACTAAGAAAATTTAAAGAATTCTATGAAAAATTGCAATTTTTAAGCTTCATGATATTTTTGAAATTTTATTCAACCTTCAAATTTCATACAAACCTCTTCAATAAGTCTCGTTGAAAGAAAACACGAAAATTTTTTGTCACTTTTTTTCACTTTGAATAATCGCAATACTTTTCCTTTTATTACCTTCTCTCTTACTTCTTCCATTATTCATTTTTTTTTATTATTTTTTGTTGTATTATAATAATAATATTAAATAAGAGTTTACAATATTCACTTTTTTTTCATTTCATTCCGAAAGAACAGCTTATTAAATGTCTTATAGTATGTTTGTTACTCTCTGATGCAAAATTTCATTGATTTATTGATATACTTTATGGGTTTCCTATGTTATTTTTACTTTAATATTATTTTATTTTATTAATTTACGTTAAGTATTTTTAATAAGGAATTTGTTTTTTTTTTTCTTCATATGTTTTCTAGGTAGGATTACAAAGGAGCCTCGATTATCCAAAAGAAAGTCGACCAAAAAAATCATTTTTTTCATTTGTTTTACCAATTTTTTCTTTTAGCTTTTACACATTTTTTTGTTATTTTCCTTTTCTTCTTCTTAATTAATGTAATTCTTGTAAATTTTTAATAAGCTACAAAAACACTAATGTTATAAAATGATACGAGTAGTGAATGAATTGAAAGATCGCCTGGCACACAATTTGCTTTTTTATATTTAATTCTTTCTTTTTTTTGTTCTTTTGGTCTCTGTTCTGAAACGAATAGCCTTACATAACTATTAAAAGTGTCTTCATACGAAAAATTCTAAAAAGAGCAACAGATAATTTTGGGCGCGTAACAAATACATATTTTGGGCAATAAATATAATACACTGACTGACAGGGCTGACTGAGGCAATTTTATAAATTTATTTTTAATTAATAAATATTTATTATTTATATTATATTAAAAATTTAATTTACTTAGCAAGTTTACAAAATTTTTGCATCGATCTCGAAAAATAGCTCTGATTCTTAACTTTAATTAAATTTTAATAATATTTTATTTATTTTTTTTTTTTTTTTTTTTTAAGTAAACCTTAGATGACAAAAAATTCGGTACTATTAAAGATCATTTCTTACAACGGAGTTAACAAATGAATAAATATTTTTTTTATATGATTCGTTTTTTTTGCTAATTTTTTTGATCTTTTATTATTAATTTTATAATATCAAATCAGGTTCATTCCTTCTCAAAAATTTTATGTAATTAGAGACTGACATTTTTTATGTGTTGTAAGGAGCAGATTTGTGTTAAATATGTGTTTATTATCATTTTTCGTCTTAAATATTTTTTTTTTTATATATTACTCGAACGTCTAAAATAAAACATGAAAAGTGTGAAAGAAATAAAGAAAAAAAAACCATAAAATTACAATTTTTAAATATTTTTATTTATACGAATTTTTTAAAATCATAATCTGAAAAGCTTCGCGGTATGCAATTTTTTTACTGTACGATTATTATGTTTATATTTCTTGTTTTTTTTTTTGTTAAAATACCACAATCAAAGTTTTTTTTTCATTTTTTTGGGTACTTATAATTTAAAAAGTATTATTGAGATGACGTGTGTTGTTGATGAGTTTATTTGTCCTTGTCGGAATCGGTTTTCTTTCCTATTGGTACAGCGGCCTTGACCCTATTTTAAAGAAAAATCAAAAATTTAATATAAAATTATATTTTTTGTTTAAATAAGAATCTTACTTGTCAGTGATTTCCGTGATTTTACTTCGGACCATGTCGAGTTGGGCATCAATGACTGTCTTATTTGTTTCATACACCTTCGGTAGGGAGAAAAGAGCAACGAATGCTGTAAAAAAAATAAAAATTAATTTTTTAAATTTTAAAAAATATATTTTAGAAAAACTTACACAAGATGATCAAAGTCATGCCATTGAACAAAGCTCCAACGTAGGTGAGACAGTAGAGAAGAACGCCAAATTTGATGGAATCAACCAAATCCTCGACCAAGAACAAGCGTCTGAGTTCCGTGACGGCAGCATTGACATGAGATACGGCAACTGTTGAGACTTGTTGAACGCGTTCTTGTGACAATGTCAAGTCAGTTTCCAAGTATTCTCTAAAAATTTTTATTAAAAAAATTATTTATTTGAAATTAATTTATTTTTAGGTGAAGAAACTCACTTGAATGGATGTCCCTCGGATGTCTTTTGGATTGCCTGCAAGATATTTTTGTAGATTCTGAATGCAACGGTGCCAGCCAATGCAAATAATGAGACATAAGCGAAAACGCTGATCAACGAGCAGCAGGACAACGCCAAAAGGACTGAAAGTCCGATGCCGAAGACAACTCCTGATTTCTTAACATCACGCCAGTAGATTAATGATTCAACTGAAAATAGTCAAAAAAAAGGTAACAATTAATAATTTGTCATAGGTAAACGTTATCATTGATAGAAAATTATTCTCTCTCACACACACAAACACAGAAACACATCTCAGGCAATTATGAGACAAATTATGTAAGTATTGTCCACATATCACCTGAAAAACTGAATTTTGATACGTATACAATCTTCCATGGATTTGGTCTCTTGGTGAATGTTCATTACATGAACCGAAATGTTTTGCACATTCTCTTTGTACACGACGGTCGTACAGAAATTGACACGTAGTTGGTGCGACGTTCACGATTTGTTGAATGAAAATTATGTTTACTGCCACAAAGAGGACAATGAATCCAGAAAATCATCAAATTCACATCAATTTCGTTCGAAAATCCATTCAGGATGTCTCTGAATCATCCATTAATCCTGTTTCCAAGCAATTTTTGCTCACGTGTACAGTTGTACGTGTGTAAAAGTGGAAAATTTGTAAGAATTCTAAATGAAAAGTGTACCTGGTCCACGTTCTGGCAACGGTTCGTCGTTGTAAGAATTATTTCCATTTTGATATCTGCGACTTTGTTTACCCATTTTAGCGAAGAAAAAAAATTAACTTATAAGAAAGTGTGAAAAAAAACTAGACGACGTCAAATTGTACAGCAGACGACACTTTCTTGGACAACTTTTCAATGGGAACTGAAACGCATATGGAAAGAAGGCAACGTATAAACTTTTTTTACTTCTTCTCCGTTTTCGTTCACAATAAAATATTGTAGAAATTGGAATATTGTAGTAGGTCGTATACTTGTTTTCAATACATTTTGTACTCTCTGTACCGAGTTTTGCGGTGCATACGTTTCTTACAAACACATTCAAGCGACAGACACCAGTTGTTCTTTCGTCGTCTCATTTTATGTGTTTCCATTGTTGTTGTTAATGGGATCTCTATCACCGATTGGAAACCTGAACTCACACGTTCTCACAAGAAATAGACAAAAGATGCGACCTGATACTCCAGTTATGCAAGCGTTTCATCGTAGTATTCAATTTCCGATGAATTTCCAAGCAAGTTGTTCAAAATACAAAATTAAAGGCACTCAGAACGTTTATTTATGTTGAGAACGCAAATCATATGATCAGAACTCATTTCGCCAAAAGTGACCGACGAGTATGTGAATCACTCACATATGTTGGATTTCAAATTATTTCAATGCGAGAAACGAGACGTTACTCTCATCAGAAGTTTTATTCTTATAAAAAAAAAAATTATGTGAGAAATGTGTCTCGTACGGATCACAGCCAATTAATTCTTTTCGTCGACAAATAAACTCGTGTGTTGGAAGAGGGAAATTTTGACCATTATTTCGTTTTTATATACACAAAAGTTACGCAATCGGAAAAAATTTCGGTATATTTTTGTCTTCATTTAGATTTTCTTGTTATTTTCGATGAGACAACTTTCTACGATTATTCGGCTTATGACAATTCAATACAGAATTTCGCAGCTACAAGTGCCAAAAGCGTTGACAACTTGATATTATACGACAATTTGAAACTATTGAAAAAAAATCGCATGCAGCCTTTATGTCGCGACATAAAGTAGAAGGATAGAGTGTAATTATAGTGGGACGCAAGGCAAGCAAGGAGTGAATAACTGCGTACAAAATTTATTTATTTAGGTTCTAGTATCGACATATTCTCGGTGGCGCATTAATTCAATTGGGGACTTGGAGATTTTTATTTCAAACGGACGTTGTTGCATGTGAATATGTCCTAGTTTTAATAAAAAATACGGAGTTTTTGAACGAAATGACGTTCGATGAAAATCTGAAACGTATTTTAATGTTCTTTTCTTTGTGTTTTTAGGAAGTTCTTTGTGTTTTGGATCAATAGAATTCAGCTAAATTATTAAATGTCAGAAAAAAATGAATAAAAAATTTTAAAATCATAACAAAAAAATTACTTTTATGGTATTTTTAGAACATTTTATTGAATTTTTCAATGAAATATTTTAAAAATTAGTTTTTTTAAATGTTATTTGCTTTTTTTTAAATTTTTATTTTATTTTCTTTACTTTAATTTTATTACCTACTCTATTATTAAAAAGTATGAGCAAAGCAAAAAAAAATTGTTAAGAAAATTTATCACGTTGATAATTTTTTTTTCAAAACAAATTCCTACAAGAAATTTCTTGTTTTGACTTTTAATTTTTTTTTTTATAATTTTGGACATTATCTTGAGTTTTGTTTGGAACGGCTTTATCGATGAATGATCGATAAAAGACCGATACCGGTTTTCTAAGAAATTTAGATATTTTGTAGCATTTTTAAATTGAAAATTAAAATTTTTCATTCATTTCAATTTCCTAAAATCCTGATTTTTTAAAAATATTGAATTTAGTTTCTAAAAAATTTCGGATTTTGATAATTTTAATTAGGGTATCTAGAAAATTTACTTTAAAAATGAACAAAATCACATAAATTTGGAAAATTGATTTTTTAATTTTTGAAAATGAATTTGGATTCTGCTGGAAAATATTCTCTGACTTTTCATATATCATGAAAATTCGAAATTGTCCACTTTATTTTTCGTTGGTCATGTTAATTGATTAAATCCGAAAATTACTTCTTTAAACTACTTTTTTTTAGATAACACATGTCAAATAAATCTCGTTCCAAATGAAATTCTAATTCACACATTTTTTCCACTTTGAGCATCGTAACTCGGTCTCTACGAAAGTTACATAAACAATTGCTCATGCATGAGAACGCCAACCGCATATGAAAAGAGCGTATTAGCTGATTGAGTAACGACTTTTATCAAGTGCACGAATATCAAGCTATTGAATAAACAAACGGCGTAATTGCTCGACTTATCATCATCAAGTTCATTGCTAAAAAGCCGGCGAGCACATCGTAAAATTTAATGTTTGTTGATAATTTTTTGATTATCTTCCATTCAATTAGCCCATTAATTATCGATCGTTTCTGCATCCACGGTTCTTATCGATGCACGTACTTTTCTAGTGGAAACCTAACTTTTGACATGAATCACATTTTATTTTATTTAAAAGTTTCGCTGAGGCATTTAATTGAAACAGACCAGAGGGAAATAATAGAAACCAATGAATATTGTACTGACAATCAGTCGGTGGTTTCACCGTTAGTGCATTCTATTGTTTTTTTGTTCTATGTTCTCTCAGCTGTTCAATTTTTTTTTTGTAGTTCCTCTCAATTAACATGCTTTGCATAAAAAACAAAGGAATTTCGGTTTTCTTGGCAGTGTATGGAAACAACTGTCTTTAGCACCTTTTTAAAAAAGGCACAAAACTTAATTTAGAAATGTATGCTAATTAATTGCCTTGCATCATCGTCATCTTAAAAAGCGTACATACACGTGAGAACAATTAAAATGAAATCACAAATGCGCAATTTAGTTCATAAAAATCGTTCAAGGTCGTTCGATGAAAATTAATCAAAGTGACTCTTCCAGAATTCTTAAGAGAAAAATGAAAAAAATTGTTACAATTGTTAATCAACATTACAAGTGAGACAAAAACTCTTTCCGGTTGGACCACAAAAATTGTGTCGTGTTATAAAGTCGCTTGCAATGCTTAATAATTGTGTGGCACACATCATCTATAATAAGAAATCGTCGTAGAACTTTGTGTGTTGGACTCTCAAGCGACTTGTATTTTTGGCAAATATTCAAGTCAAATTCAAAATTAAACAAAAATTTCTTTTTTTTTGTATTTTTTTTTAAATATATTTTTTTTACTGCTTGTACAAAGAGAAACATTCTTCTATTTCTTTCTTTCTTGTACGTTAAAAAAAGTTTAAGCGGAAAATTAGGTGATTCGGAAAAATCACAGACAACTATTTTTTTCCATTCAATTTTCTGACGAATCGTTTACAATTAATCTGCATTAAAAAATTTCTCATAAAAATTTTTTTCGTTGTGCAACTTTTTTTATATCATTTTTTTCGACACACGTTTTGAATATTTTTTTTGCCAAGCCTGTGTCGTGAGTCGCAAGACAAGACGAAAGAAGAGGAAGAAACTATTTTCCACTATTTTTCATTTTTTTTGTCTTTTTCACATGTCTCACTCTCTCGTCGTAGATCGATAAAAAAAAATAATTTTCCAAGGACGTCTATTTTTCCTCACTTTTCCACGAATACTTACTTCCTTCCCGGTTAAATCTAATTTCGTGTAATCCTAATTCGTTAATTGCATTTACAATGTTCTCCATGACGGCGACGGAGTTCTTGTCGTAAAAGTCGAAGAAAAAAACTGAAAAATTTGTGAGATGATGACGAGACGACACCCACTGCGGTGTTTGCGCTCAAAAGGTTAACTGAGGTAAATTCTCGCGTAGAAGCTGTCGCGGAAAGTGTGTTATGATAACCACCTCGGTCAACGGAATACTCGAAACTGTTCTTGCGGTGAGAAATTTTCTACACTTCGGTGCGAGAATTTTGTCTTTTTCAATGAATCGCTTCACAAAAATGAGAGTTTTCACGGTGTTTCGTGATTTTCCCTGTAAAATTGCGGTGAAAAACGTCGAGTTACTGCCAGTTTGTGAGTAATCATTCAAACTGAGGCGTAGTTTTTGCTTAGATTTCGCTGATAAACTGGAAAATGTGAATGAATCACGCGAATTTGTAGTGATTTACGGACTCAACTGAGTGAGAAACGTTCAGTTTGTTCGCGAGACGGAGAATTTGTTTGTCAACGCGTGCATTTGACGGTATACGATAGATAATTTTCAGAGAGAAACTCACGGTTTGATGAATTAGACGCGCAGTTCTACGAGAATGAGTGAATACAATTGATAAATAATTCAGATTTCACACTTGTTTGGATTTTGCACACTTGTTTCATCGGCATGGTCCACTGCCTTTATTCAAATTCATAATTTTTACAACGGATCATCGTCGGTCTTCGACAGTTTCAAATGCAGAAACAGAAGAAACGGCATTTATTCAATTACTAACTTGATCCAGACGACCTACGAACGCTCAACGGCTTTAATTTAATTAATTTATCTTATCAACGAGATGAGTTTAATGCACTCGCACGACACATGGGTCGTCGTGTTCGGGATGAATCTCATCTGACTTGTGGTTTTTATCGTACATCACTCTTCATTGGGTGCCTTGAGTTCAGAAAAAGTGCATTTTTTTTGTTGTGTAAGACAATCACCGGTGTTAAATACTCATGAAAAGGGATTATTGTAGTGTTCATTTTGTTAACAACAGAAAGTAAGCATGTGAAAAAAAATGTTATGCAAAATTTTATTTTTAGTAGATACTCACCTTTTGGATGCAAAGCTTCAGGCTTAAACCATGCATCTGAAATAATAAGAGAAAAAGTTGCAAATAAAAGATTAGCGTTAATTGAACGGTGTTAAAGATAGAAAAATAGAAGGAGAAGAAAATATTTATGTGGTGAAAATTTGTTTGGAAAAGTGCGATGTTAACATTAGTTACGCTATTAGAGTTAATTAGTTGCATAGTTAGGTTGATTATTGACTGGTTTATTACATGTTATGAACACCAAAGGGAATATGTTGTGCATATTTTATAGACATTTAAACATTGATTTGTACATTTAAATTTAAAAAAAAAAAATTTTTTTTCGTTGTAGAAGTGCTTTTTCGGTAGATTTAACGCAATTTATTAAGAGGATCTCAAACACTTGAAGTTGAAATTTAATTTTTTTTTCAGAAAATTGAAAAAAAAATATCTTTAAATTAATATTTTTGAATTTTTTGTTTGTAATTTTAAGACATTAAAAGTTTCCTACAATTTATTTAATGGTACTTTATATTATTTTTAAATTTGAAGAGTGAAGAAAAATAAAAAATCTACCAAAATAAAAATTTTTGAAAAAATTTAATTTTTGTCATGTGATTTTAAAAAAATTTCTTCCATAAAAACATATTTTTGAGTTTTTTTTGAAATTTTTGTCCAACTCATTTTTGAATTTTAAAACGAGATATCGAATAAAATTTTTAAATTTTATTTGAAGCGGCCAAGTATTATTATTAGTGATTTTAAAATCATCGCCCTCATGACTAAAAATGTTTTTTTTTGTTTCTAAAATTATAGTTAATTGATACAAAGTTCGTTTTCGAATTTCAACATTGTTTAGATCTAAATTTTTCAACTAAAAATTAATTCTTCGTTTATCAATCTAAAAAAATCTTTCATGACCCATATCGCAAGGATCTCTATCAAAATAGAACAATTCCACAAAAATCATTTCCTTTGCAATACAAATCTAGCATGCGAGCGATATGTTTGTCATTCATTATCTTTTTTTATTAAAAAAAAAACTTTTGTATTGTTATCCTCTCTATTATTATCGTTCAATGGAAATCCTAGAAATTGCCGTATAATGCCAATCGGCATACATTTTCTCTTCCATTCGTTTCCGTGATCCATATAGCTGCCTCGTAAATTTTTTATTAATCTCAATGTACCTTTGGCACCACTCGCGTCTACCGTATTCTTAAGCTATTTTTATTGAATAACGATTTCTCGATTAAATATTTGCCAATAATAATTCGATTACGTAGCGAATTTTCTCATTATTTACGAATGTCGTCGCGAAAATTTGCATAAAACTTGTTCGATGATAGTTTTGAACTTTTTGCTCGCTAATTTATTGCATGCTTCAAGAATCACCACAGTTTCTTATTCTTCGTTTTTTTATTGTTTTCGTTACGTAAGAATACGTTCTTAATACGATAAATAAGCACAACGACACGGCTACGCATTTAAAAAGACATTCCAAACAACAAAGAGCTTGTTATTTGTCGAAGGTATTAAAGTGTAAAAAAAATGTTAAAAATAGAGGAAAAAACTTGCAAATCGGATTTACACGTACATGGATTCAAAATTGAGCAAATCATGAGTCCTTTTCCTGACATTTTTGCTTCTTCTTTTCTTTGTCACTCCTTCGTTCACTTCCCGAAAAATTTATTATTTTTTTTTTGTTATTTTTGTTTTTTTTTCGCACACTTTTCGTTCCGTATCCAAAACAGAGGATTTCTATTTTTCTACTGAATTTGTCGTTTTCGACCGCAATTTGACTCTGTCAATGCTTTTGTTTACACTTGTTGACCACTTTTCTCACGTTTTTCACAATTTTTGACGAATTTTCGCAGCGAATTATATTTTTTTCCAATAAAAATAGTCACGCCAAAATATTTCTCAATAGTTTACGTATAAAAATCGAATGCAACTGTGTTTGGAAAAAATCTTTCACTATCGATTTTCTAGCTTCAGCACGCCAAAGACACACACAAACGGCAGTACACAACAGGTACGACGACGCTTCTCTAGCAAAAAGGGTGTTTTTCTGGCAAGCATGTCGTCGTACGTTACACGAGGACGGCGCAACATCGCTTCTGCGCATGCTCAGATTTTTTGGCGTCCTGTCTTCGGGTTTTTCGTGCCGAGGGGTGTTCTTGTTGTTGTTTTGCCAGGTTACTATGTCTGCCTGTCTGATTGAAAATTCATGATGAGTCATTGTCTCCTGCAGCAGGTTCGTAAATTTTCGGCAGAACTTCGTGCGGGCAAATTATTCCGTAATAACACATAGACCGACATTTCTTCAAAGGGGATCGTTTATGCAATTTTCAAATGCAATTAGAATTTTTGTGTGCCATATTTTTTCGTTTCACGACTCGCTCATAAAACAGGGAGGGTATGCATTTGTTGTTTGGCATGTGCATGCGAGAAACCTGTTGTTGCCTCATATTTCGTGTAGGGTTAATGTGATGATTCTTGGCGTTTTTCTGTAAATTTATGTGGAACATGGAAAGTTGTAATGAGTAGTTTTGATCAAAAGTTTCCGATTTGCTCACGAATGCGGTCTGCTTGTCGCCGTTTTTGTTTGTTTGCAAGGAAATCGGTAACGTGATATCTTCCTTTTTGGGTTTTTATCGAAAAACATCAAGTGGATGGTAACAAAATATTAACGGCAAATAATATTCGCCCACAGAGAAGACACAAAACAGTAAGATTTGTTTTGTTGCTACTCGATTTCTTTTGAAAAACCCACATAAAAGTTTGTCAAAGGACCAAAACCGGTGTCGTTTGAGAAAGTTTTAGTATGATTCTGTGAGAAAAATGTACAAAATGTCAATTTTATGACTTAATTTAAAAAATCTAGAGCATATACGGTCTGTTTATTTGACGTTTTGGACTTAATTTTCATAAATTAGGTATAAAAAATTGTTTTTGATATAGGTCTGGTAAATTTTGAATACAAAAATAGAAAATCGGTACAAATATTGCCCCTTAGCTATTGAAATTCATCAGATTAGGTGCCTGAGGGCAATAAAAAATAGAATCAATGACCAGAAAAATCAATTTATTGCCTCGTTTCTCCAACTTTTGGTCATGAAATGCGTAAAAGTTCACTAACTCGGATCAATTTCAACCCAAAACTGTAGGAAGATCTAATTGGATTGCAAAAATCATCAATAAATTCAATCTTTAAATGACTTTGTAATTCCCCAGATTACTCCCTCACAACTCTCTCGGCGTGCAAATTGAGTTTTTTTGTTGTTTTCTTTCGTCAATTCTTCTAGTTTCGCATTGAACTCGTGATTTCATACTTTAAATTATTAAATTGCTTTGCAAATATCAACATTTCTTTGTTTGTTCACCTTTTTACACATGGCGCGGCTCCAGCGAAGAACAAAATAACAAAAGAAAGAGCAACTTTGAATCATCATTCTATTTTTGTAACGCAATAGCGACGTATTAAATGCCAATCATAGCAATGGAATGTGATTCAGAGCCGGAGAATTATTCAACGTTGCAAAATTAAAAACTTTTAATCAGTAGAAATTACTAATTTAATTAAAATCTTATTAGAAAAGTGTCTGTTCAAGTATTTTTTATTCGTTTTCGAGTTACTTCAAGGACACTGCGGACCTTTGCATACAGTTAAAATATTTATTTTTGTTCGTTGATGGACTTTTGGCCATAAAAGCACGTAATTTACTGTTGTTTTAATGGAAAAATTATCGGAACGCGATAAAAAAGGGCAGCAATGTAAACTTTGCGTTCATAATTTAGGACAATTAGAATTTAATTACGCCCGTGTAAGGACATTCTCTGTCCCGCACGTGTAGGCCAACTAAAAATCTCATGAGGCAGATCGATGATATCACTTTTTTTTTTCGTTACATACGAATAATACGGTCTGATTGTGTCATCATAAATATAATTAAATGGTGTAGTCTTACATACGTCGATGTATTTTTTTATTTTGGAAGGGAGAATTTTGCACTAGATTATTCGAGAGGACGAGAAGAGTGCATATCCCGCATACAAAAACATCATTTCGAGATTTTGCGCAGCACTAGACGTAGTTTAAATGAAGAAAAGAAACTCACCTAATCCGCAGTTCATGAAGATTTTCTCAGCTTCGATCCGTTCAACGGGTTTCTTCTGCACTGGAAGCTCTTTTGGTGGTTCGACTTTGGGAGCTGGAGCGGGTTTTGGCGTTTCTTTGACGATTTCTGGCTCGGGAAGCGGCTCCGGTTTCCTCTCAAAAACTGGTTCGACTTCTTTTGCCGCTTGCACAGCTGGTTGATGAGCAATTTCTTCCTCCTCTTCGAGTACTTCGACCATTGGCTCGTCATCTTCGTCGTCCTCGTCTTTGTTGCAATCCTCGAAAGCAGCGTGTTCCTTGTCAGCCTTTCCTCCTTCGTTATCACTCAATCCAATAAGATCGTCCGTGGAGATGAATTTCTCATTGGTTTCTAATTTGCTTGCCGTGGCATACGGATTCAGGTAATCCGGTTGAATCTGACCGAAATCTTCGTCAGCTGGAACGGGTTTTGATTCCGCTTCGGACGGGACAGCTTCGAATGCCTCGAAAGTTGGCACAGCGGGCGGAGCATCGCGCGGACGTACATCGGGAACGGATGGCGGCGGCGGCGCTTGTCGCTCATGGTCCAAAAAGTCACCTAGCAAGTCGGCGGAGTCCTTTTTAACGGGACTCGCTTTGACATCGTCGAATTTTTCAAAGTCGCCGACTACTTCGTGAGCCTTTTCCTTTTGCTGGAAGGCTGCAAAGTCTTTGTCGAGTGGTGGTGGTTGATCCTCGAACGCGAAAAGGTCACTGGATTCGTTCGTAAAATGACTCATTGTTTCGTTTTTTATCTTTGGTTACTTTGATTATTTAAATTTACTTGCACTTTTTATCACACCCTTTTCGTTTAGCACATCAATAAAATACTGCAAATGCACGGAATCGCTAAAATTTTTCGTATAAAATAAATTTGTGAGATTTTCTGTGCTAAAATTTAGTTTTTCTCCTTATGATTTATGTTTTTTTAATTACTATTTTTCGGAATGCAACTGTTCCTTGAGATTCACCATCGAAGACTGAAAATACGGTACTGTGATCCGACAACAAATTTGAAAATACGTTACTGTGATCCGACAAAAACAAACCTGGAAATATGGTATTGTGGTCTGACGAAAACAAACCTTTCAATTAATCGGAAAAATTGTCGGTAAATCGGAAAAATTTTCGGTAAATCGGGAAAATTGAAGGTAAATTTGTCAGTAAAATTGTCGGCAAATCGGGAAAATTTTGTATCAGCAGTTTCGAGAGAGGAAAACTGCGCATGCGCAATTTTATCATTTTCACACATCTCACCAGTGATGTTGTTACAGGGAAATTTAAAAGGGGGTAATCAACAGCCGTTAATGGAACTCTAAATAGCGTCACCCGTGAACTTCGTTCCACCCATAGATTGTTGTTTGGCTTTTGAAGCAGAATTTTGGTCAAAAATAAAATGTATGCAATGAATCTTACACTTCATATTTTGGAATTTTCCTCAATTTTTCACCGCATTTTCCATTAATCGTCTTAAATTTTCTGCTCCAAAGCCTTCTTGTAGCTAAATCTGACATACTACAAAAATCCAACAGGTTTATTTTGGTAAAAACTTAAGGAATTTTCCTAAATATGTGTGAAAAATTCATTGCATAAACCATTACATTTTATTCTACTTATTGAGAAAATTGCGTTGATTGCATAGTTTTAGGATAAATCTTTGCTTTTCACAATAACAATTTTAAAGTCACTACTCAAAACTAGAGAATTATGAATTTAAGGTGAAAAATTTTTTTATTTTCTCCAAAAAATCTTAAAAATAATAATTTTTTTTTTTTTAGAAAAAAGTTTAAACTTTGACCATTTTAATTTTACGAAAATAAATAAGAGGATTTTTCGACATCTCAAATGGATGACGCCTTCCGAGTTTGGTGCGGAAATGAAAACTTCTGTCAGCTTGCGAATGACAACACGAGAAACGTCAAAAGCGAAAATGTTGGATAAAAGCGGGTCGCCTTTAAACGATGGTTTTCCACGAAAATCCCTCAATTTAAATGGTGAAATGACGAACGGCGTGACGCATCAGAACGGCACAACCAAAGGCAAGACGAAACAAATGAAAGCGGTAAGTTTCAAGCGATTTCTTCGCACAACAATCAATTTGTCACACCCGAAATTGCTATCCTTATACCTTAATTGCATGTTGTTGACCTATTTCTCGCCTCAATTACGACCAAATTTCAAGGTTGTCACTGTCATTATTGGAGATTTTATCGCCAAAAATTTATGTCGTTGCAGGAAACGGAGACATTTGCTGCCAAAAATGGAAAAGCTGTTCCCTTCGCAAAGGATGGTGAAGTCAAGGAGTCTTTCGAAGAAGTCCCGCTCATAACAGCCTGCCTCACATATCTCGGGTTCTACCTTTTAATGATTCTCGGGTACATAAATCAACTCTTTTTTGCACCAAAAGTCGCCAAAGAAGAGCATCGTGATGTAAGTCGAACATGATTCATTAGCGAGTCTTTGTCAGTGCACATAATAATGAGTTTTTTTTGTGTGATAAAAGACTTAAGTGACGTATTGTCAAAAAAACTTTTGTTAATTAGATTCGTTTATTCTTTTTTTATTAACAGGGCTATGTGCCATTGTATGACAGTTTCGAACGCTTTTATCTCAGATACGTATATCGCAGGTATTTTTTTTATGAATTTATCGCAGTAATAAATCTTTAATTCATCGTTTTTTTTTTCGCAGAGTTCGCGATTGTTGGAATCGTCCGATCTGTAGCGTTCCTGGAGCTCGTGTTACAGTCAAAGAACGCGTCACACACGATTACGGATGGAGTTTCGAGTTTACTGGACGCGAAATTGACTGCTTGAATCTCGGTTCGTACAATTATTTGGGCTTTGCGCAAAACAGCGGTCCATGTGCCACAGACTCTGAGAAATCCATACACGAGGCAGGCTTGTCGTTGTCAAGTCCACGTCGTGAAATCGGCACGAGTGCAATACACGTGGAACTCGAACAGCTAACTGCCAAGTTTTTGGGCGTTGACGATGCCATCGTGTTTGGCATGGGTTTCGCTACGAATGCATTGAATTTGCCGTCCTTATTGTCGCCCGGATGTCTCGTCATTAGCGACGAGAAGAATCATGCTTCGATTATTTTGGGCATCCGATTGTCGGGAGCGACAACAAAAGTATTCAAGCACAACAACATGAAGAGTTTGGAAAAGGTGTTGGAGACGGCGGTCGTTCATGGACAACCGAAAACGGGAAAACCGTGGAAAAAAATCCTCATTATCGTCGAGGGGGTGTTCAGTATGGAGGGATCGATTGTGAAACTTCCGGAAATTATAGCACTGAAGAAAAAGTACAAGGCTTACGTGTACCTGGATGAAGCGCATAGCATTGGGGCAACGGGTCCGCATGGCAAAGGTGTCATCGATTATTACGGATGTGATCCGCGCGACATTGACATTTTGATGGGAACATTTACAAAGAGTTTCGGCTCAGCCGGTGGATATATCGCTGGATCAAAGGTAGCGTGTTTATCTAGTTTAACCATTAAAATTATCTGATACGAATCTTGTTGCTCTTTTTTAGAACCTAATAAACTTTTTGCGTGCGAATAGCCATGCTAATTGCTATGCCACATCAATGTCACCACCGGTGACGCAACAAATTCTAACATCCATGAAGATAATTATGGGACTCGATGGCACGGACGAGGGAAAACGACGCATCGACCAATTAGCACGCAATACGAATTACTTCAGGCGACGCCTTGCCCAAATTGGCGTTATCACCTACGGGCATCAGGATTCGCCTGTTGTACCAATGTTGGTGTATTTGTTCTCCAAAATTGGGTAAATTACATTTTTTCATCTTTTTTTGTTACCAATTTCACATAAAAAATCCTTTTAGTGCCGTGGTTCGAACACTTGCAACCAAAGAAATCGCCGTAGTGGGCGTCGGTTTCCCAGCTACACCAATTATGGAAGGCCGAATACGTTTCTGCCTCTCCGCTGCTCACACAAAAGAACAATTGGACTATGCCTTAGATGTCATCGACGACATTGGAGACACACTGGGCTTGAAATATTCTCGATTACCGCGAGATCCGAACCCAATTGAATATTAATCACACAAAAAAATCGCTCTTTACTACAAAAAAAAGTTCAACTTCTAAGTCATTAACCAGTTCCGCGTTTTTTATCAAATAAAAGCTATCGAATTGAAGTAGAAAAGTAGAAAATCACACGTTTGTTGATATTCATGATAGCTTGCTAAGTAGAGCACATTTCAAAAAAATCAAGAATTTCGAATACATTCGAATATTTTTTTAAGTACTAATAGCAAAATAATTTTAAGTCAATCAGTAGGACCAAAACGGAATTTTATTCACACATTTTCCATTCATGCAAGAACAAATTAATTAATTCAGAGACAAATGCTAACGCACTACCAGTAATAATATTAAATTAAGTAATCAAATACAAACAAACAATATTCCTATTGATTAGTCAAGCAATTGAGAAACGCTTAATTTTATCAGGTTTTATTTTTTGTATTTTATAGTTTTAAAGAATATTCGTACCTAAGCTTATAATACTACAAAATGGATCTAATTGGTTAACAAAGGTCAGTATTTGGGTCAAAGATCTAATTCATAAAAATGAATAAAAATCAATTTTTAAGACAATATTATAATAAAAAATAATTAAAGGAAAGTTTGACAAGCATTTATGTTCTTTAGTTGAAATTTTCGAGGTTTCTTTTTGGGCTATTGGAATATGATTAGAGAAATCAAAATGTGCTTTAATAATGTAGGTCAAAGAAAAAAAAAGTTAATTCAAAACCAAATCAAAAAGTTAAAACGCCTTTTGTCTCGTTTGAAATGATAAATTAATAAAAATAATAAAAGAAAAGAAAATCGCAGAAAAAATTAATTGAAAAAATTTGTTTTATTTAATTTTACTTCAGACCGCTCTTCAATGTTTCTTCGAAATATTTAACTCTTACCTCGAAAAGTCAAAAGTCCTTTGTGGAAAAAATTAAATAAAAATTACTGTTTTTGCCATATTTCAAAATTTTTATAGAAAAATGTTCAGTTTTGTGACAGTAATTTTTTTAAATTATTTTTTTTTATTTTTTATCTTGAAAATTTTAAAAATTCAGCGGTTCATGTAAAAGTATTTCAAAATATTTTTTTTTCATTATTTAGAAAAAAACATTTTTTATGACAAAAAAATTGAAGTAAATTATGAGCATCTTTGACATGGTTGAGAAAAAATGTGAAATTTCATTAATCCTTAAGTTCTGGTAAGACCAATTAAATACAATCGTTGGGAAAAAGAAAAAAATGATAAAAAAAAATTACCTCGAAGATAATTTTTCCAATCAATATCTTATCACATGTGCAATTTCCCATACCTGCAGTCAATTTTTCCTTTGAATCACGTGACCCGGTCATAAAGTATTTCCTCGAATGCGGTAAATTCGTAAAAAATAGCACCTTCCTTGAAGTATTTCAATCAATATTTTATTAAATATTACTTTGTTCTATGATTTATTATTATTAAATTTGACAGCTACGTGATGTTTATTCAATTATCATAATATTACAATAGGTAAAAATGGGTTAATTTAACTGGTAATTCAAACGTTTATTCATGACTTGTTAATGATATACATAAATTTATGCTTTTTTTTTATCGATTTCATGCATATATCTGAAAACTAAAAAGTTTGTGAAAGGATCGTTTGTACACATAAATACAAAAAGGAAACAGAATGTTAAAAGTTTTACAGCCAGAAAAGTTTTTAAGTTCCTTCTATATACGCAGTTATAAATATTTATACACAATATAATAGTAAGAACGAGCGATATTCTAAATTCCGATTGTTGTTTGGTTTGTCAAGTAACTTTTTCGCCTCAACTTGGCCTTTAATCGTTCATCGTTTTGAGAATGTGATTGACGATTAATGCGAAAATTAGGAAAAGGATAAATAGGATGACATTCGTAGTTAAAGAGTGCCATCCGGATTGCACGGCAGCATTATTGGCATTTTCTGCGTCAGTTTCCCCGGTTGCAGACTCGTTTTTTGCTGTGCCGCCGTTTTCTTTGATTTTGTTGTTGTTTGTTTCGCGTGCCTCCTTCACTTTTTGCAATCGTTGCTTGATTTCTTCGACAATGTCGGGAAAGAGCTCGACAAAAATCTCATTTTTGAGGTTGAATTCCAGCGATTGGTCGGCAAACCGTCGTTTTTCTATCAATGTGCTTTCGCATGATCCCAGAGTTGGTGTCGTTTCGAGCATAAAGCTCAAAAGGCCGGTCAAAATAGTGCTGATGGACCACGCAGGATTCCAAGTATCTAAAAAAAATAATTTTTTCTCAAAAAATTTGGAAAAAAGAGAAAGTTTTTTAAAAAATTACCTGGATGAAAATCCGATATACTCAGGCACAACCTTTTATTCGTTTTAAATCTTCCATTTGGTGTATACATGTAAATACTTGGCGGTTTAAAGGGGAAATCTTTGGAGAACAGTAGGCAACCTGCAAAAAATTACATATTTTCTCATGACGATTTGATGTGCAAACAACAACAATAACAAATCCCTTACCATGATAGTATCCTCCTGCATACAAGGAATCTTCCGGACCTCGGATCACGTAGTGCCACTCCAAGATATTCGACGGTAGAGGTTCAGCTGAGCAAATAAAAGGCATTTTACGTCGTTAGAAATGTAAATTTTTACGTGCCATATGAAAATATCTAAACTTACCACTGATATATGGTACGGGATCTTTTTTTAGCCTTATATAATCCTGTTTTAGGCGGCTATTTGATGTAATTGACTTTTGATTTGTCATTTGGAATTACAGTGGCATCGGGAGCTCCACGCACAAATTAAAAAAATCAAAGAAAGAAAATTAAAACGAGAAAGATTTTGAGATTTTCAGCTGGCTAACTCGAATTGTTATTGTGAAAACACGACCTAGAAAATGACGATAATAGATTTGTGTCTATATGGTACACGTAATTCAAATCCAAACGTCAAGTTAGGACTCGTTCACAAATAATGCTTACTTACGGAAAGCAAAAAAGGAGATTTTGAGATAAAAATGTTTTGAATTTTTTAATTTTTGTAATTTTTTAATGAAAAAAATTAGAATAAAATTTAGTTAAAAATGAAAAAAAAAATAAAATCTAATGGAAAACGCCCTAACAATATGAGAGTTCACCAGAGAGAGTATCTGCCGTTATATGTTTCTTCAATTTTTCGTTATTCAAGCTTCGATGATGTCAAATTTTTAAACTTTCAAAGAATTTAAAAAAAAACATTTTATTTTAAAGATGACACAAAAAAGTCTTTATTTTTCAAATTTCCCAAAGTTTTTTACGAATAAATTTTGTGTTTTTATTCGTAAAAAACTTTGAGAAATTTGAAAAATAAAGACTTTTTTGTTTAATTTAAAGATGACGTTAAAACTAAATTTTTTTTCGTTATTAATTTCTCGAAGAGATTTTAATAATTTTTTTTTTATTAATTATTTAATTAAATTATTTTTTATTATTATTTTTTTAGGAATTTTAAAAAATATTTTACTTTGAATGAAAATTATTTTTATTTTTTTCGTTATGTATACTACTTCTACAGATTTTAATGATTTGAAAAATTAATTTTAATTTTTACCCAGCAAATTTTTTATTTTAATTTTTTTTTTATTTTACACTTGAGATTAAAAAAAATTATAAAATTTTATGTCCTCAGCTCATTAAATAACATTCCTTCCCACTAAAATTCAGAACAGAAAATTCTCATTGCTTAATATTCAAGATCAACCAGAGCTTCAACGAGAGGTCAATTTGACAATCTAATCAGCTTCCGACAACAAATTTACGAAAAAAAAGTCACACATAGCACAAACACACCACCGGAGAACAACCTAAAAAAATTCATTAATCTGCGAAGAAAACAAAATGACAAATAAATAAAATTATACACATAGGTAATTTTTCAATATTTTGCGTGGGTGGTTGAATGTCTCGAGATATGCAGCTGCTGGCTGCTAACGCTGACTGTGCTAACTAGGTTGCTTTTTTGTATACAAAATTTCAACAATTTTTTTTTGTTTCGTTGATTATTATTATGACACAACCGTCAATATTTTATCCGAAGTTATTCTCAGGTATCGCGTTCTGAGAATTGGAACATTTTTTGACGGGGTGAACATTTGAACGACCTCTAAATTGTCTGTAAAAATTCATCCGTTATTTTTTTGTTTTTTCGGGAAATTTACAGTTTTATGACAAATTTCGCCGAATTGGTTCTGAAACGCCCAAATTTTAACAGCAGAAACAATGGTTGAAAATATGGCAAAAATTTCCTTTTATTACTTTTTGATTAATCGGTGAATTTTGTTTAAGAACACGTGTTTCTTTTGTTTCACAATTTGTTTTATTTACCCGATAAGTCTATAAATTAATTTTTTAAAATGAATAAATGATAATTTTTGGCAGAAAAATTAATTTTTAAGAAATTTTAAAGCTCTTAATCAAAACAAGAAATTTAAATAATTGAGAAATAATTTTTTGAATTTGTTATTTTATTTTATTTTTCTTCTTTTTTAATTGATTTTTTTTATAAAAATAAAAATAAATAAATTTTTGAAAAAATTTTATCAAAAAAAAAAAATAAAATAAAAGCTCCATAATTTTGGAAAAAATAAAAATATTCTCAATTTCATTTAAAACATTTTTTTATTAAATTCTGTAAGAAAAAATAAATAAAAAAGAATTATAAAGCATTTGAACCTTCTTAAATTTAAATTTTAGTCAAATTTCTTATTTTATTTTTTGTAAATTAAATAATTATTAAGTTATAAAATGAGCCTTATTGTTAAAAGTTTCTTTATTTTAAGCTTTTAAACTCAAAACTGTTCGTTACTGCCTAATATACAAACACAAATCGCAGACATACACACATCATCTCACTCGCGCCGTACATTATTGCGAATATATGGAATAAAAAATAACAACAACAACTCTCAAAGTTGAAAAAACCAAATAAAACTCCACAGAGTTGCTGTACCGAATGTAGTTTTAGTTGTGCGTTGGTGGGCAAGTTAAGCAGTCGTCGTTCCTTCTCAGTTTCTTGTCTGCTTATTTTTACACACATGCTTCAGTCTGTTTTTTGCCGAGGTCCAATTCACAAATAATCACACACATCTCTCTCTCTTTTCATATTTTTAAGTTAAAATATACAAGAAAAGCATAACAAAAAAATAATAATAAATAACAACAAGTTTTGGTCTCTGTAACAAAAAAAAAGTTATAAATAATATTAAAATAGAAATAGTTTGAAACAAAAAAAAAGTGAGATACTACTTACACATATCTATTACTTACAAATAATCACGGAAAAAAGTACCGAATGTGAAATAAAAAATAATTAAGAGAAAATATTTCAAAATCACCATCCGGAGGAGAAAGATAAGAATCAGTAAAATCATCAAATAAACATCAAAAAAAAAGTTGTCCGGATTTTTAATGCTTGAAAAAAAAAATAATAAAAATAAATAAGTGATGTACCAATAAGTTACAACAACAACAACAACTAGAGAAAAGCAGACAGACGTTTTCGAAATTGAATTTAATTAAGAGAGAAAAAGAAATAAAAAAATCTTATCAACAAAGTAATTACGATTTTCCTTTTTATCAACATTGTAAAAAGTGAAAAATTTATACATAGAAAAAGCGACACGAAAAAAAGTATTGAAAGCTTGATATTGAAGTTAAACGACAAGAAAAAAAGTCTCGAATAAATATAAAAAAAAAGTAGTTTTAAGAGAAGAAAAGTATTCGAAGCAGATATTGAAAAGTTACAGTTAAGGTACAAAAAAGGTTATAGCAAGAAAAAAAAACACGCTGAAAAAATACAACAGATAACGAGTAAAGCAGAGAATGCAAAAGAATGTTGTCTCTGTGTAAGTGTACATGGGGGGATATTGACTGACTTGGATACTTAGCCAGGAATAATTACTTATTTATTTTTTATTTATTTAAAAAATTATTGAGATAAAAAAAAATCGAAAAAAAATCTTGAAATCGAAAAAATCTGACGCTAAAAAAATATTTAAAAAATTCAAAGAAAAATTAAAAAATAATTAATTTTGAATTATTTTTGACTTTTAATTCAATAAAATAATTTAAATCAGTTAATTAATTAATTTTTAATTTATTTTAAAATTTATTTTTCTTTTATTTATTTTTTTAGAAAAATTAATTTAAATTTTTTATTGATCAAAAAGGGTTCCTCCCTAATCATTTGTATTTTAAACCTATGACTCAAACTTCATTCCATCGATAGAGACAGAAACAAACGACGACAAAAATTACCATTTGACTGCAAAGAAATGTTCAATATTGCACAACTCGATCGCTTATCGACAACGCGGTCCTTTAAAAAGTCACAGAGACAACAACTTTTAATTCTTGCATCATTACTCAGGACTTCTTACGAAAAGTGCATTTTTCCAGATAATCATTAATAAATAATCAGTGATGAGTAAAAGTAAATACTCAAGGTAATAAGACTGTCATAAAACCAAGAGACGACTTGAACGAATCCAACACGTGATTACATTTTATTGTACATTATTATAAGTTGCTGGAGTTGTTGATCAACAGACACGCATTGCAGGAAGGAAATTTAGTCACAATAAAGGTGAGGTTCCATTCTTAACGCATTTTTGCAGCCATATGGTTCAAGTTGATTTTGCTTTTTTTTTATTTATTTATATTTTCGTAATAATTGCTTTCGTATCTATTTAACTGGCTTGTGTATGACTTGTGTACTGAGAGATTTGGAGTGAAAAGGTGTAGTAGAGTGTCGTGCACGCGGTACAATATATGAAACCCACTCATGTTTTTTTTTCTTTAGCTCCAAAGCTCATGAGAAATTGAAATATTTCGTCGATTGGCAAGAATATGAGATTTTTTTCGTTGTTCATTGTGGAGAATTGCATCAGAGATGCAAATAAAACAGACGCTGATCACGAAAGACTCCTGCAATAATTCTTTGGATTTGCTTTAAATCACTTTTATCTGAGAATTTGCATTGCAGGGGCGTAGTATAAAAAAAGTTAAATGTGACAAATTCTGAAATATTTTGATAATTTTTTTTAATTTGTTAGGTACTAAATTTAATTTATCAATTTAATTAAATTTAGAGTTTTGATAACATTTTGAACTCTTTTTGTAAAAATTAAACTAAATTAAAATCAAAAATTTTTGAGAAATATAAGAAAAAAATAAAAAATATCTTCTAAAAATTATTTAAAAAAAATTGATTAAATGTACTTTAAAAAAAATCATTAAAAATTTTAACTTGAAAAAATAAAATTAAAAATTGCTAAAAAATTTACTCAAAATCGACAATTTTAGTAATATTTTTTTTAACTTTTTTTTTTTAATTTTTTTATTAGTCCAATTTTTTTTTAAATCTTAGATTCTAAAATAGGGCATCGGACAAAAATATTGATTTATCATTTTAAGCGGCCTAAGATTTAAAAATGTATGAAAAATATTTAAAAAGTTTTAAAAATCAATTTTAACTTTTTTTATTTTATGACCTTTTTGATCATTTTATCAGGTCCATTTTTGCCATTTATTGAAATTATGTTTGACAGCTACGCCTCTGCCCACAATTCAAAAAAATATAAATTTAGGTTCGATCTTTTCAGGCTCCTTTTGCAAAATTCTCGATTTTTTTTCTCTCATTCGTTTATTTGTTTGTTTTGATCAAAACAAAATTTAAAACGAAAAAACGAGCAAAGGATAAAAAAAATTAAGCCGGGTTATTATAATTCATGCATTTCGTGTGACATCACTCTCTTCCTTTGAAACATGTTTTTTGACCTTCCTCACTCATTCGAAACGATTCGATTTTTTTTTGTCTATATAAGTTGCGTTAATTATTTTTATTAACTTCACTGTTTAAACGTTATTTAACTAACTCTCCAGATTTAGTGAGTGTCGCACTATTGAGAAAACTCTATTTATAGCAAGACAGGCAGCAGCGCAGTGCGTTTCGCGTTAATTTCAATGGATTTGTTGTCATTGTAAGTAAATCGTCGTGTCTCTCGAGCAAATAAATAGTGTTTGGGTGCAATATTTTACACTTTTTTTTCAAACCTACTCGCTCGTTTGGCTCAGACGCGCGTCGTCGTACGAGTAGAGTGAATGAATTGCCTCTATTGACATATCGATGTTAACTTCATTTACATTTTGAACATTTTTATTTTTTTTTTTCGCTAAACATTTGTATATATTTTAATTATATGATGGCGTTGAATAACATTATATTTAGAGTTTGTACGAAGATTTAGACTTTAAGGCGTGTAAATAGGTGACAACCGTGTGTCTCGTGTTCATAACATTTTTTTCGACACACGAAAAACGGCAATCGTGATGATTTTGCTGTAAAATCACTTTTTTTTATCTCATTGACGAAATACTTGACACAATCGAGAGTGTGGTGTAGTTGCGCTGTTGACATTAATACTATTTTGCATGACTTCATTGATTTAATTTGATTGTTCTTCTGAACGTGAACGAATGTGTTATATGGTCAGTCTCACTGACTCATGAATTACATTTTTTTTTGGCATTTTGTGCGTGAGTTTCTCATGTAAGTACATTTATTATTATGATTATTTTGTAATTTAACGATTTTGAACGATTTTGTTCGAGACTCTGACTCAGCCGGAGGAGTGCTTAACGATCAAATAAATAAATTTATGTAAGAAAAAAATACAAAGAAAGAATGAATGAGTGAATGTCGTCGACGTCAAGTCAATCGGAATCATCAACAACAGACTGCTTGATATGCAACAGTGGTCGCGCTTCTTCTGTTCTTCAATTTTTTTGTGTTGTTGAATGGATTTTTTTTACGTTTTTTATTCATTGTTTTTGTTTTTTTTGTCTTTCTTTGCAAGAACTCGTTAGCATAGCGTGAAAAATTATCAAGATCTGGTTTTGTTTTCGTCGGTTTTAGAAAAGACGACATCGATTAATCGATCGAGTTTCCTGCATCTACAGCGGGAGAATCAATGAGCCTCATCATGTCTAATCTAATTAAGTAGCAGTCATCAATAACGACCATTTCATGGTTGCCGCTTTGCTGCGAATTTATATGGAGCGTTCTTCAAGACGCACTTTCTTGACTATATTTGTCGTTTTGTAGCGGAAACGCTTCGTGACTCGGCTGAACTTGAAAAAAAAAACGCAAGAAAGAAAGTTATTGATCATTTTTCGCAAATTCATCGTTGCTTGTCTTGTTGTTGCTCAATGGCTATGGGCAGTAACACTTTAATTGAGAGACCATTAAGAGCATTAATTTCTGTCTTGTTTATTTATTAATTTTTTGCTCTACCTTGAAAATGAGTTCAATTCGCATGGATTTATCGCATATGGCGGGATATTAATTTATTTTTTTGCACAAGATGCAGGTAGAAATTTGCATGGAGAGTGATAAAAAATAATTGGAGATGTGAAGTAAGCGATAAATATTAAAGCTCAATATTAATATCGCCACCATATGATATAATTTTTATTTTTTTTTTCAAGAGTTTTATAATTTTTGTAGAAAGGAATTGATATTCACTGCACATTACCCGATATCAGCATTTCATCGAAAAATAAATGGCATAAGATTTTTTGATGGTTTTGTGTTAGTTAAGCCTAAAGTAGTCCAAAAACCTAAATTTAAAATTCTAGAATGAGTTTTAGTATTTTTACCCAATTTTATTTCGCCAAAGAGGTACTTGAAAACCCCCAAATCCACTAAAAATGAATAAAATATCAAAAGCTCGTTCCAGAATTTTAGACCTAAATAAGACAAAACCATCGAAAAATCTCATGCCATTTAGTTTTCGATGAAATGCTGATATCGGGTGATGTGACTGATTTTTTATCAATTTAAATAAAAATTTCTAATACTAAAATTTTATTTATAATTTTAGGAAATTTATAAAAAAAAGATAAACAAGTGTGAAATCTTAAAAAAAATGTTTTGATCTTATTCTGCTTCTGAAATTAAGCAATTAAATTTAATTAATTCATTTTTTGTCACAAGAGAATTTTGATTAGGGTTGAAAAAATTTTATTTAATTTTATTCATCTTTTTTTTTCGATTAAACGGTACCTAATTAATTTTATTTTAAATTTGTTTTTTTTTAATTATTCAAAATAATCTGGTTGATTTTTTTTACAAAATTCTATTTTTGATAAGAACCTTTTCATCAATCACAAAATGATGGTTTTTTGGTATTTTTTTATAAGATTTTCAAAAGCAAATTTTCTCTTTAAAAAAATTTGGAAAAAATTGGATCAAAAATTATTAGGTAGTTGAAAAACAAAAAAATAACTTAAATTTTACTAAAATTCACCTTTGACTTTAGAAAAATTTTTGCCGATAAAATTTCGGGGGTGATAAAAAGAAAAATAAATAATTTTCTAAGTCGTCTTATTTTCAATACAAAAATATGATCTTCAAAATTATTTTGCGTTAAACATTTTAATTAAAAAAAACGTAAATTCTTTTTAATAAACTTTTTATAACAACTCAATTTGTCTCAATTTGAACACCAAAAAAGAAATCACAAGTCATCTCTGAACATTTCTGGAAGCTCGGATGACGACGTTGGTATCGTAGGGGTTGACAGAAATCATTTCCTAGAACATTCCAATGAGACACCTACATTCGCCATTAATTCACACATCTGAGTTTCCAACAGTCATTTTTCTGAAAATAAATAACGAAGAGTCATAAATTCGTTTGAAAGAAAAAAAAACTCATAAAAATCAATCGGAAACGTAAAAATTACTAGGAAATTCCTCCGCGTCGGTTTTTAATGCAATTCTCGCATTAGTTGTAACAAGGAATAAATTTTACCACACGTAATTTTTTTTGTTCATAACTCAAACATATAAGACAAGGAAGAAATGCACCATTCGCATGCATGCATTCAAACATTGGGCCAATTATTAGTTATTTACCTGCACTTCATCAATATTTATAACTATCGCGTAATTTTCGAAATAAATTAGACCTTTGTTTTTGGATCGATCATACAACGAGTTTTTTGTTGTCTTGATTGTCTCTTCTTTTCCTGAGTTACCATTTTTAATGTAAATACGTGAATTAAAGAAAAAAATAATAATAACACATTTTTACGCGCTCGCATCATATCATGCCTCTTCGTAAAGCAGCGAGAGAAGAAAAAAAAACAAAAACTAAATATTTCCTCTTTTTCCATATATGGAGCAAAGCAAAGCAATACCTCTAGGCAGCGCACAGTTTGGCAACCTTGACGCTTGTATTGGATGCTAAACAGCACTCTGTCGTCGTCGTCATCGTCGTTTTATTTTTTTTATTAGCCATGTCACTCACACACCTCAGTTGTGCTTTTTTAAGCAAAAAAAAAAAAAAAAAATCAACAACAATCTGCCCTCTCAAAATATCTAATAACAATAATTGCGATTTAATTTAATTTTAAATTTTTGGGAGGTCAACAAAACGACCGCATTTGCATAAAAGTTGTTTGATGACACACATTTCGTCAAAATTTCCAATCGAGTTTGTCATTGATCCAATTTCAATTTGATTGTTGATAAAAAAAAGAGATTTAGCGACAACAAAAGAATTGAACGAAATTAGACCAGAAAAATAGTGATGAATTACATGTCGATCGACAGTGCGCCAATTAACCGCGTATCGGTATCGCGTCGCGTATCGTGTAGAATGTGGAAAAAACTGTTAAAATTACAGTTGAATGCACATGACTGGTGTTAATTTTGTACAACATGCTAAAGTAAAGCTATTTGGATAATAAACTTTTTCTTGTAAATAAATAAAAATAAACCAGAAATGCTTTACTTTACAGTAAAATACATTTTTTTCTTTGCTGTTTGATGTTATTTGATGGTTTATTACGGTGCATGTTTTTACTGTTTGATCGAATGCGATATTTCTTTACACTAATAACCATTAACCGCACAAATCTCCGTGCGCCGCCGCGTTGTGTGTTTGTTTGGCTTTTACGGTTTTGTGAGCTTTTTTCAATCGACTTCCGATCGACCGAGCAACCGACTGATTGATGTGGTGTTGGGAAATAATGGAGGTGTCTACGGTTTCACACGAGATAAAAATGTTGATTTTTTTATCGATTGGACCTAAAAAGATAAAATTAAAAAATTAGACTTTCGGAAAAAAATGATAAAAATTTTAAAAAAATGTTTTTTGTTTCGACAAACTTTAATATAAAAAAATTATAAAAATTAACTATTTTAATTTAAAAAAATATAAAAAACATCAAATTAAAATTTTAAAAGTATTAGAAAAAAAAAATTCATTAAAATTCTCAAAATATTTATCATATTTTTTAAAATATTTCCATCATTTCAAATTTTTCACGTATAAACTTATTTGAATTAATTTTTATAAATTTAAAAATTTATATTATTTTTTACTTTCATTTTGTTTTCTTTCTTTTTTGTCATTTTGTTAATTTTTTAATTTACACTTGACTTTTTTGAAAGGTTTTATTTAGAAATTATAAATTTAAAGAAGAAATTTATTTTTTTTATTTTTTATAATTTTCTTATTTCACATTTTTCCGAATGTTTTTTTTTTCATTATTGTATTTTAAAAATATTTTTAAAAAAGTATAAGAATTTTCACTTCTCACAAAAAAAACTGTTTCCTGTTGTCGCATCAAATTTTCATTGAAATTCTCGTCAATGTCACATTTAACGAGCAAAATCAGTGACCATTTAACAAAAACAATGAAAAAATCATCAAAAGCCTTAAGTGAGCTACCACAACAGCAATACAACGACAAACACTTGAGAAAATTATTACTGGAACTAATTTTCTACTTGATATTTTTAACGATAATCACGACTTGTAAACACCACTTTGACGGCATTCCGATTTTATTTTTAATTAAATATACAATTTATCCAAAAAATTAGTGTCACTTAATCTTGCTGGCTCAAGTTATTACTACCTCACGAAAGTCGTAATCGATACATTTGAAGAAGAGAAATTCTCCGTCGACGACGATGGCAGCCACGTTGTTACAAACTTCAAAGAACTCGCCACAGTTGAGGAGTTATGGAAGGTTATTTACTTACAAATCGTCTGAAAAAAAAAATTGTTAATTAAATTTCACCAAAAATAATTTTTTTAGTGGTTTGATGTTGTGTTCTTGCCGTCATTCACTTACGAGTCTGGTCACATTTACGTTGCAGACGAGAACAAACTGCTCGGTCCACCACGAATTGTGCAAGTTCGAGTCACGAATGAAACTTGCCATGTCCCGGATTTGTTCAAAAATCATTTTCGTGAATGTTTCGGGTACTTTGATGATGGAAACACCGATCACAAGTCTTTTGGATACAAAAACAGCAGTGCCTGGAATTATCACGGAAATAAAAATAACGCATACATTGATGGTGAATTCGGATTTTACCCAACATCGAGCTTTGTGCAGGTCTTAACTCTGGATCATGACACCAACAAAGAGATTATTGACGAATTATACCGAGGAAATTGGATTGATCGAGCAACGAGAGCTGTTTTTATCGAATTTTCAATGTATAATGCCAATTTGGATATGCTTTGTTTCGTTCAGTTAGTAACAAAAAGTTCCTAATTTATTTTTTTTTAAAGGAAAAATAATTTTTTCGTAGATTACTCATCGAAAAAGTCCCCACTGGAATGTTGGTGACGACTTCTAACGTCCAAAGTTTGCATTTATTGAATTTAAGTGACAATTACGACATATTTTTATTGTGTCTGGAAATTATTTTGATCCCTTTTACAATTTGTTACACAGTTGAGGAGTTTTGTGAGATGTATCGTCATCGTCTGGCTTATTGCAAAAAGCTGTGGAACTTGATCGATCTCACGATAGCTGCTGTAAGTGTGTGAAAATGACGTTTTTTCATAAAAAAAAAAATATAAAATCAAGTTCTAAATTCTAGACGCTGTACGTGGGCATGGCATTTGTCGTGTATCGCGAAACGTTCATCGGTGAAAAGCTCGAAAGACATGTGAACGCCCCTCGTGAATTCGTTAACTTTGAAACATTCGCTCAAAGACAAAAGCAGTTTAAAAATTTGGTGGGCGTTTGTCTATTCCTTGCATGGATTAAATCATTGAAATATTTGAGTTTCAACAAAACAATGATGCAATTTAGCACGACATTGGCAAGGGTGACGTTTTGCTGTCCTCCACGTCGTCACGTGCTTCTAATTATCTGCTTCTTGACTAATTTCAGTGCTCGCGCGATCTCTTTGGGTTCGGCCTCATGTTTGGCATCGTCTTTGTCGCATATGCCCAACTCGGCTACATCGCATTCGGTAACGAGCTCGAGGACTTTCATACCTTTCTCGCTGCCATTTTTACGTTATTTCGCACGATCTTGGGCGAATTCGATTATCTCGAAATTGAGCAAGCCAATCACATCCTTGGACCAATTTATTTCATGTCTTATATATTTTTCGTCTTTTTTGTCTTGCTGGTAAGTAAGACATAAAAAAAATAATATAATTTTTGCGAAAGTGCGAATTGAAGTGGATTATTTCCATTTTTAGAACATGTTTTTGGCAATCATTAATGACACCTACTCCGACATAAAAAACGAAATACAGCAAGACAGTATCCCAGTTGGGAAATTCCTCGCACGCAAACTCACGCATTACTGGAACAAAGTCATTGGCAAGTCGGGTGATCGTGACGTTGACGAAAGTTTCGTGGAACCAAAGATGGAAACGCTTACAATTGAGTCAAGTACCGTGCAAAACGACGAAATCATTTCTAATGATTCACGACTTGCGGATTTTGAAGAGAGAGTTACGCTTCTCGAAACGGAATTCCACAAAATTGTCGCCAGAATTGATAGTTTTATTGAAAACGTAACTCGAACACTTCATGAAGTCGATGAAGAAACCGAAGAGGTGAACGACGTTTAATAAAAATTAAATAAATAAAAAAAACAAAAAAAAAAGTTGATGATTGTCCTTGATGTTACTTTATATGGGTGGTGATTTCTCTACAGTACTATAAAATTTTTAAGTTTTTTTTTATAGGGTTTTTATCTAAATAAAATATCAGATATTTAGATAAAAATTAAATAAAATTTATGATTTAATTCCTTTTTCGAAACAATAATAACTGTCGACATGTTTAACATTTTATGTGAGATTACGAGAGATTATGTTCATAATTCGCGTCCATGACTTTTATCAATTTAATTTTGACATTTTCATTAATATTATTTTTTTTCTTTTTTTATTTTTATTTTCAGAGACAGAAAATTATGTCAACATGGAAGTAGCGCACATTAGTAACACTCCTTTTCAAACGCAAGTGCACGAATGGCAGCAACATCATCCTAGTCCCGTTGCCGAAGCCAATCCCATTGAGAATCACTGGATTAAGGGTTCCTTCAACACGTATGGAAAAGTAAGAAAAAATCTCTTGCACCTTTAAAAAACAAAAAATAACGAATAATTACCGCACAGATGGTAACAAACAATTTTTTGACACCTGACGGCACGAAGCACACACAAAAGAAGCAAATGGAAATACTGCAAGCGCGAACAAAAGAAGGCGGCGCACTACAGGTTGTCAAGTCATCAACGAGTCAAAGTATCTCGTCGCGTACCGTAACATCGTCCGGATCCACTGGCTGTGATAATAACACGACATCAACCACAAATCGTGAGCGACCAACTTGATGTTACTTTATATGGGTGGTGACGCCACAGTACTATAAAATTTTTAAGGATTTTTTTTATAGGGTTTAAAATCTAAATAAAATATCAGATATTTAGATAAAAATTAAATAAAATTTATGATTTAATTCCTTTTTCGAAAAAATAATAACTGTCGACATGTTTAACATTTTATGTGCGATTACGAGAGATTATGTTCGTAATCCGCGTCCGTGACTTTTATCAATTTAATTTTGACATTTTCATTAATTTTATTTTTTTTCTTTTATATTTTCAGAGACAGAAAATTATGTCAAAATGGAAGTAGCGCACATTAGTAACACTCCTTTTCAAACGCAAGTGCACGAATGGCAGCAACATCATCCTAGTCCCGTTGCCGAAGCCAATCCCATTGAGAATCACTGGATAAAGGGTTCCTTCAACACGTATGGAAAAGTAAGAAAAAATCTCTTGCACCTTTAAAAAAACAAGAAATAACGAATAATTACCGCACAGATGGTAACAAACAATTTTTTGACACCTGACGGCACGAAGCACACACAAAAGAAGCAAATGGAAATACTGCAAGCGCGAACAAAAGAAGGCGGCGCACTACAGGTTGTCAAGTCATCAACGAGTCAAAGTATCTCGTCGCGTACCGTAACATCGTCCGGATCCACTGGCTGTGATAATAACACGACATCAACCACAAATCGTCCCGAGCGACCAACTTCCCTCAGTTTGAGCAGCATGACGAACGCCAGGCCGTTTTCTGATAGTTTTAACGGATGGCATGGAAGGTATGTAGTCTAAAATTTAAAAAGTTCATTAATGATTTTTTTGTTTTTTTAGCATTTCTCGCGGCAAAAGTCAATCTAATGAAGATCTCGCTGGCAATGCAAACCCCGACGATAGTGATTATGAAATAAATGACCCCTGGAATCGAGTTAGTCGCATCCGTCGTTCGTTTCAATATCCATCGCCGAGTTCAAGTACGCCCAGAACGCATCTTCGTCCGGTAGATTTTCCATCGAGATCTTCTGTGGACGTGAACAAGATACGGCAGGAGTTGGAAAGTATCTGTGGTAATGGACCCAAAGTACAAAAGAGTCCGTCGGAAGACGATAGTGCCTTTGTGGCTTTGGATTCCATTCTGAAAGGGGCTGCTATTGAAAGTGAGTTTTTTTTTAATTCCTATTTTTTCATGAAATTCTGAATTTTTTGACTATTTTTTCAGAGCCCGACACAAAAAAGAAGCAAATTGTAACGTCGGAAACGTTACAAAACATTCGGAGTAGCTTGCGACGCCTTGAAGATGATTCGTTGTACAAGGACTCCGTTCTTAATTCACCGCGAAATTCGTTGTCCATGGAGGATGACGCCACAAAAGTCAGTTATTCCAGTGCTAGTCCATCGGTTCGCAGCAGCTTTGGTGATTGGCGATCCAAATTACTCAGCAAAGAATCAAATCTTTCAAATTCATCGTTGCTTCGTCGCAAATCCTACGGGTTTGAGTGTCTCGACGACGATAAAATGGAGTCATCAACTGATAGTGGTCTCGGAGGCTCGTCTCCAACTGCAGAACGTAAGCGAAATTCTCTACTAGCCATTTCAAAAAGCAAACTTTCGCCAACACGTATTACGTTGTTCAACGATTCACAACATTTGATCAGTTTGCCAAGCAACAAACGAAATACATTGCCTGCCGGAAGTCGCTTTGACTTTGACGGACGCACATCAATTCACATCAACGGCAATACCGAGGACGAGTGCTCGTCACAAGATGGAATTTTAGACGAAAATGGGCGAAAAAGCACGAAACGCGTGGAATTCTCCAAATGTGAGATTCATTTCACACCAGATTCGGGCCGTGTTAATATCGTGGAAACGGATGGTAAGCCACCTTCGACGAATAATTTCCGAAGACGTCGACGTGGGTCAGGAATTTCGGTATCAGCGTCGTCAACAACGACAAATAGCTCATCGACAACGACCGACATGCAGTTCTCGCGCTTCAAGGAAAACGATGAGATTCAAGTGGCGCCCGATTTGATAATGAACAAGTCAGGTTCCGTCGATTTGAGTCCGCTAACGAATATGTTGAATGGCGATGATGACCTAGCAATACGGGGAATTCTCAAAAATAAGCCGATCAAGCCACGTCAATACCATTTGGGTGAAAATATGAAAGATATTGACAGTATTTGGGGCGTCAAGTTGAATCCAATTTACAGCGAAGAGTCCAATGGCTTGTACAGAAGTCAGGAAGCTATCGATTCAGGTGAGTTTTTTAAAATTTTACATGAAAATTTTTAAATTTTTGATGATTTTCATTCAAAAAATAGATCAAAAAGTACTGAAAAATGGCGACCTATCAAAAATTAACGGATATTCGACGAAAATTGATTTAACATTCAAAGACGAGTCCAACAAATGGAATGAAGGTGAGTCTCATTACGCATTCTAGATAACTCAAACGTGACAGATACTAAAAAATGGGATGAACATCGATACCTTACCACCGTGAAAGCACTCAAAATCGTGTCTCGCGACTTTTTTCTCTACTAAATTCGTATAATCCGTATAATCCATTAACCGAAATTAACCCAATTTTTAACATTTGCTCCATACGTCTTTCGTAGGTGGTGCTCCGGCAGTCAAAAATGTCTTATCACGCTCATACAATTCGTCATTTGTCGAATACAAGAAACCCGTTACGACGGACATTGAACCGCAACACGACCTCAAGTCAATTTCGCTCGTCAAAAACACCATTCGACTCGGCGACAGTCCCTCCAAATTTGAAATTATCGAGTCGGAGATTAGCCAGCCCGAAACAAATCGTCGTTCCTTCGAGTTTGAACGACTCAGTAGTATCCGAAGCAGCGGGACACGTAGTGCATTCGCTCCCGTCACTAAAAATGTTTCTTCTAGTCAACAACAAAACAAGGAACCGCCAGCCAACGAAAAGCAATTGAAACGCGACCTGGACGAGGCTTTCAAGGATCTGATGAATGTGTCGGCGACACTGCGGGAGATGGGAAAAAGCACGGAATTGACGACAATCAAACCAATTAAGCAACATAACACATTCCCATCGATCCGAAGTCATGCGAATAATTCCTCGTCTCATTCGATTAGCACGATCTCGTCGGGCAATTGGAGCACTTATAGTCGCCAATCGTTGCAGTACGAGTCTCTTAGCGACTTTGGGGCCGATAATTGTCTGAAAACAAAGCCAATTCCAAAGCCGAGACACTCGATTGCAGGTACTTCAAGTGTGAGTCCGTCGTCGGAGAAGTCGCAAGACGCTGGCTACGACACAGTTGACACGTTGGCGCAAACCAAGAACTTTGTGAAAACCATTCAGCAGCAGTTTGAAGCTCTTTCGACGCAAAAGAACGTTATTCCAGGTGAATAAAATTTTGTTTTGATCTAAAAAAAAATTTGAAGTACTTAAAATTAAATTTAATGAAATCAACTCACATTTTCATCACAACAACAACACTATTTTTCGTTGAAATTTGTATTTTTTTGAAATTCACAATAAATATGAAATATTTTTGGCACACAATTTTTGTTCATCCCAAGCAAGCTGTAAATAATTGCACGGGTTTCCTTCCTCTTTTGTAAATAATTACAATTTTTCAAACTTTTCTCCTTCTAAAATCAACTTTAAACCACTTTTACTCAATTTTCATCGTATTTTATAAGAAAATCACAGGTAATGGTATACTAACTTACGCTTTTGTTTGATATTTGGCGCTCATTAACCATCTCAAGTAACATCCTAAGTAACTAAAAGGTGACTGTAGCTTAGAAAATCCTCATGAGCTCAAAGTTTTCAAGACCTGCGACCTTCCAAACCACTTTTCAGATTCAAACTCCGAGTTGAACCAATCAAATTCCAACAAAATGTGCATAGAATTCTACTCACCCATGAACAGTCTCGATCGCAAAGAGAGAACACCCGAAAAACAGAAAAAACGTCCCGTGCCAATGCCGCGCACCATCATGTCAGGTAACTTTGTGAATATTTTTGTCTGTAAAAAGTTGTAAAAAAATTTTGCTTTGCACCCACCCTCTCTCAACTTTTGACTAATGCGCTGGTGTTATTCCACACACACAAGATTTTGCTTTTGTTCCATGTTCATGACACACTCCCTCCCTTTTAAGTACTTGCTTTCCAATTTTTTGGGATTTTTTCTAATTTTTTGTTGCAAATTTAGATTCTGAAGGAGTTGTGAAGCCTTCTAGAATTGTCGCAAAGTCAAAAGCTTTCGAACAATTAGCTTTCAAATCAGGAGCGCGACAACTAAAGCCAACAGAATTGGTTTATTTTGGTATTTTGGCGACAAACGAATGTGTGCCGACAAATTCATCGCGAACGAAGCAGCAAAATAGCAGTCCGAATAGCCCGCAGTTGTCCAGAAATTCTTTCACTTCTTCGTCAATGACGTCATCGCAACGTTTCACCGAGAGCTCGTCTCGTCACTCAACTTCGAGTCATCCACCGGTGCCGAAGGATAGATCCGATGTCAGTCCCGTGAACGATTATTTCTTTAAAACGTCGTTCAATCAGCGTCCAAAGCTACCGACGCCCACTGACGACACGGACAGACATCACATGAGTGACACGAATGGCGGTGAAATGTTTGCCGGTAACACGTCGACAATCGAGCGAATTAACAAGTTTGAGAGAACGATCCGGGAAAATTTGATGAAAAATTTGGAGGCAAGTCAAAGATCGCCCAAAGTAAGGACAAAGTCAGAAATGCTTGGATATGGGTTGAAGGAAAGTAGCGTGGACGACGATTTGGGACACGGGTACGATCGCAGTCATGACTACAAGCGAGATGAAAATGTGTTGGCGGAATTGACAAAGGCTGCGGATGAGATTATGGATGTAAGTAAAAAGTCTATGTAATTTTTTTCACCACGTGACCTAAAAAAATTTCGAATCACGTAAAATAAAAAAACTTTTAAACCTGAAAATTTTTTAAACTAGGTACAGATTTATGAATTTTTCTTCGAAATTCGATCAAAATTTAACTAATTTGGTTTTTTTATGTCAAATTTAGACTGTGAAAAAGATGGATGAAGACGAGAATCGTCGAAAAAGTCGATCTCACCGTCACAAACAGCAATATATGGAATTAATGGACACGATAAATGAAAAACCGACACAAGCTGAGCGACGAAGCACGGAACGAGTCATTTACTCACCGCGACGCATCACAACCAGAGAGTGTTGTTGTAAGTTTTGCATTTTTTCATCAAAAGTTATTCTTTTTAAACATTTTTTGTCTCAAAACAGCTTCCCTTTCCTCCGCTTCATCGCAAGAAAGCATTAATCAAGTCCAAACACGTCGATCCCCAGGACGCCAACAAATCAATCGCATCCCGTTGCGCCGAAATTCTTCCGAATCCCTTCAAAATCAGAAGCAATCCTCGTCGTCAACTCGTAGCTCAACGCGCGACGGACGTCGAATGCTCCGAACAGCAAGTCGCGAAGTGCTCAATAGCAGTTCCGAGGATTTGCCAGCAGCTCCAGTGAAAGTAGATGCTCCGCGACGTGTTAGACGCATCAAAGTGGCAACAGAGGGAGGCATACGAGAAGTGCAATCAACTACGACAAGAGATTCGACTCGAGAACGATCGTCACGACAAAAACCGTCGAGCTCGGGTGGTAGTTCAAGACGCGTCAGCAGCAAACCTCAAAGTAGTCAAGAGGAGAAGAGTTCGTCTGCGAGAGAAAAAGGAAAAGTTTATACGCACCGCTTGAAAAAAGTGGATGATATCTCGATGAAGCCAAGTTCAAGTTCACGACGACAAAGTTCGAAACACGCAAAGTCATCTACGATACGATCATCGTGAGTTTTCCTTCAAATTCTCAAAAAAATTTAAAATATTAAAAAAAAATTTTTTTTCACAGAAAAACGTCATTATGAATCGAAATTATTGATTTGAGTGAATGCGAAACGATCGATGATGGAAATTATTCGAATTTTCTAAAGTCAGCGGCTCTAAAATCACTCAAGTTTAGGTCACACAAGAAAAGATGCACGATATTGTAACAAATACACAATTTTAACAAAAAAAAACTTACTTTCTTCGTACGACGTAAAAAAATATGAATAGCCAGCCATTGAAACCTGAATTAATGTCCTTTTTAACGAAACTAACAATTACAATAAAGGCTTAAAAGTATACACAGACACAAACGAAAGACTAACATTTAACATAATTACCAATTATTTTGTATGATAATTATATGATTTTTTTTACTCATACACCAACTTGCTTAAAAAAACAAACAAATACGAACTGAATCAATAAATATAAAAAAAAAAATGATAAAAAAATAAATAAAAAATTTGGAACTGATTTGAATTTGAAAAAAAAATCTTTTTTTTATGCTTCAATATCATGACAGTATTTTTTCCACACTTTTTGAGCCAAAAAGTACAAATATTCCAACAAAAAGAGAATGAATGACCCAGCTAGTCCGTAACCGTAGAAGGTAATTGCTCCACTGACACTTTCCAAAGTTACACTATCAAATCTCTGTCCGTTTCCCAAAACGCAAATTGGCTTCGGAGTCAGTAATCGATTTTTCTCCACTTGAGCAATCGCGTATTCACGAAGTCGAGCGATTCTACAAAAAATTACATTTTTATATTATTTTTTTTTTGCGAAGTCAAAAAAATTCTTACGCGATTTTTGCCATTTCCTTAACTGGAGAATTTTTCTGGACAGCTTGATATGGCTCAGGCCACTCATAGTATCGCATTTCTTTTAAGCCACATTTTTCTTCTTCGTAAAAAGTATCTTCTATTTCACGATAAACGGGACCTACGAAGAAAAATTGTAAATGACAAAAAAATATTTGAGACAAAAAAAATTACGTTCTTCGCCAAAATAAGCAAATGAAGAGTTTCTCAACAACGCAACTCCTGTCTTTTTGTCGTAAAATCGCGCTGACTCTCCTGGAGGTGAAACTTTTTCCTCGAAGATTTTGCGACGAAGATTTTGCGACGAATACTTTTTCATACAAAATGGAATTTTTGATCATTGTTTGATTGCTGAAAAAAAAAACTAGTTTTTGAAAAAAAATTTTTAGAGAAGAAAACATAAAAAAAAAATCGAAAATATGCCAAAAAATATTTTTAAAAAATCGTAATTTTATTGGCTTTTCGACTTTTGAAAAATTTACCCCAAAATAATACCGATTATATAAATTATCCTCCACACCAATTTTCAATTTGGACTTGTACAAATCTTCTAAAGTCTGAATGCTGTTTGTCGATGTTTGCAAGAGCCCAACGATACTTGCGGTGTACGAGGTATAAACGAAAACCAATGTCATGAACAAGAAAACGAATGAAATTCGTGAGGAATACAATCTCGCATCCATATTCGTGCCCATTTGACAAATTGCCGATATCGTGAGCAATAATGTGTCCCCAAATGCTGTTCTTGTACTTGCATCCAAAAGTCGTTCCTCTGAATATTTCAAAATAAATATAGAAATTGTGCAAATAAGTGCACTGACACCCAATGCCATCCAGACAAGACGCGAAAAAGGCAAAAAATAAATATTGGCGATCGACGACAGACTGGGAGCACGAAAAATAAATAAACCATAGAACGGCGTGAGAGATCCAATGTAATCGAGAACTTCTATTCGCTCAGCTTGCACGAAAAATGGATCGAGACTCAAGTCTGTATGACCATTTATGAGATTTCCATAGGTCCCGACCCAAATTCCAGTTTCTAAAAGTACAAAAATGAGCAGAAATTCAAAAAATAATGAATTACATTTACCATCGTAGCCGAATCTTTGAGTCCAAACGTAACGTTTTGTACTGTTGAAGGTATCCATAATGATATTGTTCAAGTGATAGAGCATTCGCATCGTTGGATCATAAGTTTTCTCCCTTCTCGAGTGGAAATACGTGTACGTCCGATTATCTAAAGTGATTCCCACCATCGTCATAAGTTCACCTTGCATATTTCGTCGTCGATAAGAGATTACTTTTGATGTTCTTTCATCCTTAATTCCATTGCGCTGGTCCCAATAACCATATTTTTCAATTCTGAGCGTTTTGGAAAATTCTTTGATCTTATAAACTAACAAAAAAGTTTTTTAAACAGATTTTTGAGCTAAATTTTTGAAACTTACCTTGAATCAACTCATATTCTTGTGAGCCATTCTCTCCCCCAGTACCTCGATGACCATCCATTACTAAAATTACATTGCTGGACAACAAAACATCCACCGTCATGAAGAAATCAACATGCTCCTTATCGATAAAAATAACCCATTGAAACGGAAATGCAAGAAAAAACTTTTCCATCTTCTGAAATTGCAAAATCAAATCGGGGCAACTCTTAAAATCCGTGATGTAGAGTTTGTTTTCTGCCTGGTTACGTTCGTAGGACTTGTTCAAAAGTTGTGGTGATTCGTAATAATTTACGGAAATGGAAAAATGACGGGCAAAGTCAACGACCGAGTCACGATCCCAACATCCAATGACATTCAAGAGGTTTGTAGTTGAGTTTTCGTTGATCAATAAGTCTTTTATCAATTGAGTTTTTGTGATTTCCACACAAAAAACTGGTTTTATGATGAAAAAGAAGAAGATAGAGATAAAAGTTTTCTTCATTTTTAAGTTAATTCTTTGACAGTTACAAAAGAAGTAATGTCCTTAATGGGAAAACAAGCTCCTTTTATGTCCAGCAAGTATTTCGTGTACATAAAATTGTTAATGATTGGTTTCGTGCGTTTTTTGTGAATACATGAAACGCCCATGATAGCATTTATTTAGGTAAGAGTGGGATTTTAAAAGACTTGAAATTCAAATAAGGTTACTAAAATTATTTGTCCTTTGTATTATTTGAAAAATCCGAAATGTAGGTATTGGGAGAAAATAAAAATTATAAAAAAATGTAAAATTTCATCAAAAATAAAAAAAATTATTTATCGTTTTAAAAAATAAGTAAAATAAGCAGTAAAGTAAGCTGTAGTAAAAAAAATAATTAGGTACATTTTTTTCTGAAAATCTTAAAAAACATTCGAAACAAGATCATTGATCAAAATATGAAATGGCACAAAGGGTAATGCAGATCAAAATAGTACGTCTCAAAGAATAAACGTCAAAAATTTACAGACTTAAGCCAAACGAGGACAATAATGGATCGCTATTTCAATACAAAAACTTTTTTAAGTAAATTCAATGAAAAATCGCATAAATTTACTAATTTTCAAGTACTTTTACGATATTTTGATATTTTAAAAGATTATCCACAATGTGTAAGTGTATTATTTTGTTTTTTTTTTTCAAATATTGATATTTTTGTTATAGGCCAAAAACCGCAAAAATGACGCTATCATGGATTTGGCGAAGGAAATTGCTGCAATTGGGAAAAAAGATGTAGCGAATATCAGAAAAAAGTTTTTAGCATTGCTCAAAAAGTAAGTATTTTTATAGTAAACTATGAATTAAAGCTAAAAATTTGTTTTTAGATATGTAACTCAAAAGATTAATGCACGGCGAAATCCAGATTGTGCCACAAAATTTGTGAAAGAACAAGAAAAAATTGTTTTTGTTGTTCGTGTATCTCCACCGGATCAATTAGGAGATGCTGCAGAAGTTGCCGAAGAACAAGATGTAATTGAAATGAATGCAAATATTTAAATCTCTTTGTTTTTTTATTAGCTTTAAGCGTTTAAATAATAGAAAATTAGAAATAGAATAATTACAAAAAAATTGTTAATATTTTTATAAATTTTGAATCAACCCGTTCCAAGTCACATTTTGAATGAGTGCAAAACATGAATGAGAGAGAAACTCGTTCGAACACAAACAAGCGCGTATCGTCTAGACTATCGTGCATGTAGTAGTTATCACCACATGTGTTTTATACAGTTATTCGTACAAATTCAGTAGACTCATAAACTTTGAACGAAGCAGTGGCCTCATCGTCATCGCAACTCGTATCAATTCTCATGTCTTCCAAAGCAATAAACTAGCCTCAAATTACTTGCACAAACAATAAATTAGAAGTATTAATAAAATAAAAATGTTTCGTGCTCTAATAATTGGAGCACCAGCTGCTGGCAAAGGCACAATCTCAAGCCGGATCGTCAAAACATTCAATCTCGTGCATATCTCGAGCGGCGATATCTTGCGAAAAAATGTCACGGCGAAAACGGAATTGGGCAAACAAGTCCAAAAGTTCATTGATAGCGGCAATCTTGTGCCTGACGAAGTAATGACGAAATGCATCTTCAACGAGCTCGACAATTGTGCCGACAAAAATTGGCTCCTCGATGGATTTCCCCGTACTGTCGTACAAGCGGAGCAACTTCATGCCAAACAGAAACTTGATGCTGTGATCAACTTAATTGTGCCCTTTGACATTATCATTGAACGTGTGAAAGGACGATGGGTCCATCCGGGCAGCGGACGCGTTTATAATACGGACTTTAATCCGCCAAAAGTTCCGGGCAAAGATGACGTCACTGGCGAGAATTTGGTGCAGAGAGCCGATGATCAGCCGGAGATGGTCCAACAACGTCTTGATTTGTATGAAAAATTGACAAAACCCGTGCTCGGCTTCTACTGCGACAAACATTTGCTGACGAACTTCCGTGGCAACACGAGTGACGAAATTTGGCCGCAAGTTAAGCAATTCTTAGAAAGTAAGATAAAATAAATGAAACACAACTGAGATGACATCAAAGCACTCTTTATTATTTTTGCACGTGCGGTGTGTTGTGTGTCGTTGCCGGGTATGACGAAGTGCATTCATTCATACAAAGTTGCACTTGAACATGAGTGGTGTGGAGAAGTGTTTGCTCTCTGAGTGTCAAGTGTGTCTAAATTTAACTATTCTCTCCCCTTCATTGACTTTACATTGGTTGAATCTGTCGGTTTTTCATCTTCTTGTAAAAAATCTCAGCAATAAAAACTACAAGAGCGAACGCCATGCCGTACGGCAGCAACAAAAGAGCTCCGCGAATACTTTCTACGGAGACACTTTCGAAGTGGGAACCAGAACCGTCACTACAAGTTGGTCGTTTCTTGTACAAACGATTGATTTCAGCTTTTGTAATTCCATATTCACGTAAACGGGGCAAACTAAAAAAAGAGATTTTTACTTTTAATGTCTGGACTAAAAGGGCTCTTACCTAATTTTCATAATTTCTCGATACGGTGAATTCTTTTTCAATGCATTATATGGCTCAATAACTTCCAGGTATTCAATCATGTTAAGGTTGCATTTCTCGCTTTCGAAAAATGTCGCTTCGATTTCTCGAAAAATAGGTCCCGACTCTCCAAAAAAGGCAAAAGATGAATTGCGCATCATCGCAACGCCCGATTTACGGTCAAAGAATCGCGGATCTTGGTTCGGTGGTGCTATTTTTTCCTTGTAAATTTTAAGTCTTACGGGATCGGTAGTTTTTCCGATGTAATACCGATTGTACAAAGTGTCCTCTATCCCAAGGGCAAGTTTTGACTCGTACAAATCCTGAAGTGTTTGAATGTTCTTGGTTGGAGTTTGAAGCAATGCGACGATATTTGCGGTATACGAGGTAAACACAAAAATCGAGGTAAAAAATGAAAAAAATATGAAAATGCGAGTTGAAAGAATTCGTGCTTCCAATTCGGAGCCCATTTGACAAACAATTGACAGAATTAAGAAAATTACTTGTGAAATCGAACGTTTTTGGGTATTTTTAATTATTTTCTCCTCAGACCGCATCATGAAAAAGGCGGTAAGGACACTGATGACTATAAATGCTCCCAAGCAAAGCCAGACCGTTCGACTGAAAGGCAACACATAAATATTTTTGACGGTTGACAGATTAGGAAAACGAAAAATGAAGTATGCACGTATCGGCAAAAGGGTGTCAATGTAATCAATAACATCAATTCCTAAAATAAGAAAAATGAAAATAGACATTTTTAAAATAAAAAAAAACTCACTTCTTGCTTGAACAAATAACGGAGTTGCCGTAATATCTGCATGATCGTTAATCACAGATCCGTACGATCCAACCCAGATTCCGGTTTCTAAAAAAAAATCAGAAAAATTATTTAAAATTTATAAAATAATTTAAAAAAATACCATCATATCCAAATTTTTCATGCAAAGCAAATCTCACAGAGGCATTAAAAGTTTTCACAAGCAAATCTATTTGAGTAAAACCGGATCTTATGGCAGCATCGACCTCCTTTGCTTTATAATCATAAACGTGCTCCAAAGAAGCATTTGACAAAAATGTAACTGACACGATCAAATCTTCCTTTTTCAGATTTTTACGACGAACTGCGATTACTTTGTTCGACCTTTCATCCACAAGTCCCGTTGAATTGCTCCATTTTCCATAATTTTCTTCATAAGTGTGATTCTTTTCCGTGCGCACTTTGTAAATTTGCTTTAAGTTGTAACTTCCCGTTTCAGCATCTTGAACAGCGACAACAATATTGCTCCCAATCGAAATAAACAAATTCTGAAAAATTTCCATTTCAGTTTTTTGCAGAAAAAATAACCAATGAAATGGATGTTCAAGAAAAATTTTATCGATTTTTTGAAAACTTTCGAAAAGTTGAGTGCATTCGGAGAAATCTGTGACGAACAACGTTTGATGAGCCCATGGACGATCTTCTTTCAGATTCAGTTCAGTTGGTGAATTGTAATGACGCACGGAAAGTAGTTCGTTGTGATTTTTTACTAGAGACAGAAGAAAATTTTCTTCCTGCAAGCATCCGACGTATTTGATGATATTTATTTTTTGTTCGGTTCGAAGGAGATCCTTAACGAGATTCACTTTGTTTTCTGCATGAATCAGGAAAAGTTGAGAAAAAAATGTAAAGTAGAAGAAAATTTTAAATGACATTTTTCCTGAACGTTTATTGCAAAGTAAAAATGAAAATTAAGAAGAAAATGAAGTTGGTAAGCTTTTATAGATGAGTAGGAACAAAGCTAATTACATAGCAAAGGCATGTCTTCCGAAGAAATTTTTAAATAGTTTCTGTGGAAGTTTGTAGTATAATTATAAAATACATTAGCAATTATTTATAAAGGTAAAAATATCAAATTATCCAAACGTTGAAACAAAACTGCTTTCAATCTGCTTACTGCATACATATCTGAAGTTAAATATTTTTGTCAAAATTCGAAAAGTTTTTTTTGGGTCCCTGTACATTAAATACATTAACTTTTATGAAAAACTTCGTTTCAAAAAATTTAGTAAAAAAAAATATTTTTTTTTTACTTGAGTAAAAAGTAAAAATTTTATATTTTTTTACTTTTTACTTGCATACAAATTGCGCTTGAAATGATTTTATCATTTAAGAAAAAAAGAAAAAATTATGTTTTGCAAAAATGGAGTGCTCTCTAGACCTATTGTAATTTGTATCTCTTAATTATGCCTTTCAAACGAGTGTAAGTTTGACTCTGTACGAAAGGTGTGAAGCGAAAAATATCAAATTAAAAAATAACCCCCTTGAGAAGATTTCATGAAAATAATCCATATGGTGTTGGATTTTGTCATTTAGTATTTACTCCCCCATAGATCGATTTCAGCTAAAGCCGTTATCATCCTTAAGTTTAAATTTGCTCGATAAGTACTGTGTTTATAAAAGTACCTTGGAAAGAAAAAAAAATATAAATGATTATTTGTTGATATTACTTTATACTGTAATTTGCATGCTCCTCTAAGTTGACTATAAAAATGGAATCGCTTTGAAAAATATTGTTTAGTGATTGTTTAAAGTTCATCCTTAAAAAATGGCGACAAAATCAGTTGTATTTTCAATTTTGTCATTGGTTATTCTCACCATATCTTATAAAAGTGCAGTACATGCTGATGAAAATTATAAAGCAAGCTTAATAAGCGACTTAATTACACACGAAAAATTCATCAACACACTTTCAATCGTTGGATGTTTCAATACAGCTTTCATAAATTCCGTTCTAAACGAATCCTCAACTACTCTTTCTATAACTTATGAAACTTCGCCTTTGCAGTTGAACCGAACTTTTGAAACAAATTGGGCGCATCGCAAATTATACGTCACAGATTTTGAGAAATGCGAACACAATAAAAAAGATTTTCTTATGATGGACAAATATTTCCTTGAACATCCTTTTCGTTGGTTAATTTTCATGAAAGATGAAGAAGAAATGTCAATTTTTCACAATATTTCTGTATTATTGGCGAGCAATGTGATTTTGGCATTCAAAGAAGATGAAATTACCTTTCGTATGGTCCAAGTTTACAAAATACGAAACTCATCGAAGAAATTGCGTGTCGAAAAATTTGGTTTTTGGAGCAACGAAAAGGGGTTTATCGACGAAAGAGAGACTAAAGTGCTGGCACGTCGCAGAAAAAATATGCAAAAAGAACTGCTTCTGGTACACACAGCAATGCTTAAAAACGATTCTTTCAAATATTTGTACTCTTACGTTGGAAAGACACATGACATGGCGATCCGGGTATGTTTAAATCAAATGAACATCATTATTGATACACTTAATGCTACCACGAAGTTTATGTTGACTGAAAAAATTGGATATGATGGTAAGTTTTTTGCCTTAAACCATGGAGCTTTGATGAAATCTGAGAATATTTGTTAGAAACTGGCATCTGGGTTGGAGCTTATGGGTCGATTATCAACGAACATGTGGACATTGCAACAACTCCTTATTTTATATTGTTACATCGTAAGTGAATTTTCCTTCAAATTAACTAAAATATTAAAAAATCGATTATTTTTAGGCTTACATCTTTTGGATTACATTGATACCCTTGGAACTGGTCGTGCATACTTCGTATTTCGTTTCCCCAACTTGTCGTCCGTCGCCAACATTTACGTTCTCCCATTTTCGCGTTTGGTGTGGATTTGTCTCGTGATCTGTGCAATTCTTTGTGTCATTGCCACATATTTCATACTTAAATTTGAGGACAAAATCATCAAAAACTCACAAAAAAATTCAATAAGCGACATTGCGTTGATGACTTTTTCTGCAATCTGTCAAATGGGATCCGAGATTGAAGCAAAATTATTTTCCTCGAGAATTTTTTACTTCTTTTTGTACATAACTTTCGTCTTTGTTTACACTTCGTACACGGCAAATATCGTGGCGCTCCTACAAACGCCCACCAAAAGCATTCAGACGCTTGAGGATCTGTACAATTCGAAGCTTAAACTCGGTGTCGAAGATAATCTTTATAACCGATACTATATGCCAGTGATTTTTGCCATTTTTAACCCATTTTTGATTAAAAACTAATTTTTTTTTTTAAATTTCAGCGAACAACCGATCCAATTCGCCTCAAGATCTATCGCGAAAAAATTGCTCCGCCAAATTCACCACCGAATTTCGTAGACTTGAAGACGGGAGTTGCTCTCTTACGGAACTCATCTTATGCCTATTTCGCGGAAGGAGGCTCGCTCTACACAGAAATGGAAAGAACCTTTTTCGAGGGAGAGAAATGCAACTTGAACGAGATTGAGTATTTGGAGATTATTGATCCGTATCAAGCTTTGAAGAAAAATTCGCCCTTTCGAGAAATCATGAAAACAAAGTGAGTTGCATAAATTTTAGAGTGAATTTGGACTAAAATATATTTTTTTAGCTTGCCAAAATTACGAGAATTTGGCATCCAAAAAGTGGAAGTCAATCGTATGATTACGAAGCGTCCGCAATGTGTGGTTGCAAGTGGATCTCAGTTCGAAAGTGTCTCGTTGGAAAGTGTGAGGGGAGCAATTTTGTTGTTGCCATTTGGAGCATTGATGGCTACAATTTTATTTGCTGGAGAAATGTTGCGATCGTTGACGATTAAGAGAAAAATTTATAATGCGAATCCTAAAATAACGATTGATCAATAATTTGCTATGGCAATTTTTTTCCTACAGTTTTAACCAATTAATTTAACAGAATTTAGCACTATGCTCATTGAAATTTCACAAGAATTGGATACAATTTTTATCGCTTTTTGGGTATTTAAGGATACTAATAGTGGCTCTTGGAACTTTTTTTAAAACTAATTTTCAACCAATTTTGGCTTTTTGGGCCTATTTTAAAGAATTTTTTTCTAGAGAATCACGGAAATAATAGAATTATCGAAAAATTACAAGAAATAATCAAAAAATTTTTGAATTTTTGGAAAAGTATTTACTAAGACTAAGCAAACGAAATAAACAATAGCTGTCATATTTTTGCTTTACATTCGCTTAAAATCAACTGAAATAGTGTGGATAGAATTTTCAAAATAATAAATAAAATTTAAAAAATAAAAAGTTATGTTAATAAAATTTCACATTCAACAGTTTAACGTGTTTTTTAATTAATATATGTATGTTCATATAAAACCATAACAAAGGGTTAAGTGAAAAACAAATGAATCAACATAAAAATATATTCATTTTAACTTTTTTATTATATGAACAACTTTTGGAAAAAACGTTAAAAGTTGATTCCTAAAATCAAAAAATAATCAATGAGATCATATACTTACCATACACTAAATTCATATTTCCCTAAACTATTCTAAAGTATCATGTTTGTTGCTTTTAATTAAATTTTCTTTATTTATTTATTCGTCCAGTAACTCGTTACATTAAATATTCATAGCATTTTTTATTTACTTAATTCTAACTCTTTTTATGTATTTTTTTTTATCTTTTTAATTATTATGTATTACTTCAAGTGAACATACAATCATTATGATTTATTTATTTATTTTTTTTTCCTACTATGTGTTTAAGTGTTTTTTTTCTGCGTGTTGTGTTTTATCTGCCGTTGTTACATTGTTATTTTTTTCTGTCAGTAGTAGAGTGGTAGTGTGTCACAATTTTATTTTTGTTGTTCGGTAATTTAGTTTTCTTAGAACGAAACCAAACACTGCATTAAGAAAAATATATAGAGAATAAAACTAAAATGTTTGTTATTTGTAGTTAAAGTAAAAATTATAGATTAGACATTAAAATTATAATGATAGATAATACTTTTCCAGTAGTAGTAGTAGTTGTTGCAGTTATTACAAATTACGGGTTATTTTTTGTATAAATATTTAGTTTAGAAAAAAATGGAAAATTAAATTATAATAATACATATTTTATTGAAAGAGAGAGATTTTTCGTTTTGTATGTATCAGCAGTGATTTTTTTGTTTTATTTTATAAATTTACTTCTTATTATTTTATTAAAACTACTTCTTTATTATCAACTATCGAAAAAACTGTGTATGCATGTGAGTGTGTAATGTAAGAGTGTTTACTGTGTATTTCTGTATTTTATCTTTTTTTTTTTTGAGAAAGAAAGTAGCAGCTTCTTATTTATTGGCTTGTTTTTTAGTATGTACTGTCTAGGAGAGAGACATTAAGGTAAGGAGTTTTCTTGACATGAAAATTTCTTTTTTTTATTATTTTGTATTTTATTGTTATTAAACATATTTTCAATACATGCGCGTTTTTATTAATAATTATTTGTTTACAATATTTACTAAATTATAATAAAAATAATTATTTATTTGTTTCTTTTTTCCCTATATAAAAACGAACATCGAGTGTCTTTTATATCAATTTTAAAGTTTATTTATTTATTTTTTCTCATTGTTCACGTTTAACGCTTTTACATGTACACAGTTTTTGTTATTTTTTTTTTTGCTTTAGTGAGATGAGAGGATTCTCGACATTTTTGGTGGTTTTCTTTTTTATTTATTTTTTGTTCACTATCAAAGCTATAAATATTGAAGAGGCAACATTACAAAAACGCATCGTTTTGAGACTCTAATGTGTGTGTGTCTGTGTACGTTTAAGGGATAAAAATGATATTTTTTTAATTCAATTAGGAGGGAAATGGTTACGAGTCGTCTACACAATGCCATAAATATTTATTTGTATGATATTTTCTTACCCACCAAACCTCTTTTGTTGTCATATATGTATGTTGTATGAAAAATTATACAATTTTGAATTAAATTCAAAAAATATGTAAAAGAAACTCTTTGATTCTTGTTTTCCTTTTAGAGAAGAAGGGTATCAGTATGTGTTTTGAAGAAGATGGTATTATAATAACAACAGCAACAACAATTATTTTTAAAATTTTTGTATACTTTTTTTTTGTATTTAGTAATTTTTTTATTGTAATTAATTTTAGTTTTAAAATATATGTATTTTATGTATATATAATGTTCATCATATATAATATATAGATCATAGCTATTATATATGCATCATACCTATTTTTATTGTATGGTGAGTCTCACACATTCATTGCATTCACGGTGTGATTTTAAAGCCCTCGTGCTATGTTATAGTTTAAACTATACAAAACATTTAAACGACGAATTGCGACACTCCAGTTGTTCTTGTTCTTGATAATATTTATGTTTTTAGGCATTTTATTCATATATGTTTTTTTTTTCATTTAAAAAATCAGTAATAATTAATATCAAAATTAAGAAAAGGTAACGTGGACGAAAAATAAACTTATAACAGTAAAAACATCTCCAATCCAATCTGATTTATTTTTTATCACATTTTCTCGTCATACAAGAAAAGAATTTGTTTTTGAAACAAAAAAGGGTTTAAAACTCGTTTTTAAAACAAAAAGGACGATGACGCTTTTGTGTTGCTTTTATTTAGACAAAAGCCTCTTCTTTTGTTTTAGTATTTTTTTTCTAAGGATTTGGAGAAATATAATTAATTATAATTTTTTTTAATATATTTTTTCTTGTATTTATATAATTAATAACATTTTTAAAGATTTTAGTATTTTTTTTAGTTTATCTATTTATTTTTTTATATAATTTTTTTTTATTATTTATTTATTTACGATTCTATTCTAAAGTAGGTAGTCTAATAATTATTTTTTGTTTCTAATAATTTTGCGTAAGTGTGTGTAATCTAAATTATTATTTATTAACTTTCGTTTTTTTTTTGTTTATTATCTTTAAGAGTCATTTATTCATTAATCATTTATTAGTTGTAGTAAACACATTTTTAATTATCATTATTCGTCAAATTGCCAATTAATCAAGGGGGATCGGTAAAAAATCAAATTGTAATAAAATTCATAAATGCGGTTCTGAAAACTTCTTCTGTTTTTACTTTTTGAGACCATATTATTTTCATCATTTATTCAGTTTCTTTATTAAAATAATGTTTTCTTTTTAATATATGTTACATCTACATACTAATTATTAATTATTATTAATATTTATATTCCTTACTAGGCATTATAAATATATAGTAATAATAAAAAGCGTGTGTTTGTGTATTTTTTTATGTATGTGCTAATATTTATATATTTATATATATTTTTTGTATGTATTACATTATAAAGAAATGAGCAAATGAATGAATACGTTGTTGATTTTCAATTTTTTTATAATGATTTTTTTTTCTAATACTAAATATAATATATTGATGATAAAAGGCGTTATATTTATAATAATAACTCAATATTTTTTTTCAATTATAATTAATTAATAATTATAATAATGATAATTCTATATGTAAGCATTTTATTATTTTTAATACATCATCAGTAAAATTTATTACAATTTTTATAGAATAAAAAATCAACTATGTTCTGTGTGTTAACTAGAAATATGTTTGATTTCTTATTAGTTTTCACCGAAAAAAAAGTACAAAAATTTTTTCTTAGTCAAAAATGATTAATTTTTTTATTTTATGATAAATAAATTCGTGGTTAATTATTATTTTTTCCAACTAAAGTTCCGTAATTTATTTATTCTTCCGAACTTTCTTTCAAAAATAATAATTAAACTCACATTTTCCACTTATGATTTTCTCCTAAAATGAATAATATTTAAAAAAGAAACTCAAAAAGTATCGTAGAGAGTAAAAATTTATAAAAATGACAAACATTAGGCTGAATATTTTCTTCTCTTTTCACTTTTGCTTGTTGTTATTTTAAATATATATATTTAATAATATTTATATACTTTCGTGAATCGTCATTTATATTTAATTTAATTTTTTATCAACATCTTTATCATTATTTAACACTAAAAATAACGGCAACAACAGATAATAAATATATTTTTATTAGAATAGAAATTCGAATTTACAGATTTTTTTCTTTATATATATTCATATATATATAAATATAATATGTCTTGTTAAAAACTATTTATTTAAACTTCTTTGGTTCATATACTTAATTGCCGTGACCTTTGTTTTCTTTGTTCTGATGGATGAAAAAGCTCGTCTAGTTCTCGGATTCTTGTATTTTTTAGGTAACTTTATATTTCAATGATTACATAAACGAAAATTGAGTATTATCTGTTGAAGAAATTAAAAACAGAACAAGAAGGACGCATTTTTAGAATTCGACTGCTTTTGAAAAATAATTTAGATGAGAGTCCACACGCGCAATAAAAGTTGCGCGAAAGCTTATAATCACTATTTATTTCTTTTTATGGTGTAATATCTATAATTTTTATGTTTTTTTTCTTTCAATTATTTATATAATGGGGTAAACTTCTTCGATTTTTCATGTTTTCTTTTTTAATGTTTTTTTTTCTTCTAGAGATGTTGTTGCTGCTGCTGCGTGATATCTGCTTGCGAACATTTAATTATATTGAATAATGGCAGCTAAATGGAGGCGACTAGCCATTTTTCCATTTTTTGTCTTACTTTATTATTTAATATTAATATATGCAGAATTAGCAGCGTCTATTGTTGTTTGTTGGTGATGTATTTATTTACTGTAATGATGAAGAGAACGCTAGTTTTCTACCAATTTTACCGGTATTTATCCTATATTTTTTATTTATTTTCTGTCCACTTATTAGTTATGTAAAATGCGCTGCTGTTCTCGTTCAATTCTTCTCACTATATATGTATTTTTTGATATATATTATTTTTTTATTGGATAGAATTATTATTTTTTTTATTTCAAGAAATATATAATAATTTAACAATAAAATAGCTTTTTTATTATTTATTTATTTCTTTTGTTTTTTTTAATTTAAATTGCGCAATTAATTTTTTTTCGGTTAAATTTTGTTGTTTTGTATTAAAGTAAAAATAGACAATAACCGTATGATGTACCTTTTCCCTTTGTCATTTATCCAATTTGACTTACTTTCCATTTTTTATATTATTTCTTTTTTTTCTGAAGTTCTATATGAAATTATCGTTTTTTTTATTATGATATCTATACACTATTTATTTTTTAGTATGCTTATTTGTTTAATGCACTCTCTCTTCTACTAAAGTAGTCGTACTGCATAGAATTTGCGTATTTTTCTATATAGGTACTTAATTTGACTTTAACAAATCTGGCGATAAAGTTAAAATTTATTTATAACAAGCTTGTAAGTTATGTGTGGAAAATGTTTTTATCATATTTTTTTTATTCATATGTATAAATTATTAAACTTTAAATAATATCTCCAATGTTACATGCGCAGAGGGGTGTTGTTGCTGCTGCTGACCCTTGATATCATGAACTTTTGCAACTCATTATTATCATTGATTCAATTGAACCAAATTTATAATTTTTATTATTACTTACTTGTCGTTCATTATTATTTGTTGTTCTTATTAAATCTATAAATTTTAACTTTAGTAGTTGTAATAAAACTAATATTATTATGTTTAGTAGTAAAAGCAAACAAAGTTCTGCGGCAAATATTATCATCAGAAATTTAATAACGTTTTGCAACAATTTTCGTGTGACAGATGATGATGATGATACGTTTTTATTATTTTCATCATTTTTTACTTCTTCTTCTTTTTTTTCTTCTACTACCTTAAAGATGTTCAGTTTGTTGCTGTATTTGTTAAAGTTCTTGCGGTTGTTGTTGTTGTTGTTGCTATAATAATGCCTCGCATATATTTAGTCAACCATTAATTCAAAGTGAACTGATCCTCTTCGTTCGGTACGATCGTGATGGATGTTACGTGCCCATGCCTTGCATTCAATGTTGATAAGAACACCCTCTGCAAAAAATAAATCGTTTAAAATTAGACACTTTTAGCAATATAAATTTAAAAAAACTGCTAAAAAATTAATTTTCGAATAATTTATGGAAATTTTCTATGAAAAATCAGCTAAAACATCAAAATTAAAAATTTCCAAAAATATAAAAAAAAACACTCACGTTTTGGGTTTTCGAAATAAATGGCAATTAGTGGCGGCAAATAATCAGGTTGATTCAAATAGGGGAAATAATAGGATGGGAATCCTCTTCGTGGGATGTACTGTATCGAGCCAATGTTCTCAACATCGGCTGGGTTCTCGCCCTCGCACGATATCCAAACCATGTTTGTCTAAAAAGTCAAAAGAAAAAATGATTTCATTTAAAAAATTGATTTTCTAAAAAAAAATTGTGAAATCTTACATTTTTGCTATTCGCTCCACCTCGTCGTTCCTCGCTTTCAATGAAAGTCTTCAAGTGTTGTGGCATCTTTTCTGGCAATTCCTTCGAGTTGTTGTACAAAGTTGGTCGCCAGTTGTAGATCTACAAAAAATAATTACAAAAAAAATCAGTAAATAATGCACAGAAAGTTAAATGAAATTGAATTTACCTTGTTCAACTTCAAAAATACACATGGCTTTCCTTTGGGATAGCTGTAGTTGTGCTTTGGTGTGCATTGATCAAATTTATCGATGTTGATGTTGCAAACTTTCTCATCTGTGGGTGGGTTATCGAATGAACATTCAACGCGATTGTCGGCCTTCTTCTCAGCTGCCTCTCTGTATGCTGTAACAAACAACAAATTTTCATTAATTATTAAAAAAACAACAAAAATTCACGAAAAATCTTACGTTTCAAGAAATTATTGACTTCATCAACCCAGTATTTGGTATTCTTAGCATCGCTGTGTTTGAACCAGATAAGTGTACTTTCAACATTTGACTCTGGGGGCATTGGTCGGAAGCCCAATCCTAAAAATTTTCAATAAAATTGTTGATTGTTATGTCACACAACTGCCATAGAGAAAATGTTTTACCTGGATTTGCACCAATCAATCCATTATCTAATTGCCATTTGGGCATTTTATAATCTAATGTTTGATAGAAAACAGCCAATAGTCCAGCGAAAAATCCAATTAGGCAAGCATAAAAGCACACGTAGAAAAAGAGAATTTTTGCTGCAAATAAAACGAAAGAGAGAAAAATTAGATTATTCATAAACATTTGTGACGAAGGTCCTCCAAGACATTGAAAATCCCATGTTTCTAGGTCCCCTAGGTCATGAAAGTCATAAAATATCAAGTGATAAGCCTCAAAAAAATTAGAGCAATACAATTGAACAATGTTGATTACATCTGCTGATGTTGCAATATACGTAACATTGTGTATTTCTCCGTGCACAGCCTATTCAATAAAACACAACTAACAAAAAAAAAAGAAAAATACAAAATGGAAGACATGCGCATATGCCCCAAAGTTCCTTGTAGCCATTGTATGCGATATAGCTGAAAACGATTATTATTATGTTACTGAAAACGTCTGAATAAAACATGGTTTGAGGCTTTTTAAATTTGCCTCGTAAAAAAATATTGCATGAAAATGAATTTATTATCGGTTTCAGCCAAAATTTCTCGTCCTTCACCGAACTTGAATGCGTCACTCCCCAAGAAAAATTGAAATTTTCTCTTAAAAACTGTTTTTTAAAAGCTCTTTTGCTGAAGATTATCCAATTTTCTCATGAGAAATTCAATGCTTCTATGACTTTCATTCAAAAAATGTTTAAAAATTCATGAATACAGCAAAATGTCACCTACAAAATTGAATTTTAAACCTTTGATGTCACTATCGCACAAAAGGTTGAAGGTCATTTGTGAATATTTAATCTCAGAACTTTTTGACATGACATAATCTTGGATTCAAGTTATTCGTTGCATGCACACAACATAGTTTCTGTATGCGAAAAATATGACACAAAATGTTATAAAATTAATTATTTTAACAATTATTGTTGATATTTTGACATAACAGTTTATTTTACGACGACAAAATGCATAAAAATACGTCAAACATTAATTAGCAAAGTTTATTTTTTTATGATTCTCTCGTCGGCGCTGTTTATTCGCCTGCAATTTTCCGCTGAAAGTTGTCTCTTATTCTAATAGTGGTGCGGTTTTTAAATATAAAATATGCTGCTGCACCAATAGAATATCGATTTTTTCAGCATACGATGTTCGCTTGCTCGATTAGCTGGAAAAGTAGTTGCGAACGAAATTCAATGTATGTCGTTTTCCTTGTTTAGGTACAACAAAAGCAAAAAAAAATACGGTTAAAGAGTATCATTTTTCCTCCGTCATTCTTGTCGGTCTTTATGATGGAAAGAAAAAAAATGTACGATGATGAACCCCTTCACATAATCCATAACACGATATCGCAGGATACGCTCGAAAAGAAATTGTAGTTTTTTTTTACACGATTCGATAGTTATGTAATAGGTAAAGCAGTAAATTGTGGGGTTTCATTAAATTTTCAGTGTATGGTGCTGTTTATTTAATTGTACGACTCGTATTTTTCATTTCGACACATATTAAAACATCAAATTTTCTGTCGGGAGGGGGTTTAATGACTGGGTAGTAACAAGAGCTCGTCGTCAAACACACATACGGTAAGTGGAAAAGGATCTGTTTTCAAGCACACTTGTTAGTTAGTTAGTGAGGTCATTAGATATTTATAAATAAAAAAAGACGACCGATGTTTCAAATTGATATCATGTGTGTGTGTGTGTGGATATTGATTATTGGCATAAGTGTACATGTCAAAAAGGAAAGAAAACATATTTTGTATGAAATTGTAATGAAGGTCTCTCTTTAAGGGCTTGGGAGACGAAACAAAAGCCGGTCACATGAATTAATATTTCATTTGAAGCGATATTTATCAATGGGGCCTGGAATGAGGTATGAAGACACAAGAATTCAAATTCTTAAAGGTGACTGATAAAATAGAAGTATTAGAAAATTTTCTGTCGTTATATTCAAGACATGGATTTAGACAAGTTACAGATGAGTTTCTAACGTTGTCTGTCGTTTTGCGATAATTAACCAGCTAAGTCTTGAGTTCAAGTTTTGCACCAAATATGGAACGTAGAATTTTTCTTTCGAAACTAAAAAAAATCTTGTCATCGATCATGATTTGCTCCCGTATATTTAAACTGCATTTTGTGGCTTTTGTTAGCAGCGTTTGATCTCTAGAGTGGTATCTCCATCAGAACGTATCAGTGCTCCGGGGCATACAAGCTCAAAGGATTTTGAATTCTTGATCTTTTATTTTCCATTTTTGACGTCCTCCTGGATTGTTTGTCATTAGAAGGTTAGTTTTTTATTGATACGTAGCCAAATTCTTGCCAATTCTCTCTTCTAAGTACGTTTCGTTGATACTTCCTTTCATTCGTCCTTCGATGTCAATATAGTTCCCAAAAAGTAATCCACCAGGAGATTAGCCATTTTAAAAGATAGAATGAGCAGTTTTTTTACAAAGCTACAAAATTTAAGAAAACAGTTAATTTTTGATTGATCACCATTGAACCAAGTCTTTATATGACGATACCTCACTTCAACTCTGAAGAACTTTATTTTCAAGTGTCATCATTTCGCAGAAAGAAATCAATATCTTCTATCGTTGTCCATATCTTCATCTAATTTTTTCAATAAAAAATCCTCGTTAAAATAGAAAAGAAACGAATTTGCCATGAAACATCATCAAACAGTTTGCCTTTGACGTCATTCACAGAGTCTTATTTGAAACGAATTAAAAAAGTGGAGACCACCAAGAGATTTATCTTAATGTCATGCTAAAAGATTTTCACAAAAAACTGCATTTGACATGACTTTTTGCTTTCGTTTTGTATCACAAACGCAGCAATTGTTCGAGAAACATATCAATTTCTGCACAACAAAAGTTGCACAAGAAAATTTAAGTGAATTTAATTGATGGTCCGTAAACTATGTAACAATTCAATTTATTATTTCTGAGTCAGACACATCGCCAACATTGAATATTCATTGATACACTTTAAAAATCGCCTTGATCAACCTTAATTGATTGCTCATATATCATCTTTCTTTATTTCTTCTCGTCACTTTTTTTCGCGCATCTTCATGTTCAATGCTCAATGTATATTTAGTTATGAAATTGTTCAATTACTTGTTTCGTTAGTAACAACAAAATAATTGAAAAAGCGAATGTTTTCAATAAACATCTGTTCTAAATTTAGATTAACTCGCATAGAAGACACACAAAAAATCTAACGATGAATAATTTATGTGGAAATTTTTTTCTTTTCTTTTACAAACGTACAAACGTGCGATGCTAATAAATGTCAAAAATACCTATGAGAAAACACATCACCTTATGGTCAAATCACAAGCATTTTTCTCCAAGTGGAGGTGACAGGCAGTTTTCATCTTTACAGTTTTTTTTTTGCTGTGCTGTTGCTATTTTATGCGAAACGACACATACACAAGTTAATCCAATAACCTGGCAGCGTTCGTAATGCGATGCGAATGAAAAAAGCCGAAGGTCAGAGGGAATTATATGCGCATTCAACTAATGATGATGAAAATTAAAGCATATAAACAGGTCGTGCGTATTACATCGACAAAACGATCAATTAATTTAATTAATATCCATTTTTTTGCAGAGATCCTTGAGTTGTGATAAAATTCAATTTATGAAGTTTAAGTGAAGTCGTTTGAAAAAATTCTAAAATAAAGTCCGATTTTAAAAGTCGAAAATCTATTGGGGAAAATTAAAAAAAAAATATAAATTTCATCAAAAATTACCGTTTTTTGGTATTTTTCATAATTTTTCCAGAAATTTAAAAAAAAAATATTTTTTTTAGATTTTGTAATGAAAATAATATTTTTACAAGAATTTTCTTCTCTAAAAGTAGTTTTTTTTTGTGAAAAATTATTTTTCAATTTTTTAGTTGAATTGAATTTAAATCAATTTTAAATAAAAATTTTTCATTTTTTCAAACAACGAAAATATTGATCAACGGTCTAAAATTCATTTTTTGTTTTGTATGAAAAAAGTATTTCAAAACTCTTTTATTTTAAATTGGTTTTTTTTTAATTTTAAAAATTTGTCATTTTAGTAATTTTTTTATTCTGCATTTCCTACTTAACATCTTTTTTCAATTTTATTTAAAATTGAATTTATTTAAATTTTACATTTTTAAGTATGAAATGGTTAAAATTATTAATTTTTCATTTCGACTTATTTAAAAATTACGTAATAAAAGCATCAAAAAATTGACTTTTTAGCTAAATTTTTGACAGTTGTCATCAATTGTCTCTTCAAAAAAATTTTTTTCTTAAAGAATGAACCAAATGAATCACGCCAATTTAATAAAATAAATGAAAAACTAGCAAAAGATATAAATCTAGTGCGAACGACAACAAAGTTGGCAACGAAACGCATGAATATTTGTGACAAATTACATCATCATTACTTTTCAATAAACATTTCCTTATCATTTAACGTCCTTCTTTCCTTTCTTTCAGTTTTGTCGTCGTCGTGTTCGTGTTCATCATTAAACGGCAACTCGTCGCATCGCCGTCGTCGTCAAGGAACATTGCATGTCGTTCAAAAAAAAAAGGTGGCTTCAAAACGGAAATCATTACAAATATATCGATGATGAAGGAAAAAAACTGTTTACCGACCTGATGTCTATCATCCACAACCAAGAAAAAAAGAAAGAAAACATGTCAATGACATACGACGAGTACCAAGCTGATATTTTTCTATCTCGTCGTAAGTATCAAGTGCGGCACAAATAGTATCTTTTTAGAAAATTTATTTTAATTTCGTGCCAAATGTGACTCTTTTTTCCTTCTTATTTTATTTTATTTTTTTCTTTAGCGTATCGCGCTTCTGGCAAATGTTTCGCGATATATTTTTCCATATCTACGATTCTCGGTTCCACACGAACGACATCAAAATGTCATGTAATAATTTGCATTTAACATGCACATCGGCGACACAAGCGGAATAATTCTACAAGCGACAGATGCAACACAAATTAAGCTGATTTGGGGAGGAAATAAATGATCATGATGAAAATTGGTCTGAACTAAGACGAGCGAACACAATTTCCTTTTTGCCGTAATTACGCTGCTCGGCAGAAATGAGATGAGAAAACGTTTAAAATCCAATACAACACTAATCCTTGGTGGGAACATTACTTCGGGTTCGGTATGGCCTTGCACTGAAATTGTAACCATTTGTCGTTCGGCTATGACACCGTTGACGCTACTTAAATGAGTTTGTTGTAGCAAAAACATTTCCTATCTCGTAATTTCCATCTAGATTGATTTCAATGATAAATTTATTTTTGATACTGAGTGTGTATGTTACGTTGCGGTTGGGGCTGAAAATGACAATCGCATCGAGAAAATGAATTTTTACAGAAAAATTGGGTTTTTCGAAGATTTTAAGCCAATTCAAGTGGAAATATCTAAAATTTCGTATCAAAAAGCATAAATTCAATGAAAATCGTATATTTTCCAAAAAATACTTCAATTTTTCAAGTCCTTTGAAGAACTTTTTAGTTCTCGTTAACAAAACGAGCATAATTTTATTCATGTTCCTTCGTACAAAAGCTGTTTATAAAGTGAAATGTCAAAGGTCAAAATAGAAATAAAATTATTTTGCTTGGAATTCAGATCTGGTAATAAATTCAAAGATGATTTAGATCAGAAATTCAACTTTAAACGTCAGGAAATAATGAAAAAAGGTATAAAAACTTCTAGATATTTATAAAAGTTTTTAGTAAAATTTATATTTATGAACTTTTTAGGAGCTCAGGACATACAAAACACCTTTTTTCATCAATTTGTGTCACAAACAACCCAAGCAAAATTGTTACGTGAAATATCTTTGATGTCATTGTTCTCATCATAAGTCTTCACTTTCCGCTTTGAAGACATACAAGTCCTCATTAAAGTTCAAAACCTGCCTTTTCATACACTGTGCCTGACAATAATTGCTCTCTCGAAGCATAATTTGCCGAGCAAAAGCTTAACAATAATCACAATAAAAATACGAAGCAAAGGAAAAAAAGTATTTTCCAATAATTTTTTCCATTACATTGAATGCCTCTGCCATACGGAACTTACAAACGAGCCGTCGAGCAATATACGTGTACATGACTCACGTACACCACAAAAATATATGATAGTGAATGCATTATATGTGTCGGAAAATTTTATGTCGATATTTCTTACGTAACACTTTTCATGTTCATCTTTTCTTTCGTCTTTTCGTCGCTCTGCTACACTAAATTTCTGGAGTTTTTTGTCGTTGTCACGTCATGCGAGAGAAAAAAAGGTGTGCGATATTCGTTTGGGATTAATTAAAAAGACATCATGCCAAAACATTACAATATTGTATTACAAAAAAAGAGGAAAAAAAAATTAACGACTGTTGAGCGCAAGAGTTGGCTCACACCAACAAATGAATAATGTGTGTCAAGGTGCATACTCGTGTACGAGTCCGTAGCACGTCGTCGTCTGTTCTGTAGATGGAAATTAAAGAAAAATCGAATATGGCGTCCATTTTTCCCATACACACACACACATGCACGCACAGGATTACGTCCGTGTATGGTGCATGATAGTTTTCCCATTATTTGGAGGACCTCGAGACTTTGGACCCGATGGGGTCGGATGAAATGTCAAAACTTACCCCAACTAGAGCCTGTTCGGCCCATGAATTGGCTAGTTTCGCTGTTCCATAAAAACTGTTTGAATCCTTCCCATTTCCCGAGTTTGGGAGGTCGACTGTAGTACTGCTGTTCCACTTGCTTTTTATCTGCCATTTTTTATGTATTTTTTGATTTGTTCGGTTTTTTTGTTAGAGATTTATTTAAAGACTATTTTTTGTTGTTATTTTCTACTTTTTGAGAAAATCACACTTGTTTGAGAAACACTTTGCTTGTGGCAGAACACATACAATGACTTTTATTTTTCCGAGTTCACTTTTTTTTTTGTTATATTTGAATTTTCATTGGATTCTTTTTTTTTCGGGTAATGTAATTATTATGTAAAACTATTTTTTTGTTGTATATATTTTGATGTTTTTTTTTACCGTATATCACTCACTCGCACGTTTATGATGCAAGTGTACGGAAAATTGTAGAGAGTCTTTGTTTGCTCAGCACTGGATAAAAATAAAATTGGTGCGATTTTAAACTTTTCTTCGTTTTTTTTTTGTTTGTTAGTTTTTCATTCGTATCTATAACACATTCATGCACCTACTAGAAGGCTGTATGATTGTGGCATATACAATGAAAAATTTGTGTGATCACGTAACACCGTAATAACTCTACTACCGATTGACCGCCGTTCAATTTTTTCCGTATCGGACGTCGAATATTCGAATTCCAAGGATTTTCCGATTTTCGTCACCGAGATTCGCTAACCTTTGTTTAACTTTTCCTCTTTTTTTATCGCGTTTTTGGCTAAAAAACGGAAACGGATCGCGTGTGTGTGTGTGTTTGTGGTGTGTGTGTATGCGATGTGTGTTGTAACGAGAACACAGGATAGACACACACGAAAAACACTCGAAGAAAATTTAATTTCTGGCTAAAATTTTACGTGATTATTGCTTGTTGTTTGGTATTCCTTGCAAAAATTCCTTTGATTCTGACAAAGACAGGCAAAAATTTGATTTTTATTTCTTTTTTTTTCACTTGCTTGGTCGCGAATCGCTCACTTCTTCTTCACAAAAGAATATCCTCCACCACTTTTCACTGCTTTCACGGCTGTATCTGTAGCTGAGCTGTGCTTTTGCTTGTGTGCCTCGGTAGGTCGACAATGAAGAAGACGAAGACGAAGAGATAGAATTTTCTCTGTGCTCAGCGCTGAATATAGGTACGTTGTTGGCTTCCAGCAAAAACATGCGTTGGCACTTGTAGTGCTCTCGTTTCCGCATTTACGGCAGTTGTGGTGGCGCAAATGCGACAACTGTGTTCGCGACACGGCATTTGCGCATGTTTCAACGAACACGCATGCTCCAAATCAATCGATCTCGTGCCGTTCAGCGGATTTTGGCATCGACACACGGGTTCCAGTGTGTGCGTTTCGCCAACTCGTGCGCAATCGACGTCACTCCTCAGCTGTTCCCAATTTTCCTTGGTCGTTCCAAGTATTTTTTTTTGTTTGTTGTATGGAAATCGACAGAGACACATTTCCCGCGTCTTACATAACAAATTATTCTAAATACTGCATTTTCCCATTATATTTACTATTCGCTCGCACGGCGCTATACATGTCTCGTACGAACCTCGTACGTGCGAAAGTAGCATTTTCCATACAAGATGCCTTTATTAAAAGTTGAGACCTTTATACACATTTTTTTCGCTTGCTTTCCAGTTGTAGGACTTCCATATGTACGTAGATTCAATTAAACTTGGTGTTCTAACATAATTTTTAGTGACCTTCGTGCTATTATATGTTCATTGTGCGCTCGCTACGTGATAGAGTTCTCATTAATTCGCGTCATGTTTGACTTTTTGAACTTTTTCACAGCTGGTTTCTATTTCTCCTACCCCAAAAATTTACTTTTACTTCCTCGATCGTGCCATATCGCTCATAAATGTGCCGAAAATCGCATATTTTCTCGACAATCGGTTCATAAATAACGGGCCAAACCTCTTTTTCGACCGTACATCGTGTTGTTTGGCTGGCTTTAAGGAAGGTATTTGTAGAAATTTCCATGCTGAAAACAAATTAAAACCAAATGATCTAAAAATAGACTCATTTTCATAGAATATTGGCTTTTGATGGATTTTTTTTGTTTCTCATTAACATACAACATGTTTATTTTATGAGTCTTTAATTACTGCCGTCTACTTTTTGTGCTGCTATTATAAGTGGTCGTTCCGTTTATCTCTGATCTTTGCTCTTTTTAATCATCAAACAGTGGAATTTTCCCAAATTAGTGATCGGAAGTCGTTAATTTCCAGAAACACGTGAAAGTTTGGTGTAACGGTAAAAATTTTCATGAAATTTGAAATTTTTGCGTGAAACGAATGAAAATGAAAACTGTCAAAACGCCGGCTCTCCAAGACAGCTGAGAATCGAAATAAAAACATCTTTTCTTAAAATTTTTGTCGTAATTTCATAAAAAATATTCGAAAATGGTGGTGCGCCAATATGACGAGGAGCTTAAATACATCGAACGGATTGACTCGCACTCGTTTCGCATCAAAAAGGGATTCCAGCCGAACATGAATGTGGAAGGTGTCTTTTATGTGAATAAAAATTTGGAGACTCTGATGTTTGATGAGCTCAAAAATGCCTGTAGACCTGGTCAGGCAGGCGGATTTTTGCCAGGTGTCAAACAAATTGCGAATGTAGCTGCTTTACCGGGGATCGTTGGGAGGTAATTTAGTCAAAACTCATTTTTTTTAAATTTCTTGTCAAATAATATTTTTTTTGTAGATCTGTGGGCCTTCCAGATATTCATTCGGGTTACGGATTTGCAATTGGAAACATGGCTGCCTTCGACATGGGAGATCCTAATTCTATTGTGTCACCGGGAGGTGTCGGTTTCGATATAAATTGCGGCGTTCGACTGCTGCGAACAAATCTTATGGAAAAAGATGTGCGTCCGGTGCAAGAACAGCTCGTGCAAAGTTTGTTCGACCACATTCCGGTCGGTGTGGGATCGAAGGGAATTATTCCCATGAACGCTCGTGACTTGGAAGAAGCACTGGAAATGGGAATGGATTGGTCGCTGCGAGAAGGTTATGTGTGGGCGGAAGACAAAGAACATTGCGAGGAATATGGACGAATGTTGAATGCAGATCCGAATAAAGTTAGCATGCGTGCGAAAAAACGAGGACTTCCGCAGCTGGGAACGCTCGGAGCGGGTAATCACTACGCGGAAATTCAAGTTGTCGAGGAAATTTACGACAAATGGGCTGCTTCGAAGATGGGCATCGAACAAAAGGGACAAGTTTGTGTGATGGTGCACTCGGGATCGCGTGGTTTTGGACATCAAGTTGCCACAGATGCTCTTGTGGAGATGGAAAAGGCCATGAAACGCGATTCTATCGAGACAAATGACCGGCAACTCGCATGTGCCCGCATCCGATCGAAGGAAGGACAAGATTACCTCAAAGCGATGGCAGCTGCAGCGAATTTCGCGTGGGTGAATCGCAGTTCGATGACTTTCTTAACGCGACAAGCATTCGCTAAGCAATTTAATTCGACGCCTGATGACTTAGATATGCACGTTATCTATGACGTGTCGCACAATATCGCGAAAATCGAAGAACATATGGTCGATGGACGTCCCAAGCAACTTCTTGTGCATCGAAAAGGAGCCACACGTGCGTTTCCGCCACATCATCCGTTGATTCCCGTGGACTACCAACTCACGGGACAACCAGTTCTTGTTGGCGGAACAATGGGAACTTGCAGTTATGTGTTAACGGGCACGGAAAAAGGCATGGAACAAACTTTCGGATCGACGTGTCACGGAGCAGGACGGGCATTGTCACGTGCAAAGTCACGCAGAAACTTTGATTATCTAGATGTACTGGCGAAAATGCAAGAAAAGGGAATTGCTATTCGTGTTGCTTCACCAAAGTTAGTGATGGAAGAAGCTCCATCGTCGTACAAAAATGTCACAGATGTTGTTGATACGTGCCACGCTGCTGGGATTAGCAAAAAATGTTTCAAATTGGTGCCAATTGGGGTCATTAAAGGATAAGTCCTTATGCATTTTCACACATATTTATTCATTCATTGTTTTTATTACTAAAATTTCCATGCAACAGCGTTTTTTTTTTTATAAAAATACTAAATTCTTAACTTCTATTGTGACGATTTCCGAATCCTCGACGATGATCATCTTTCCAATCGTCCATCGCACGAGCTCTTTCCAGATATTCGGGATCGTCGTTCTCCACTTGGTCTTCCTTTTGTATTTCATCTTGCTCTTCGAGCTCCTTTTCCATTTCGTCTGTCCGATTTTGCAGTGCCAATTGTTGTGCTTTCTTCGTTTGTTCGGGATCCATCCAAATTCCTTCTCGTACACGTTGCTCATAGAACTCTTCGACCGTTAGTGTTGGCAATGACGGATATCCGGCGCCATAGACAGCTTTCTGGACCAAATCCTTCGTGATAATTATCGGTTTTAGAGGTTTTGGAGGGTTGACGTGTTTTGGCTTCATGGCGTGGGCTCCTTCGGGTTCGCGTCTCGCCAAATGTTCGAGAATCGCCTTTTCCTGATCGATTGTGATAAGTTCGTCTTTTGCCTCGATGATGCACGACTGCAAAAGCTTCGAATAAAATTCGCGTTTGACATCGTCGTCGATATGTTCAGCGGAAATTGCGATTTTAAGTTGTTTAATTTGATCGGCGAGTTCCTTCTTTTCGCGATATTTTTGCAATTTTTGTTCTCTCGTCGCTGCCATTTGTTGCAATTGCTCGAATTCGTTTTTCGGTGCGGCACGAGTCACTTCCATGTCACGCGAACTTTCTTCTTCGTACAAACCATACTCGAGGCATCGTTTCAAGAAGTCCCTAAAAAAAGTCAATTTTTTAAAATTTTATAACATTACTGCGATAAAAAATGACTCACTTGTAATAAATTTCCGCAACTTCCACGCATTCCTTTCGATTCCCGCCGCACAATTTAAGATTCAATTGTGCCAGGAAGAAGGGAAGAAGCAAATATCGCAAGTCAGTTGTTGCTATCTCCTCGTGACTTTCGTTCGAGCTGAAAACGCCACAAAGACTCACGAGACGTGTGGCATCTTCGAACAAATGAATGCACTTTTTGATATCCGATTGGAAGGAATCGCTATTTGTGGGGTCCTGACGAACTTCAAAGGAATCATACAAGTGGTAGGCTTCGTCGAAGATGTCGATTAGCTTGCGATCAATTGTGACTTCTTCGGACATTTTTCACGTGATTTTTTATATTTTTTCTTGATTAATTTTATTGAAAATCTTAAAAAACAGCAGCAGAGTAATTTCTAGAAATTAAAAATACCGGATCAAAACAAAACATTTATCACTTGCATTCGTCTCAATTATTCGAGAAACTTGAATTAACGTGGAGGCGAATTTATGTTATTAGGGGCTGACGACTGGTAGTTTGTATTTTCTTAATTTTCCCAAATTTTGTTGCTTTCGTAAACATAAGAAGGCCAATACAAGAATCGGAAACATTTTCGATTTCTTTTAATTTTTTTTAGAAATTCTGAAAATGGAAAAGATCCACAAAATAAAAATTTTTGAAAAAAGTAAATTTGGTCACGTTTTTTTTAATATTTCAAAAGAAAATGTCAAAAATATTTGTATTTTATATTTAAATTTACTTTTCCCCTGTTTCCGAGGGAGGATTTATAAAAAATTTTATAAAATTTTTGATTAAAATTTTTTTGAAAAAATTTAAATTTTAACGAAATCAATACACATTTTTCTTACATTTTAGAACGAAATAAATATAAAATGGAAATTTTTTTTGATTTTTTTGTACTTTGAGATTTAAAAACAATAAAAATAGTCATTTTACATTAAACTTATAAATATTAGAAATAAACTTAAGTTGCTTTAACAACAAATTTTCCAGATGAATTTTTTTTTAGTCACGTGAATTTTTTTTTCTTAAATTTTTATTTTGGGAGTTTTTAAAAATAACTAAAACAAAAATTAATTTAAGATAAACAATTAACGTTTAACATTAAAAACGATTTATTAGTATTAAAAAATAAATAGCATTTAATAATTATTAATATTTTTTTCTCAAGTAGATCTCAATTAAAACAGCAAAAATATTTTTTAAAAATTTCGAATATTATTATTTTGTAATAAAAAGTATTTCAAAAGTTTTTTCTTCTTTTTTTAGAAAAATATTTAAAAAAACAATATTTATTTATGAAAATTTCTTATTATTGCAAATTGAACAAAAAAACCTTTAGTTGAAAATCCCTTCTGTTGCTCCCTCAAAAATTTTCCTTCACATCAAACTTTTTTTTCTCGAATTTTCCATTTTCTCTCCCGCTCTCGCATACTTTTCTCACTCAATACACATTTTCTCGCATTCGTATGAATGGGACACCCACTTTGAGTGAATGGAGCTGCGAGAGCGATTACTTAATTTCTCATATCATTTCACACATTTTGTACCTGCTTTTGCCGTTTAATAAACTTTTATAGAGCCTCTCTAAACAAAACATCAAACACACACTGCCTGCAGTACAGCGCGTAGCAACTACACGCGCTACCACACAACTTTTCCTGCATTTTCATTAAGAATAGTTTCGTCCACTCCAAATAATTTATATGTACATTCTCATTGAAGGTTGTACGCGAATAAAAAAAAAATCTTGTAGAGCGTACGAAACTTGATGAATTTGTTCGGGAGCGAAACGTTAGAAAGCAGCTAATAGATACAGAACAGTCTGTTGGTGTGATTGTGATGGGTTGAATTAAGTTTTTCCTTTTCTTATATATATATAAATATATTTTAATTAACTCTATTATGAAAAAAAAAATAAATAAATAAGTAAAAAAAAAATTAAAAGAAAAAAGTAACGAATAAGTGACAAAAAATAAAGTTTATGAGGAAAAATTAACGTACAGTGGCACAAGTGAGCAACAGAGCAGATACTCTTTTTACCATAAACAGAAAAAATTGTAAATAATGTGAACTCAGGAATTAATCCTTCTTGGAAGAACAAGCGTTGTCCACGAAATCGAGAGCAAGGACATTTTCAGATACAGCTCGAAACCATCATTGAGCTCCTCCGTATGGTTTACTTCAAAAAAAAATCATCTTCGTCTGAAAAATATGGTTTATGATCATGAAAAATTTATACCGTATGTGTGTGTGTGTATGGGAGGACATTTTTTGTTGTGTATGGTGCACGCAATTTTCCTCCTGTGTGTGCGAGTCTCTACACCGAGTCAGTCGCTAGAGAGGCAAACAGTGATTTTTTTAGAATCAAAATAAAAAAAATTTGATTGTGGCGTAATAAAATGGCTGGTGTTGGGGTATGCGCTGTAGTACAAGAGATTTTCCTCTTACTTGTCGCACACACCACAACGACGCTCACGAGAGTTTTCCTCGCATACACAGCACCGACACGCAGGTACAGCGAGACAGCTGTCTCTGCCTACGACGACGGAGGAAATTTTCGGTGTCATATGAGATTTTCATTCAGTATGCCGCTGAGTCCGTTTCTGAGCTTTTATCTTCATTACTCGTCGTCGTCGTCGTCGTTGTTCGATAAATAATTATATACCTCCTCCGACAACCAACAAATAAACAAATTGTACTTATTATTACTTTTCATACGCATCGCATATGAATTGACACAAATACCAGGAAAATCGTCGTCGGGCACACGTCGGGAGGAGTAATGAACAAACCCCAAATTTAAGCAGTGAATTCTAATCAAAAATCGAACAAAAATGAAATCGAAACGAAGTCTTTTACGAAACAAAATGCGAAAAAATTCGTGATTGCTGTCAACAAAAAAGTGTAAATAAACCGAAATTCTCTAGTGATTTAATTTTGTTTCGTGGAATTTAATCACGAAATGCGTAAAAGTGCGTTTTAATCGTCTCCAGTGATCAATCAAACAACAAAATGATGAAAAAATCTAGTTTTCTTGTCTCTAGAGTTCTTTTAAATACTTTTTATGGACAAATTTCGTGAATAAAGCCTAAAATCAAATTGTCGCTTAAGCGAACATCAAAAAATATTCCGTTGTTACCGTAGTTTTCCTTTCTTTTGTTTATTCATCATCCCATAGCAGTAGTAGCAAGTCACTCATTTTCTTCTGAGCAATTTTCTCTCTCTTTCTCAGTTTCTCACTTAATATTTTTTGAAGTGAGAAGTGAGGGAAAATCACACTCGCAACCAAAAAATTTTAAAAATATGACAAAATACAAAAGAAACGAACTAGTTTAGCTTTTTTAATTTAATAAAACGGTTCTTTTTAATATAACGACAAAAAACACGCAATTTTTTTAATCCGTGTGTGTTTCGTCTCTCGTGTGTTTCATTCGTTTTTTTTTAGTTTTTCTTTTTGCTTCGATTTTTAATTTTAATACGTAGTTAATTATTAAGTGCCGAACGACGAAACTAGTTTTCGAGTAATTTTTAGAGAAAAAAAAAGTAAACAATCGAAAAATAATATTTTAAACGAGCTTGCAGTTTTTTTAAGAAAATAAAAAAAAAAGTTTTGAAAGTGTTGAAGAAGAAGTGAGGTAAAGCATGCCATGCGAATGACATTCCCAGAAAAAAAGTAGCTATACTTGGAAGAGTCAATGTACAATTTCAAATTGATTTGAAACTATCAAAATGCCAAATTCTCATTATTTTTGAAATAGTTTTCGGTCTGTGTTGGACGTCGACGTCGTCGTCGTCGTGGTCGGTGTATGAAAAAAAGAGCAGGTCCCATAAAAACATAGCTTAGCCTATTATTAGAAACAACAAAAAAGAAATAATAATGAACAAAAGCACATAGTTAGTCTATAAAAATTATGACTCTACTCTGCAGCACACCGACATGAGCAAAGTATAAAATGTAGAAAGACGACGAGAAATTTGAAGAAAAATAAAAGTTTTTTTTTCGCTGTAGTTCACAACGAACACGGAGGTTGCCAAAAGCAAAAAATTAAAAGACTTCATTGTAATAATAAAATGTTTTAAAACATGTATTCAGCTGCTCGGCTTGCTAGATACTTTTCGCTACTACTACTACGGATGTTGTTGGATGATATGCGATGACTCGTGCTGAAGATGACGAGGGCATGCCGATGAGTAACGGGATATTGAATCTCTTGATATTTTTTTCCATACACCTCGCAGTTCACGAGGTTCATTAAACGTCCTTCGGCTATCAATTTTTCTTGGCAAGAACTGAAAAAGAAGAAATTTACTTTAGAAATCAAAAATTTTGATTGCAATAAAAATAAATCTTGAGAGTTTTTGTAAAAAAAAGAGTAAAAACGAATATTTATTCACTGATTTGTTCAAAATCAAACGTGTTTAGAAATGATACTTTTAAAGTGCGGGAATTCTAGAGTCACGTTCCCGAGAAATTTTTTAACATACAAGATATCTTTTTTTTAGAAAATTAAAAAAAAATTATTTTAACATAACATCATAAAAATAAAAATTTTTACATCAGTTTTCAAATTCTAAAATAATTTTTATATTTCTAACATGATAAAATTCCAGAAAAAATTATTATTCGAAAAAAAAAATTTAAAAATTGCTTAAATTTGTCAAAAACTTATAGTTTATAACAGTTTTATGTTGAAAAAATTAGGCAAAATCATATTCTTAAAAACTTTTCTTTAAAGAAATTACATCAAACAATGAAAAATGTTCAAAACTTCAAAGAATTTATAAAAAAAGAATTAAGTGGACTTTGGATTGATCTGAAACTTATTTTTTTAAAACCATTGATAATTAAATCAGGTGTACAAATATTTAGTTTTGTGTCCTTAAAAAAATGTTTGACAAACTCTTCTTCAAATGCAGTTTAAGAGCCCACAAAAACTTTTTGGACTCTTTGAAGAGCGTTCTAATCGTCAAATCTAAATTTAAATCTTCTAGCTCAACTTTGTCACCTGTCTGGGCTATAAAAATAAACAAAACGAAAAAAAAACTCGCGTCATGTCACAAATTGTTTGTTCGCCGTTATTATTGCCAATTACAAGACGATGATCATCATCATCAGCATCCTCAAATCATGCCCAAGCAAAGAAAACTTGATTGACATTTTTTTTTTGTTTTGCACAACAATTACATTGTAAACACTTCTAAATAACCATCCACAACTTATGAATAGTTTACCCGTTCATTTTCGCTACAAGCCAACATCAGCGAGACAACGAGCGACCGACCGACGTGATTTTTAAAAATATCTTCTACAAATACTATTGAAGAAGATATATTTCTTTCTTTTTTTTTTCGTTTTTGAATGTTAACGAAACACAAACTCTCGCCGCGATTCGTAAGTAGGCGTCTGTCCTTTCATTAGAAAGCCAATAATAATGATGAACTTCATTAAGTAACTTCCAAAGGAACACAAAAATAAAAGAAGCTGCAAAATACATGCAAAGCGAAAAATTCTCACACAATCAAACAGATGGCTATTATTTGAGTCAAAGTTAATGTGAAAAGTGTGTTAATATAGAAGATGATGAAAAATGTGTATTTTATTCTCTTCGTGCGAGAACGACGTCGACGACGACGCGATTCATAAAATAAATGATATTTTTCAGAGTGCGCGAGTGAGCAAGAAATCTAAAATGAAAAGAAATGTATTGAAAAAATTTATTTATTTTTTTCTTATTTTTCTTTGAAACTGAAATAGAATAGCGAAATAAAAATATAATAATAATGTTAAAGTGAACACTACTAAAAAATACAAAAGAAATAAAAAAATACAAGAAAAAATCCTATAAAGTGCATAAATAGAAATGTTCTAATAAAAGAGAAAAGTGTACCGAAAAAAAAAAAATAAATAAATGGAAAAATAAAAAAGCAAAAAAATAACACAACAAATAAATAAGTTGAATCAAGAAAAATCCGTAAAGGAAAATGCATTTTGTGCTTCATGTTAAGCTCCAATTAAAAAAAAGGTAATTATACGAATTTTTTGTATGTCTAGTCGTGTCTAGTCTCATGCTTCTTACAAAGGCGTTTCATAGAAAAAGATTGAAATTGGGTATAAATTTGATCAATTTTGACACGCTGAAAGAGCATCCCAAAAGATTAGAAATTTCTTTTCGATTTGACAGTGGATAATTTAAGACATTTTAAGATAGGATTAATTGATTGATTGTTCTTTATTTTGTCTTGGTTTTCTCAAATGACCATTAAAAGGGAAAACTTGTCATTTAGTTCAATTTTCTGTCTCAAGAGACAATCGATCCATTTAGAGGTAATTGGTTTCTAGTAATGTTCTTAATGGAATTTATTTAATTCAAGGATTTTTTGAGGGTTTCTTGGCGTGGAGAAAAATTAAGGGCTTTATGTTTTTTTTTTAAATTAAAAATTTCTTAGATTCATAAATATTTGAACTAAAATTTTGAATCAGTTTTGAAAAAAAATGTGAAAAAGTTCAAACAGAAATGAGATATTTTTGTTAAAAAAATATGAAAATAATTTAATTTGTAAAATTACATTAAAAAAATTATAAATTTTAGGAAATTTGGAAATTTTTAGATTTTGGAAAATTTCACGGAAAAAATACACTGGAATTTACGTCCTTCCTTAATATCATGGTAAATCACCATCTAAAATTTTCTAAACATGATAATAGTAATCATAAATTAGTCCTTTCATCTTCAATCAAAAATTATTGAATTTTATATAGATTTCGAAAATTAAGCGATATTTTGTTTTTCAGTCAAAATTTAATGTTTGACTTAAATTTAGAAAAAAATTATGTCTTTTCAGGCTCAAAAAAGTTATAAATTTTATTTTCTCTAAAAGTGAATTTTATTTATGATTTTAAGAATAAAAGGAGTCTATCTAAATTTTTTTAGGAATTTTTCATTTCTTGTCAAAAAAAACTGCCTTTAGACGCCCTTCAACTCTGACGATTGTAAACTCAGACCATTCTATTATAAATTCCCCCTTTTTTACATGAAATTTTACTTTCAAAGGTTTTTTCATGTCATTAAACCACACAAAGCATGACTCACCATCGCAATTGTTGATTAAATTAAATTGATTTTTAGTGGCGTTTGTGCTATAAAACAATGCAAAAAATGCTAATCTATTGCATTTTCATTTCATTTTGTGTAATTTTGTGTATTTTACTTTTATTTACTTTTCAATCATTTTTTTTCGTTTCGACTTCACATACAGCAGTCGTCGTCGTTGGTTCAACTCTCACGTAATTCGTTTTTCTGCTCTTTTTTCACTCATTTTCCGCTCAACTCACAGAACACTTTTGCTCAGTTTGTTCGCACAATATTTTCATATTAAAATATATTTGTCGGTCGGTACAACAACAACAACACACTCACACAATACAAACAAAAATAAATATAAAAAAAGAAAAAGTCGAATAAAAAATGAACACTTGTTGGTATTTTGCGGGTGCAAAATATTTTAACATAACAAATTTAGATCGAGTCGCGGTGTGGCTGTGCCGTACAGACGCCACACGAGAAATGTATAATGTTGCGTAAATTTTTATTTGAAGGTATTTGTTATTTTTACTTTTTAGATTTTATTGGCTTTTCCTCTCATTTTCATACGTGTCGTTTTTTTTTATTTTTATTTATTTTTTTTTGATGATGGTTCAAAGATTCTTTCATGAAATTCCAACACCAACGAAATTAGGGCGCGATGGGAGTTTCCTACGACTTACTGCTAAAATGCTCTTGAAAATCTTCGCTTTTTCGTGTGTCAAACAAACAAATACACGCGTGATTTCAAAGAAAATTAGAGGGAACATAAATCACCAGCACGACGAGATTCGTCAATGGAAAAATTGTTGTTAGTGGTCTGGTCTGTTGATCTAGAAATAATAGAAATCGTATGGAAAATTATTTGTATCAAGAAAAATTTAAATTTGGAAGTCAATTACGAATTTTATGGTTTTTTCTTGAAGTTTTAAAAATTTTTACTTAATCATTAAATTTTGATGATTTTTTTATAATTTTTAACTTTTTATAATTTTTCATCTATATTTATAAAACCTGTGAACTTCGTTTCACCCGTCATTATTATTTTTAAACAGTAATTCACCCCAAAACTATGCAATAAACAAAATTTTTAAAATTAATAGATTAAAATTTATAAACAATTAATTTTACAATTAATTAATCCATATTTAGATTTTTTTCTTAATTTTTGAAACTTCGTTCTATTTTTTTGCACTAAACCTTCTCTTAGCTAAGCTTGACATAATACGAAAAATCCCAAAGAGATTTGTGAAACAAAACTAAAGTTATTTCGTTACAAAGGTTATATGGATTTTGAATTTTGATTTTGGAGCGAAATAATTCTAACTTTGCTTTGCGAAACTCTTTGAGTGTGCCAAAAAAAAATAGAAAAATTAGAATGATGTATGGAGAGCTTCTTAGAAAATTAAGAAAATCTCCCAAATATGGGTTGTAAAGTCTATTGCATTCAATTTTTTCGTAGTTTTGCCTTAATTTTATAGTTTTGAAGTGAACTTCCACTTTTGAAAACAACAAAAAATTAACGAGTGAAACGAAGCATACTGGTGACGCTAATAAATCAGATCTATGAATCATTTTTCTCAAAATTCGTAAAAATGCGTTTAAAAAAGTTGTTTTGTTCGATCATCAGTTACGATGAATCTTTCGAGCTTTTCTCGGTAACGCAGCGCGCACACATTTTGTAAAAATTACTCAGCAGTTAATTTTGCGTTTATGAGTAAATAGTAAAAAGTTGTCGAAAAATGCGAATCATCAATGTTAGTCACTGGCACAGCGTTTATTGTAAAGTGTCACATGTGTTGTGCATCTTCTTATTATTTTTACACACACCGACACGCCAATCGATACAAAGGGGCGCCATTTATTTCGAAAAATCATCTCGCGTGTATTTTCGTTTGAGAAACGATCAAATGTGAAAATGGGCCTAAGGCTGCCTTCGCATTCCGAAAATTATTTACTAAAACGATACTCTTAATTTCAAGGTTTACATTTCCGTTTGCACACGGTACGCGCGCGACACAAGAGAAAAAAAAACGTGAAAAATTAAAAAAAAATCTATTTTATTGTATTTTTGACACACAAAAATTTTCTCCAATGTTACGCGACTTTTTACACGTTGCACATCCACACACACACTTGACTTTTCAAATTCATTATCATCATCATCATTAGTTTGACAGTGTTTAAAAAACGAAAAAAAAACAGATGGTAGAGTTGTAGGTCGTTACGAAAGAAGCGATTTGGACTCAACTGTTCATATTATTGCGTGTAACTTCACGATTGACACAAAATGAAACGGTGGAATCGGACACTGGGGAGTAAGAGAATTATTGACGAGTCTCTCAAACTTGCGGCTCACATGCAACCGTTATTTTATTGTTTTGCAAATTCATTCATAATTTATGGTGGAGGAACATTCGGCCATTTAGTAATTAAAGGATGTGTGTGCAGGACGATTTTTCGTATTTGCATTTTCTGTTTACTTGTCCTAGTTATGATTTCCTCTGGAAACTTGTAGTTGGAGCTCGTTTCTGCACTACCGACAAGTAAAATAAGTGAAAAGTAATTAAAAAATTCACCAGAATTGTTTGTTTTCTGATTTTGTGGAGTCATTTTTCACAACTTTACACAATTTTTACTTTAAAATTAAAATTAGTTTTTGTGATATTATTTTGGAAAATTATAAAAACGTCAAAATTAAATTAATTTTTAAGAACATCTGAATTTTTTCATGTGACATTTTAATACTGAAATTTTATTGATCTGATCTAAAAATTGTCGTAAATTCATCAAAAATTCGATCAGATCAAATCAAAACATTCTCAATAGTTTTGTTGTCTAAATTTTTAAAGATTTTTTTTATTTTATTAATTTTTGATAACAAAAAAGTTTTTGAAGTATAATTATAATTATCATTAAAAAAAATTACAAAATTATCAAATTATCGATCTCAAAATTCTTCAAAAAAATATTTACTTTATTTTTTTTTCATCCAAAATTTTTTAATTTAATTTTTTTTTTGTGTCAAAATAATTAAAAACTTCAAAATTATATTCAAAAGATATTAATATGCAGTAAATTTTTGAAATATAATTTTCTGATGACATTTGTCTGTTTAATTGATCGATAATTTTTTGTTTTGTGTTGCATCAGACTCCTAATTGCGCTCCAAGTTGAACTCTGGCATGACACGTAATCTCATTTACCCCATTTTTTTTACATCGAATCTAAATGAAATTTAGGTAGTAATCCACTTTAATAGACTTAGGAATAAAAAATAAAGTATTAAGTGTAGGTAGGGCAACATTTTTATTGGATTATGAAACGTCGATGATGCGGGGACTAAGCACGTGGCTCCTTTTGATTGGATTTTTAAAACTTTGTTTATTAACAAAAGCCTTTTAATGTTATTTCTTTCACTTTTTTTGCATTACGCAGAAGCAACATCACCACTACAACAAATATTTCTACAACAAGAATTGGCAAACGAAAATCCTGTGGAATAATTCATCGATAATAATTAGTTGTCCAGCAAGAAATAGAGAAAATAACATCGTCGCTTCGTCGAGAAACTCTAAAAAATTTCTCTTAGAAAATTCAACAAAAAATTAAAAAGACAAAATGCAACAAAATTCAACGGAAAGTGCACAGCATCAATACGAGGGAGCGACAGATGGAGCACCGTTGTCGCCGGGCGCTCACATCGGGCAAGTGCATGCGGGCGGCAAGACGACAGTAACGGGTGGCCGGTTCGACTTTGAGGACGGCGGAACATACTGCGGCGGATGGGAAGACAGCAAGGCGCACGGACATGGCGTGTGTACCGGTCCAAAGAATCAGGGAGCGTATTCGGGTGCGTGGCATTACGGTTTTGAGGTTTCAGGCGTTTATGTGTGGCCGAGGTAAGTTTTTGTTTTGCTACGAGTAAGAATTTGAAGAAACATTTGTGAGATTTTATACAAAAAGTGATGTTCGTTCACTAGTAGTGATGGTAAAATTTTGCGTTAAAAATAGATTTTTTTTTGAAATAAAAATAACCACCGAAAACTACAACAAAAGAAAAGAAAAGAACAATTTGCAGCAACTTTGTGATATTTTCGTGTCGCGCAAAGTGATTTTCATATCCTTAACACCTAATTTTGCCTCTGTTTCGTTTCAGTGGATCTTCGTTTGAAGGTCAATGGCAGAACGGCAAACGGCATGGATTGGGCGTTGAAACACGTGGTCGATGGGTGTATCGGGGTGAATGGACACAAGGCTACAAAGGACGCTACGGTGTTCGACAAAGTGCTACTTCAACTGCCAAATATGAAGGCACTTGGGCAAATGGTCTCCAAGATGGTTATGGCTCCGAAACGTATGCTGATGGAGGTAAGCATAATTAAAATGAAACCCTTTTGTTGCGTTTGAAAGAATGACAAAAGGGTTTCATTTATTATATAGAATAAACCGACCGACCGACAAAACATGACACGACATGAAAAAAGAGACGAAAGGAAAGAGAAAATTGCTAACGAGTGCACTTTTCACAAATTGACCTTCAAACAAGTACTATTTTTTTACTGTAATTGCACATCCACTCATCTTATCTTCTGTTGCTTTGTAATTCCCTCGTAATTGATTAGGCACGTACCAAGGACAGTGGATGCGCGGAATGCGTCACGGCTATGGTGTTCGTCAATCAGCCCCCTTCGGACTTGCGTCCCGCTTTCGACCGAAAAATCGCGGCTCCATGACGTCGTTACGCAGCAACGACGGAGCTAGCAGTGTTGCTGCACCGACGCCCGACCCAGCGGAAAAGCGTACACACCGCATCGACGATGCCCGAGGTGGTTTCGTGCTGAAGGCACGAAGCGACGATCCACCGCCACGTAGAAATAGCTTAGTAGAAAAGACAAGAAAAGGACTGCTATCTGTGAGTAGACACTTTTTAACTGTTAATAAAATAATTTGTATTTGACCACCTACGAAACGGTGTCCAAAAAAGAAATCAAAAACTAACAACCACTTGTTTGTCCGTCATCTGAAGGGATTAAAGATAAGGAAACAAAAGAGTACGGGCGAGTTGGAAAAGAAGGGCATGTCAGGCAGCATCAGATCGACTGCGTCATCGGCCTCTTGGATCAGCACGGAGTCCTCACTGTCGAACATGACAAACAAGTAAGCTTAAATCCAAAAACTCATCGAAACTCAACTAAATGGCGTTATCTTTGCAGATCACTGTATACAGACTCGAATGCAAGTTTTGTGGTGGAAGACGAGCAATTGGACGGAAGTGTGACTGAAACGTACATGGGTGAGTGGAAAAACGACAAACGATGTGGTTATGGCATTTCTGAGCGAAGTGATGGACTGAGGTGAGTGTAGAAAAATCGGAAATTTAAATTGATTATTAATAAATTTCGTCGCAGGTACGAAGGTGAATGGTTTGGCAACAAAAAATACGGATACGGTGTGACGACATTCAGAGACGGCACGAAGGAAGAGGGCAAATACAAGAACAACATTTTGATCACGAGTCAAAAGAAGAAGCATTTGTTTCTGATACGATCCTCAAAGTTCCGCGAGCGTATTGACGCTGCCGTAAATTCGGCGCAACGTGCGTCGAAATATGCGTTACAAAAGGCCGACATTGCCATCTCACGAACCGCAACCTCGCGTGGCAAAGCAGAATCTGCTGACTTAGCGGCGGATCATGCACGGGTAGACTCAGACGTAGCGATAGCGACAGCACGCGAATTTGCGGCGGACTTCAAGCCGGCGCTGCTCGAACGTTTTGAACGAATACGAATACGAGATAGATTTAGGACGACGGCGGGTGCGGGAGACCCGGACATTGGCAAGACCAACTTGTCGCAATTCAATCAGCCGATGATGGATCAGAAGTACGGTGGTGGAGGAGGGCCAAATAACGCCAACAACAACCAGTCAATGCCAAATCACAATAACATGATCAAATCTGAGGTGCACACGCAACTTCAGCAGCCGCAACAACAGGGATTGCCATCGTCGTTGAACAACACCCCAAACAGACGTCCATCGTTGCAGAAACAACAAAATCTACTTTCCCCACCAAATATTCCTTACAATACGCAACAAAACTATAACAATTCCCCCGTAGATTATAATCAACCGTCAAGTCAATTTGCGCAGCCTCAGCCACCGGGTGGCGGCATGTACTCGACAACGACGCCGCAACATCAGCAGAATAACATTAGTTTTGTAGATCAACAACAACAACAACAATCATACAACAATCACAATCAAATTCATCAGCAACAATCAATACATCAACAAGATTACAATCCATACGGTAACGGTTTTGCGCAGCAGTCTCAACAGCAGTTGCTGCAGCAGCAGCAGCAGCAACAACAGCAACAGAATTCGCCGATGCACCAGTATGCGGGGGCTGGGGAGCGTCCTGGCGCCGCGACAATTCGTCGTAACTCGCGCATGGTTTCAGACAGCGGTCGACCTCTAATCGGCTCCATCAGTCAGTCGTCCATCGATTACTTTGATCACTACAAACGACCACCGAGTCGGGACTCGTCGATAGATCGTTATACGCGTGCTGCCAGTCGACTTGGGGGTTCACGAGCACCATCCGTCGACCGTTCCAACATCCAAACGACAACAGCGACGTTACACACGCCACGCGAATCCTCGGTTGGGCTGACAGATGCGACAACGCCACCCGATCGTAGTGCACGTGCCGGTTCACAATTTCGCGGTACAACGCCAGTGCCTTCAAACGTAAACGGATCTGTGCCATCGGGATATGGATCGCGTGCGGGAACACCGTCGTTCGGACAAAACGTCATGTCAAGTCCGACGCCACAACAGCCCTTCGAGGATGTCATCTTGCGACAACGAACACTCGGGCAGGACATTATTCCGTCACTTAATCAACCGAAACGCACGGAAAGTCTGTACTTGGGATCAATAAAGGCACCGCCAGCACCTGCGCCAACCCGAATGATGGGTGGAGGCGGAGGCGGTGGCGGCGGCGGAGGAGGCGGCCGAGGAAGAGGAATCAAGGTAAGTTCTTTATTTTTCTTTTAAATTCTTTGATACCACCCACCAAGTTGCAAGAAAACTTCAAAGATTCCATATCAATCGCACTTCATCCACCAATAAAATGGCAGTAAATACGACAACGTTACTTTCTAAAATAATAGAGAGACAAAAAATGAATGATTGTACATGTGTGAGGTAACATACGGTGAAAATGGGGCTAAAAATATCACAAAATATATTTTCAATGAGTTTTCCTCACATACACGCACACACACACACACGACGACACAATGAAACAATCAACCAGGCGTCTCCCCGCTTAACAACTGTCACCTATCTGTGGCAATTGTACCTCGAATCTGAACGACGACGTGAGAAAATTATTTGTTGTTTTTATTATAAGAGATAGATATCGCGTTGTCCCACTCAAAAAATTCGAACATTTTCTCTCGACGAATTTTTTTCGTGAATCGTAAATCTCTTGTAGTCTTTCATTGCATCTCATTTTGAACAAATCATCTTTCAATATAATAATTCTCCTTTATTTTTCTGTTTGCGCCCGAGACAAGCTGTAAATAAATTAAAAGTGAAGTGCAATTATTACTTTTTTTTTTCATAAATACTCTTGGCAAAAATTTTACAAATTCATACATTTTTATCGGTTTTATCGTAAAAAAAACTTTATTTAACGATTGATTAACGACATACCGGATACGAAAGTTAGACTCCATAAATTTTAATGTTGCAACAGATGTTCAGCCATTCGTTGTGCGTGAAGGCGCCCGGTTTTTTTTTTCGATAATTCAACAATTGCAACGTTGTTTACTCAAAAAGTAGCTCGTGAACTCATAAAAATACAACAACAACGAGAACAATTAATGGATGACGGCACCGAAATATTTGCTAGATAAATCCGTCGTCTGCGTTTTTACTCGAGAAATATTTTTTATATTCGAAAAACTAAAGAAATCAAAAGAAAAAAATGCCAAAAACACAAAAATAGACACAGCGAAACCTGTTAGATAGTTATGTGATGTACATGTAGAAAAAAAAACAAACAACACAAAAGAATTCACACATGCTGATGAATTTTAATTGAGAATCTAATGACTTTTGACTCTCTAGACTCAATTTTCGGGGTTTATTTTTTCTAGAAAAGGGGATTTTTACTCCAATTCCATTAATTAGCGTGAAATTTAATGAGCTCAATTAGGGAAATGTGATAAAAATTGCTGAACATCTGTCCATTCATGCAACTCTCTTTGATGTTTTTTCTCGATCTTGGATTTCGATACGAAGATTGAACATCATTGGCACTTTACCTCGTCGCGTCGTCATCGGCATTGCTCATCTAACATTCATACCACTCGTTGTATGTATATTGTAAAATTGCCAAAAAATATTTTCCCAGAAGAGCGTCCGTTGTCATTACTAATGTGAGAAAAATATCATTTTAGAGACTCGTGTCAAGTATGTTTTAATTGAAAACTCTCGGGAGACTCTTAAGATGATTTGATTGGATATTTTATAAATAAAAGAGAAAGATATTGACAGTTATTGCAAAATTATTAGAGACTCGTGTGTAATAAGTGCCTTTTCTTGCAGTAATAAATAAATAAATCGTAATAATAGAAATTAAACCAAGTCAAGTGAACAGAAAATGTAATAATTTTTTTTTCGTATGTTTGGATTACTCAAGTTTAATTTTTTTTTTCGTAACAATTTCCAATATAAATAAAGGATGCGGTGGTATCAAGAAGAAGACGACGAAGATGATCTCATGTTTTCGCCAGCTCTCTTAGCGAGACGTGCTTCCGAGAGTTGGATCGAAAGTCCTCCTGTAGAGGTTGTCGCGCGCTCTCCTAAAATTTCCTTTATATTTAATTCAATTTTTTACCTTTTTTCACAGAATGTTCCAGTTAACGTCACACTTCAGCGAAAGAAGTCGCTTCCGGATGTGCAACAACTTCCCTACAGCACTGGCATGATGAGTCGCGAGGAGGTATCGGCGCTCGGATCGGCACGCAGAGAGGAAGTCCGCAGAAGAATAGATGAATCGGAGAGATTACGAGCCAACCCATTACTGTATCTTGTCAGTCCACAAGTAAAGGTAAGAAATTCATCCAATTCTCTTGAAAATTCTTGAAAAAAAAAAATAAATTTTTAATACTTTTGATTGAAATTTGGAAAAACCCTTGCTTGAAAATTGAATTTCCCTCTTGCTTGAGTTCAACATTGATCATGAACTTTACTTTTATGACCTTTTATCAACAATTTACGTCAAACCATCAACGTTAACTTTTGTTTTTTACAACTACTCTGTGTTGTTGCTTCTAACAAATCAATAATAAATGCACTTTTCTCAATATATATCAATAGAGAGACATTTAGGTACGTTAGTTTTTTTAATTCACGATGTCTTATGATGTCTTAGATGTGCGATAAAAAATATTAGCTTCAAATTGATGAAAACAAGCATGTCAAAAATTAAGCAGTGCTTCTATTGGTGTTTATTGTTGTTTGAGTGTTCCTTTACTAATGCAACTCTTTTTGGTTAGGGCATAAAAAATTACAATTAAAATTTATGCTATCATCAAATTTGATGTTCCTAGAATTTCTAACAGAATCTACTTGAAATCAGAGAAAAAAAATCAATTTTTTGATATTTAAAAAAAATAATTTATAAGTCTATTTAATAGTTTTTATTGAAAAATTCACATAAAATTCCAATTTTATTTTTAAAACTATTCTATAGACTTATCCCTTTAAAATTAATACATCGGAAGTGCACTGCTTTGTTAAAAAACTTCAAATTCAAATCTTGAAACTGGAAAAAACATGTTAGGTGTTTGTTGATTTATGTTTTCTTTTGGTTGTTTCCTTTCTTCATGACTTTCTGCAAATTTCTGTAAGAAACTTGAACTAATTCTCCTTTATATATTTTTTTTCATCACAGGATTGGTTTTCGCGCCAACAACTCGTCTTGTTGGTGCTGATAATTAATGTAGTTTTTGCAATAATGTTCATCAAAATGCTCACATAGCATCCACCTAAGTCACGGCATATTGACAGCCAGTATCGAAATAGTTTGACCACTCCGAAGGAGAAAAGGAACAACATGAGCTGTAATAATAAGGATAACAGTAATAATATACATGAATTTCCTACACATTTTCAACATTTATTAATTTTTTAAAAAACCATTTTTAATTTTTTGTATTAATATATTTTTTTCTTTTCACATAAACACTCTTACACGAAAAACAAAACACACACGAACACACTTTTTAATTAAATTGTATGACAAAAAATCATTATCGGCCTATTATGAACAGAGAAAAAAAATTTAAAATGTGTAAGAAATGTCGAATCTTTTATTTTATTACGTTATACAATTTAATTTTACACACAACATACATACAATTTATCGCATTGTATCATTGATTGGATATTTATTAAATAAATAACACTACAAATCAATGAAATAATAATAAAAAAAAATATTTGAAAAGACGATTTAAAAACTGAACATTATTTATAAGAAAACTATTTAATGATAAAAAATAAAAATAATCCTTTACTATTGTAAGTTTTCCCTCTCTATCTCTCCGTTATCTTCCTGCATCATCTTTTCTTCGTCTTCTGTATTAATTCTCAATACGTCTGAATTTCAAGACAAGGCAAAAAATAAAGGAAGTTAACTCAAATAATTATGTAATGTGTCAAAAAAAAAAACAAATGTAATATGAAGTCGATGTCCAAAGCTCCCTTTTTACATCTTTTTAATTTATTTTTAAATAATTTTTGTGAAAGTGAATATACTTTTGATAAAAAAAGAAATCATGAAAATTGTGGGAAAAATTAAATAAATAAAAATATAAAAAAAAAATAATTTGTAACCGGTCAAGCTTCATTTACGGAACTTTTGTACCGGTCTTTTTTATTGATTACAAATTTATTGTCAAACAATGATGATGATGATAAACATTAGAACTAAATATTTATATATACTTAACAATAATAAATATTAAAAACCATTTTTAAAACTTTTAGCAGGAATTTTTGAATGAAAGTAAAAAAAAATAAAATAAAATAATCATCCTCTGTAGTAAATATTTTCACTGAATACTGAATTGAATACAAATGTAATAATAATATTAAAATAATTAAAAATACAAGCCTTTAATATGTACTATTTTGTCTCATATTTCAGTTCCATATTTTACAAATTTTTAATATTAGCCAAAAATAGATGAAAAAAATCAAACCAAAAATATTGACATGAGCCAAAGTAAAAAAAGAAGTCAAACAAGTACCTTTAATTGTCCAAGTAAAGAAAAAATGTAGATTTTTAGAAAAGAAACATCTTAGGAAAAATAAATATTAAAAATGGATTTTAAACAAAATGAAATTGTTAAAAAAACCAACTAAGAAAAGAGCTAACACTTAAGAATTTAATACAAAAGCAGCTGGTAGCATGAACCAAATGTTAATAAAAATACACAAAATTTCAAAAGTCAATCAAAAAGAATATTTGGAAAATAAAATGTTTATCATACACACAATTTAACAAAATTATATATTATAAAAAAGTGCTACTTAAAAAAAATGACTTTGAAACATTTTTAATTATTATTACAAAGAAAATGTGGAATAAATTTAAGAAAATCTACGTTTTATCGCGTCTAAACACGTATTTCTATACTTAGTTAAATTCATGAAACGGCGAAACTAAAGTTCTAAAACTAAAACAAAGAAATGATAGAAAATAGAAAGAATGTTAACTCATTAGAAAACAAAAAAAAAATATGTAGATAGGGAAAATTGGAATAAAATTTTCGTTTTAAAATTAAACTTAATTACTTAAGTGCACCACTATCTGAATGGAACTTGTAAATAATTTTAATGCATGTCAACGAGTCAGAATGAAAAACGCCGAAAAAAAGTCGCGAATGCTGTGTGAAAGTTTTTTCATTATATTACAAGTTTCCTCTGCTTCTGGAAGCCTTTGTTATCTTTGACCTAAAAAAAATTAAAATTATTTGTTATAAAAATAAATAAAAATAAAAAAGCTTTAAAAATCATCATTGAATATTATTATAATCATTATATAGAAATTTATGCAAAAAAAAATAATAATCGAAAAATAAAGATAAATGTATGAACTGACTGTTTTTTAGACTGTAAGCAGTGGTAAAAAAAATATTTAAAGGTGAAACGCCACGAAGACACCACTGATGACGTAAGTTATGTACATCATCAATCACAATCAAAAATCATCACTGAAACTTTCCTTCGTCGATCACAACTACAACAACAACAACTATATTGCTTAATAAATTAAATTAAATACATAAACGAAATATTTTCATCTAAATCTAATGTTATCCTTATCATTATATGAAGAAAGCTATTGTTCAATATATATCTTGATTAAAATAAATGAAAGTTTTAGTTAAGTTATTATTTACTTACTAAATAAATATACGAACCTTGTTGTTATTTTTAATTGTACTCTAATTTATTTAATATTATTTATTAAAAAAACTATCCTTGTTATTTGTTTTCATAAAATAAAAAAATACTTATAAATATTATATTTAAAAAAATCTTAAATAAAGGAGAAAAGCTATTTATCATTGTCGATATAATAAAAACTTCATTAATTTATCATTGAAATGTGGATTTTTTTTTCTTTTCCTTCAAAAATTGAGTCCTTTTATAAGTTATATTTTTAAGGAAAAATCTATAACATAGTAAAAATGTGTGTATATTATATTTATTTAACTGCCAAATAATTTTAAATTTAATAAAAAAAAAATATCGGGATAAAATCATTAATTTATTTTTTTTAAATATAAATTTATTTTAAATTAAATCTCAAAATTTTATTTTAAAATTTAAAAAAATATTTTTCTACGTTCCTTATTTTTTTTTATCTCAGTACATTATGTACTTTACGGTACTTTTAATATACGTTCATCGTTCTGTAGATACTCGCTGTACGTATTTCCCAGCTCGCACACATTTTCATATCTTCAAATCCCAATCGCAAAACGAATTTACTGTTAATCTTCCGTGCAGCATATGGTAACGTATGGCATCGTAGCGCAAAAATTAGCAGCGAGAAGTCCGTACTGTGCTAAAAATTAAAAATAAAATGGAAAACGGCCGAGTTAATTCCACAAATTATCGCTAAACGACAGTTTAGAGTTCCATCGCGGCGTGAATTGTGAAAAACCCCGTGAAAACTGAACTAATCAAAGAAAAATCGCAAAAATAAAAGAACTGTGTGCTTCAGTGTGTGTATATGTGTACTTAACAACTTTTGTTGCTTTTTTACACCAAGTACCAAGTACACAACGTAAATTTTTCCTTTTGACCACAAGAAAAGCCATTTGCTGAAACAAGAAACATCGAGTGCTAATCATCCAGCAGCCCCGAACGCTTTATTTGGGTCGCGAGCTATTTATTGGAAAAGAGAGGTAAAGAAAAAAAACGACAACGACGAGGAAAAGTAATCAAAAAATGTTTCATACATACAATCAATCGACACAGACACTTCGGTACATAACTGACGTTCTTTTCGTCGTACATACTATGTACAAGTCTTATGTATTGTGCGATGAAATCCGCTCAAAATCCATATAGTAGACTTGATGTGTGTAAAATATAAAAGTTATGTGCCAGTAGCAGCTACGGATATGGATATTTATGAAAATTTGATCATTTTTCGACTAATCAGTTTCGTCGCCGAACCACTCTTTTCACGAATTTTGTCTTTTGTGGCTTTAAAATTCACGGAAGCCAATGACGGTTAGGAAAATTTCGTAACAAGATGGAGATTTACCTTGAAAACTCACCCTGATTGAATATCCTTCGACTCGCTATCGACTTGAATATGCAAAAGAAGACGATGCTCGAAAGAAAAGAAGACTAACCTTGACCAGATACTTGACTTGCATACACGGTCTCGTGTGCGGAGTTCATAATCCTTGTCTTGCTTGCATGTTTTCTAATGATTCATTTTTTACGTCATCTCTAACATTCTTTTTTTATTTATTTTCAGAATCACCAGAGAATTACTTTCTTCGTCACTAATCAATTTCAATGGAATCTAGATATTGTAAGTAAGTATATCACAAAATTCATCTGACATTCTCAACTAATGTCCTTATTTTCCGGCCAGATAATCATCACACGTCATGAACCCCGTAGTAGAAACTTTGGTCATTGAGACCGTCGTTGAGACAGCGCCAATAATCGCCGATTGTGATGACTTCCAATGCGTTGCAGAGGAAGATGATCCCCTAAGTGATCCGTTGTCCACGAACGACACGCCCGAAAAAGATGAATTTCCGTCAATTAACGACGAAGAAGACGACGAAAGTCAAACAACTGACAAAGAAAAGGACCAAACTATTCGACTAGTTAATGTAAAAGAGCTTACAGATAGTAAAATTGAAATTTCGTGCGAAACAAAGGCACTTCCCGTAAAACGACCAGAACCACAACCATCGTGCTCGAAAGCGAGCGAACCAAATTTCGAGTTTGACGACTTGGAAGACTTGATTGAATCGAGTCGCATCGAAACGAGTTTCAATAAGAAGAAATTCCAAGAAGAACCGCGACCTTCGACGTCTAGTGCATTGACGAGCGGCGACGAAACATGGAAATTACAGGAAATTATCGACGAGACATCGATTGCGTCATCGGTCGATAGTGACATAACTTCAAATGACGCTCCTCTAGAGGCGGAAAATGCTGAACTCGTCGATGATGAGGAGAAAAAGTCTCGTTTTGATGACGAGACATCCGTTTCTTCATTTTTATTGGAAGACTTTGAGGACCAAATAACACAAAATGTCGTGAATAAGAGTAACGTTAGTCAAAGTAGCTCGCAAATTGAACAAATTGAATCATCGTTAGATGAAGAACCAGAATTGACACAAACGAAAGACGCAAAAGAACAAGTCGAAGTAACTGTGATAAGTGAAGACATGAAAGAAAAGCCAGAAATTGAGACAAAAGAAGAAGAACAAGAAGAGAAACAGACACAGCCAGTAGAAATATTACCAGAAGTGGATAAGATTTCAAGTGAAGTTGCTGTGACGGATGAATCCAAACCAGAAAACGAAGCAAAAGTTGTGATGACAGAAAAACCAGAAATCGTAATTCCCGAACCGTGTATGACAGAACAAAAAGAAACAAGTGAATCTTTCCAAGTTATCGAAGTTACAAGCGAAATTGTGCCAGATCAAGTGAATCTCTCGTGTCCTAGTAGTAGTAGCAATGTTATCAATACACGAGAAGTAGAAGACTCGCTTGCCGTAATTGTTGAAGCTGTGGACTTGATACAATCAACGTCGACAGATGTCAATAAGCCCGTTCCGTCATCGTCAACTGGCGAAACGACTCGCGACGAAGAAGATGGCGGTTTACGGAGTGACGGATCCGACAGTGGTTTGGGTTCCGAGCCATCGCACAACGGTTCTGCCTTGCTGGACAAAAGTTTATCCGCCACCGCAACCACAAAACTACCGGATCCGCCTGCCAAGGGCAATCTCAAACGTCGTTCCTCCGAACAAATCGACACGTGCAGCGAAATTGGCACGAAACGCAGCAAGAAAGGCATCCAGTTCGAAGGTGTCACGGTATATTCGTTTCCGCGCCAACAGGGATTCAGTTGTGTGCCTTCGCAGGGCGGCTGTACGCTTGGCATGGCAAATCAGCATTGTGGCGTCAAGTATTACACGTTGACGGAGCATTCGGCGGAGCAGCGACGAAACCATCGACAACAGTTGGCGGAGATGAATCCACGTAGTTCGAGTAGTGACGATTCCGATAGCGAATACGAGCCAACAGATAGCAGTAGTGAAGCGGATAGTGAAGTTTATGGATTTTTGCAGCCAGTTTCGGCGCGACAACGACGAGCCTTGCTCAAATCGGCGGGCGTGCGAAAGATCGATACCACAGAAAAAGACGATTGCAAGATGATCCGGACGTCGCGCGAAGTTTGCGGGTGTACGTGTCGCGTTTATTGTGATCCCGATACATGTGCCTGTAGTCTCGCGGGAATCAAGTGCCAAGTGGATCGTCCGAATTTTCCGTGTGGATGTACAAGAGAGGGTTGTGGTAATGTCGTGGGTCGCGTGGAATTCAGTCCGATGCGTGTGCGAACGCATTACATTCACACCGTGATGCGATTGCAAATGGAGAACAAGTCGGAACGACTGCGAAGTTCTACAAATGCCGCGTCGACAGCTTCTAGCAATAATTACAAGGCATGGCAGCAGCAACAACAACAGCAACAATCAAATGTTCGACAACTTCCTTCAAGTAGCTCCAATAGCAGTGGAAACGCTTGTAGTGTTGATGGACGAGCGATAGACGAAACGCAACAACAGCAGCAGCAACACTGTGATTTTAGCCTAATTTACGATAATCATAGTAGTATTAATACGGAAATCGTTCCCTCGTCAAACGCCGCATCACCCGCATATTCATCATACCAAAGTGACACGACCTCGTCTTATGTCAACCATATCATTGAGTATGTGCCCAAACCCTCAACGTCGTACGCCACCAATGCCAATTACGATCCCAATAACGCTTACATGACTTCCTATGTCGAGCCGCAATCGCAACAGCAGCAGCCGCAGCAACAACAGTACCTAGAAGTCGTTTCTTACGACACCATGCAAACGCCCACGTATCAATTACATTCCTACGACCATCACTCGTACGCAATGCCGCCACAACAGATGAATTACGCAACTTACCATCATCATCCGTATCCCACGAGCACGGCGGCATCATCTTACATCGCATATCCCAATTCGACGAGTAACGGATACCTTCAGAGCCATATCCAACTGTGTGACCAACCCATGACGACGACTTACAACCCGAACCAAACACAAATTGTGTCGAACACGATTATTAATGCCACGCCATCGACGTCGCAACAACTCTACGAAACGTCCCCGGCAGTCGTTGTGCAACCAAATACCAATGTCCTTCCCGTTATCAATGGGAAACAACAATTTGAGCCTACAAATCCAAATCCGCAGCAGCAACAACAACAAATGGTCGTCACCGCGAACGGCAACACGAACGAGAATTTGTGCGAAATCATCAAAAAGGGGATTGTTGAGACAGTCTCCGGATGAGAGACCAACTTTGACTCATTTTAAATTATTTTTAAGATAAATTTGTATGTTTTATACAAAAATTTGTTACTTTTTTGAAAGACTCTCAAATTTTAATGGATGCTAAAGTCCTGCCCAACAATATTTTGTTCTTTTTTTTTTGTAAAATTATTTAGTCTGATAGGTTTATGAATGTTGTTGCCAGAAAAACACAGTTGAAAACTTATGTTTTATACAATGTTACTTGCTGATTAAGTAGTGTAAGAATAATCAGTGAAATTTAATATTATTATAAATAAAATTGATAAGAAATATTTAAAACAAATTGAATATGTTAATCATTAGAAAACTCCCATTTTATTTCTTAAATTCATAATTTAGATAAATTGCTAAGTAAGAATTGTTAGTCTAAAAGGTAAATATTATCTGCTTAGCTCTCGTTTCTCTATTTTAGAGTCAAAAAACAAGTAGGTTAAAAAGAATAGGTACAATAACTTGAAAAATTATGACCTAATTTATGGATTTTAACGCAGTAGGTACCTTTTTACTTAATTTTCCAAAAGAAATAAAAAAAAAATTTAAAAAAAATATTTAAAAAAAAATATAAAAAAAATATTTAAAATAAAAATTTAAAAAAAACAAATTAGAAAAAAAAAAATAAAAAAAAACAAATTAGAAAAAAATATAAAAAAAAGTTAAAAAAAAATAATATAAAAAATGTATTTTATGAAGTTTTCAACTTCTAAAATAAATTTATATTGAAAAAAAAAAAATATTAAAAAAAACAAACTATAAAGTATGAAACAAGTAAAATTCGAGGAGATTAAAAAACAAACTATAAAGCAAGAAACAAGTATCTTATGAGAGGGAGACATATCATATTATGAAATTCTCACTGAGCTTTTCAAAGTTTTAGGGTCAAGATTAAAATATACCCCTGACCAAAATGATATAAATTTTGGGCAACAGTTTTCAAATAAAGCTTGTAAAATACTAAAAGAAAAACTTGGAAAAACTAAAAGCTTATTGGATTGATTGGAAAAACCAAGTTTCTAGATTCAGCACAATTGAAAACTCCCATTTTATTTCTTAAATTCATAATTTAGATAAATTCTCCCTAAGTAAGTTTTGTTAGTAGTAAAAGGTAAATATTATCTAAAGTTTTAGCTCTCGTTTTTTTTTTCAATATAAATTTATTTTAGTTGAAAACTTCAAAAAACAAGTAGGTTAAAAAGAATAGGTACAATTTTTTTTTAAAAAATTATGATTTTAATTTATGGATGCTTTATAGTGCTAAGTTCTATAGTTTTGCAAAACTATAAAAAAATATCCAATTGATAGGTATAAGTCACACCGAGATAAGTCACACATTTAGGAGATTTGTTAGTGCTATTGAAAGAAGAGTTATGTAACATTCCTGTGATTTGCAGGCTTTTCGAAAAATTTTACTGTCTAAAAAGCAAGTTCATGCGGATAAGAGAATATGAGTGAAAATTTTTTTCAAATATCTTCAAATTTTTTTCGTGAAGAACATCGGGGACGTCGTAACTAACATTTTTCTCCATGAAACATATGCTCTCAGATGTACAGTTAGCTCACACACCGATCGATTTTGGATTTTTTGGTGCAAAATCAATATAAATTGTATAAAAAACTTAAAATTTAAAATAATATTCATGATATTCATAAATCATCGATATCTATTTTTCTATTTCCAAGATTGAACAAAGTCTCTGTTGACACAAGGAGTTAACTTTAATAGTTTATATAATGTGCTTTCACAGTTTCATGTCGTGCACTAATAAGTTTTTCTGTAGCAGATGTTAGTAGCCAACTGTTGGTACTTAGAACGAAGCTTGACCTCGATATTCTGTGTCTGCAAGCATAACATCGTTTTCTGTCATGTCAAGTTTTCAAGTCAAGCCAGTCTTCACATGGTAGCTTCCTGATGCCATAACGATGTCTCTGCACAAAAACAAAATGCCAATTTCAGAGTGTAAACCAGAACCCTTAAATTTATGGCTGCACCAGTTTTTTTTATCAAAAGGTGTTGGCTCTTGAATTTGAGAATCTATCCCATCTAATTGCATTATTTGCTCGATTATTTGCATTCGATTAGATTTTGCCTATTAATACTAAACTTATCAAATATTTTTTTTTAGTTTTAAATTTTCAAAATTAACATATTTTTTGCCTTATCACTTTGAAATACACCAACAATATCCATATCGATTTTCTATGAGTTTTTTCATCACAATCAGCTAAAGCAGCATGATAAAGATATGTTAAACTAACAAAAAATTGAAGGTGTTTATTCAATCTTTAACTGACAATAAAAAAAAATTAACTTTAAATTTTAATAATATTTTTATCATAAAAAAAATTAAATTCAAGAATATTCAAAAATATTTTAATTTTCTTAATATTTTGTTAAGTTCTGACTTAATACAACGGACAAATGTTTGAAGTTGAAGCATTTGATAAATAATTGCGCAAAAAAAATACTGATGTATTGGTGTCGTTATTGCAAAACGAGCAGCTATCAAATTTTCTTGGGAAGATGCTTACTTTATCTCATTTTTGATGTTACTCTCGTGTGGTAAGGTTGTTAAAAAGTTTTATCTCATAAAATCGCAAATTTTAAAGTATAAAGTTAAAAAAGTTTAAAAATTGAGCGGGAAAAATTTTAAAAAGATTTAAGATATTTTTTAAAAATAATTATAAAAGTAATTTTGACAATTTGCTTAGCAACGTGCTAAAATATTTTTTGGAAAAAATCCTTTTACATTAAAAAATAAGCGTAAAAATTCCTTAAAAACTAAAATAAAATTAAAGTGATTTTTTTTTAATTACAGGACAAATTTATTTCGTTTCATAAAAACTTCTCGAATAAATAAAATTTAATTAATTAAAAACAGGTAAGATTTCGATTTTTTAAGCTCTTTTTGTCTCCATTTTTCTTGCATGTTAAAGTGTCATAAAACCTTCAGCCATTTTGAACCTATGTATAAAATTGAAATTTTTATTTTTTTTTTGTTCACTAGTACCTTCTACAAAAAAAAAGTGAAAATGTCTGACAGAAATATTCAACGTTACGGTCAATCTGGAAGCAACGTTAGCCATTATTCCTCGCACGGTCGACACGCATATTCGTCTGGAACTGAGATTCAGGTTAAAGAACGGTATAATGTAGAGCATCGCTCAAATGGACATTCTGTCGAGTACCAAATGAAATTGAAGGTGAAGGATACTTACGGCCATTCGTCACACTATAAAGCATCCAGTTACGAATATGATTCAGATTAATGTTTCAAAAGCATCACTGGTGATCGTCTCGCGTACTTTTTTTTTATTAAATTTTAAAGTGTGTCAATATTATTAATTATTATGTTGATTCATGTTTTCAAGAATATTTTTCCAAGTTTAGATGAATAAAACAAAAAATAAAAAAAAAAGAAATAATGAAAATAAATTATCAAGCCTATATTTTGCCATTGTTTAAAATCAATTTTCCTAAAAATCACCGGAATCCTCTGAAAATCCATCAGTTCAGCATTTTTCTACTCTTCCTGAATAATTTCACAAAATTAATAATTTTAAAATTTTTAAAAATAAGAAAAAATCATTAAATTACTTACAAATTGAGAAAAATTAGGTAAGTCATATTGTTGATTTTTTTCTTAAATTGCGCGGTCAACCTCGTTTGAACTAACAACGGTCACCCTAATGACTAACAACATCGGGTAGTAAACAACAAACGATAAGCTGGCTTTCAAATGTTCCCTAAAATTCTTCCAATTTAAAGTCTAAACAATAGTTTTCTCCCCGAGAAATCAAACAAAATACAACATTTTGAAATGTCTGACGTAGAATTCGATTGGGATGATGAAGAAAATGAAAACGAAGGCTCGGAAATCGATGTTTCTGAAAGTTCCAATGAAATAATGATGAGCTTGGATGGATCCAGCGAGCATTCGATCGATGATGTAGATCCTTCTTCCGAAATATCATATCCTGATGACGAAAATCACGCATCCGAAAACGAGACAATGAGCGATATCGATTCCATTATTTTGTCGGAACCTAACGCAGAAGAGACTCGCATGGACTACGGATTAGAATGGACTGGTAAATGCGTTTAATTTAACGAAACTTTGAAATTTCGACGTTTTTCTATGTTTTAGATGACGAGCACGTACAAGGAGCAAGTGAAATCGAAATATCATCAGCAGAATCGTCATTGATTGAACCAAGCATATATTCTCCGGGTCATAGCTCAAGTGGCTCTAGATCCGAAACTGATGAGAATTTAAACGTGGAATATTTGGAACAGCCAGAGTCTGACAGTGATGGTTTGAATACTTCTTTTGGGTCTGTGGAAGATCCTCCCACCACCACATTTCGCGTTAAAATTGATGAAAATCAGAATTTTGATACGCGTTCCACAACTAGCGGGCTCGAAAACAGCGCCTCTCCATTTATCAACTGCCCAATTTGCTTCCATAACATCAAGAATCGCTCACCATGTTCCTTCGCTTGTGGCCATTTGATGTGCGGCCTGTGTGTTAATCAGATGCTGGATCGAGGAATTAACACTTGTTCCGTTTGTCGCAAGGTTTTTCGTGTCTCGGACATTCGACAACTTTATCCAGCTTAATTTTCCTGTATTTTTGAATCTCTATTTATTTAGACGAAAAATAAACGTTCCGTCGTACGATCATTTTTTGAAATCGGATGTCCAATGAGAAAGCCACCTCCTCAGTCAGACCCCGTCGGATTTCTTTTGACAATTTTGACGTGGCGACGTTAAAAGTAAACATTACAGCACAGTACCATAAATAATTTTCCCATTTTGTCGATAATTTAAATTGGAATTGGGGGAAAACTCTGAGATAATTTGCAGGAAAACTGTTTATTTGTCGGCTGTAAGTAGAGTGCGAGTGGTGTGCCGCGCGTGCATCACACAAACGAACACAATAAATAAACAATTGATCTGAAAATAGAAATTTTGCTGTAGTGTTATAGGGTCGTGCACGAGATCATATGCTGCTTATGAAATAGTTTTAATGGTCATTATGTGTTGAATGAGGAGGAAAGGTCGAACTATCGCAACAAAGAGTCTCGCAGAACGTACTGTACCTTCCCACGGATCACAACGAAATTATCGCTCGCAATTCCCGCAAAACTTGTGCCGCGCCATCAAAACAAAGAAAATCCCCGTGCGAGAGAATTCATGTCAAATTACATTGAGGAAAAGCTTCCGAACGTACGCACATCATTCGTCAGCAGCAGAGAAATGACCGGCGAAAATTCAACGACAGCTACGAGTCGCAGCAAGAAGGACGAAGACGACGAACTGCTACCAAATAACGATGAAAAGGTAAAGCGACGTTATGACGAGTCGGCTGCACGAAAGCCCTCCATGGCGCTCATGAAAATTAAAACATATCTGACGGCATTGCGACCCTGGTCACTTTCCGCAAGTCTTGTACCGACATTACTGGGATCCGCTATCGCTTACCGCAGCTATCAGGACTTTAATCCGCTCACCTTTGTCTTGACCATTTTCACAATTATCAGTGTGCACTGCGCCGGCAACGTCGTTAACACGTATTTTGACTACGTGAAGGGCATCGACAACCGCAAATCCGACGACCGGACATTGGTGGATCACATTTTGTCCAAAGATGAGGTATTTTACGATTAATTTTCTTCCAAATAAAATTTTTACATTTTTTTTTCGAAGGTTGTTCTCCTCGGAGCCGTTCTCTACATGGCCGGATGTGTAGGTTTTGTGCTGCTCGCGTATTTGTCGCCCGCTAAAATGGAGCATTTGGCACTCGTGTACTTTGGCGGTCTCTCCTCGAGTTTCCTCTATACCGGAGGCATCGGTTTGAAGTACATCGCACTGGGCGACTTGCTGATTCTCATCATTTTCGGACCAATTTCCGTGCTTTTTGCGTACATGTCGCAAACGGGTCATGTTGAATGGAGTACAATTTACTACGCCATTCCGCTGGCCCTCAATACCGAAGCCATTTTGCACAGTAACAATACGCGCGACGCCGAAACCGACAAGAAAGCGGGCATCGTAACGCTCGCCATCATCATTGGACACACAGCATCACATGTGCTCTATGCATTGCTTCTGTTTTCGCCGTACATCACTTTTGTGGTATTCAGCATGAAATACTCGATATTTTTCCTGTTGCCACTCATCACGTTGCCGCAGGCCTTCAAGATCGAGAAACAATTCCGCAACGAGACGACGCTCCAAAGTGTACCGCGTCAAACGGCCAAGCTGAATTTCTTCTTTGGCATTCTGTATGTGCTTTCGGTTTGCTTGTCGCCACGACTGCCGATCATGGGACGGATGTGAGAACATTTCTTTTGTACTTTCACGTAAAACGAACGCAAACTATGGGTTGAAATGCATGAAAAGGTGCAAAAAAATAGATTGTAGTAAAGATACGTATTAAATTTGTTAAAGAAGTGTGTGCTCTAAAACTACTCGAACAGGCTTTCACTGGGCTTCTATCATTACATTAATAATATTATTTTATATTTTAGACTAAAAACAAACAAAAAAGAAAAATAATTAAAAAAAAAAGTTTATAATCGTTAATATTTGTTAATAATTTTTAATGTGTAGTCAACAATGGAGAGAAAAGAAAATCTTATCAAACTTAATATCTTCTGTGATCCTATGAATATCTTAAAACAACAGAAAACTTAATTTATTTTAAAATCGTAACATGACACTTCTTCCTTGATCAATTTTGAAAAAAAATATCAAAAATCTTTTTAATTAAAATCACTCAGGCAAAATCCCACTTTTTTCTCACTCGCGTTTTTTTCTCCCATTTTTGTTCAATAAATTAATTTTAATCGTAAGAATTAAAAAAGAAAAGAATGAAAAACTTAATTTTTTTACATCCAGTTTTTAGAAATCAAAACAAAAATCCCCTCAAAAAAAGAGAAAAATTTAAAATTTAATAAAAATAAATGACGGTGTCAAATACCATCAACTCAGAGAACAATAATTTTAAATATATAAGAAAAAAATATATTAAAAAATAGTTTCTAGCAAAAAAATAAAAAAGAATACTTTAAGCTTTTGGTGACTATTTATTACTTTTTTGATCAAGTCAAAATATATTTTAAAAAATTATAAAAATGTGCGTATTAGGAAAGTCTTGTTTTGGTCGCTCTAAATTAAATTTAATAGTTTTGTCCAATGCCCCATTTAAAAATTCAAAAATCGAACATGAAAAAAAAAGTTTTAAAATCGTCCAAATTTTAGTTTAAAATCAAATTCAAAATCGTAAAGAAAATTTTAAAAATTATTTGGATTAAAAATTAAAAATAGTATATTTTGAAAAAAATTAAATTTTTGGTTCTAAACTTTAAGTTAATTTTTTTAAAATCTACCATTCACATTTAAATGTCGAAACAAAAAAAATATTAGAATAGAATTTAAAAAAAAATTTTTGAAAACCGAAATTTCTATTTAAAAAAATTATTCTGGACAAAACGATCAAATTTGATTTAGAAACCTCTTCCTGGATTGAAAAAAAAATTTAAAAAAAAATCAATTCGTTGCTTGAGTTCTGGATTTCACTGTTACCTCTCCAGCACAAATTTCTTTCATTACATCTTTCAGTGCGTCAAGTCCTTCTTGATTCGCCTTTTGATAGTATGGCAATTCTTGCATTTTTGCAAACCACTTGGCGACATTTGGAAACTCTTCTTGCGGAAAGTCCAATACCAAACTAATTGTGCTGAACGACGCGACAATGGAAAAATCCGCAATCGTCAAGTAATCTCCAGCTACAAAACTCGTCGTTGCTAATACTTTGTCCAAATACTGCACAGCTTCTTTAACGGCTGCCATCTCCTTTGGATCGATGTCTTTTTTGCCGGTCAAAAAGATTTTTCGCTAAAAAAAAGAAAAAAGTTCTTGAGCTTTGATTGACAACTTTTTTTTCGGGTCAATTGTTAATCAATTAGTAGTTATTTAAAGTAATTTATGGGGTTTAATTGATTAGATTACCATGATGATTTTCTCCCGTTCGAACAAAACGGTGCCATTGAACATGAGTTTGTTGAGGATTTTGGCACGATTGACGACGCCATCGATCTCCAAGGCAGTTCCTTTGCCGTAAACGTCGCACAAGTACACGAGAATGGCATGACTGTCTGTTAGGAGCAAGTCGTTGTGCTGCAAACACGGCACTGTGTGCAAGGGATTTACTTTTAGGAAGTCTTCTTTGAGATGTTCCACCTTGAAGAGATCCACAAGATGGTAGGTGACGGGAATCGCAAGAGCTTCCACGAGCAACAAGACACTCCGAACTGGAGGACTTCGCTTGTCGAAATACAACACCGGCACAGACATTCTTAATACTTGATCGAATTCTTGTGTGTGACCGCAGACAACAGCGTCTCGTATATCACTGACGACTTTTTCTTTTGTTGTTTATATTTATATTCAAATTCGTCGATTGTCGTGTTTTGATGAATAACTCTCGCGAATGAATGAATTTTAAGTCAGTTTCCTCTCTGCGTCAATAATTTTTTTTTCAAATTTTAAAAACTGCCCATTGATCTCTCGTCTCTCATCTAATGCAATTTTATGAGGTTATCATCATTTTTTGTCTAGAAATAAATAATAATCCATCAGTTTTGTTTGAAATTTCAACTCAAGAACAGCAAAATGTGGAAATCTGTGGCGATTTGTTTTTTCGTCGTCACCTTGGTCCAAATCCATGCAAATTTGGATTTTAAAGCGATTGATAAGCAGCAATTCGATAAGATTGTCGAAAAATGCAAGATCGACTTTAACATGACGGAGGATTTGGACATCACGGAAACGAATGAGCTGCAAAAAGCGAACGACACAAGCGAAGAATTCCAGAATGTCCAGTGTTACGTTCATTGTATCGTGAATGAGGCCTTTCCGGAACATTTGCGCGATAATGGAAGTTTTATACCGGAAAAAGTTGGTTTTGATCCGAATGCAAAGGTAATTTTTTTTCTTTTTAAAAAAATTTTAAAGGCAAAAATCAAATGAGGAAAAAAAATATGAAAAGTTAAATTTTTACTTTTTTCATAATTTTTTTTCATAAGGAAATTTTCAATTTTTTTTACGAAATTTTTTTAGTTTTTTACAATAAAATTAAATTCCAGGAATTTCTCTCAAAATTTTTAATTACTCACAAAATCTTATTTTTATTTTTTTTTTGTGTTTTTTCGAATTCTGAGAAATCAATTAATAACTTGAAATATGTATTTAGAAAATAAATTTAAAATTAAAAATCTCAATTTTTGATAACTTGACAATTTTTTTTAAGAAAATGTATTTCAAACTTTTTAGAAAATAATTTTAGACAACAGTTTGAATTAAGAATTTAATTTAATTTATTTTTTTAGGAAAATGAGGATATCATGCAATGCTTCCGAGAAGAAGGAAAAGATGTGTGTGAAACCACTTTCAAGCAGTTTATCTGTTCCTTTGGCCTGATTTTGGTGAAAACCATTCAAAAGTTCTTGGAAGACTTGGCCAAAGGTCTCGAAGAATTGGCTCAAAAGACTCCAACACAATAATTGATGTTTTATTTAGTCACAAATAGAATTTGGGAAATAAAAGAATTTTCACAACAGTTCAATACGAGTTACAATTATATATGAGATTACACATCTGAACCTCATCCAGATTCAAAAAATTGTGCGTGATATTGTAAATTTTTCGGACTTCATCCACTTCTTCGGGAAATTTCGCATTAAATTCTGGAAGCTTTTGAATTTGATCTTTTAGTGGGATGTAATTGTCAGTTAAATGCTCGAATAATTCTTGCTGATCTTTGTATGAGGTCACATAAGTTTTTAAGTACTCTTTGGGATTCTCATAGTCCTTTCGTGTCATCTGTCGTATATTATATTCCGGTTCCATAACTTCGCTGTTGATTACTTCTAGCGATGGAATCTGAGCGAAAAGTTCAAGTTCTTGCTTGAAATCTGGTCCGTAATAACCGTGCAAAGTAAGTGTCTGTAAAAAAATATTTTTTTTAGTTAAAAAAAATTGTCAAAAAAAATGTAAAAAGATAAATTTACCTTCAAATTTTTGCAATAGTGCATAATATTTGAAATCAATTTCTTATTTGACGTGATATAGTAATCGCCAGGAAGACTCAAATGTTTCAATTGTAACTTTGAAATAATCGGAAAAAATATTCCTGGATTCACATCAATTTCCCAATATTCCATAAAATCGAGATGAAAACTGGTGATATTTGGCGAATTTTCAACTATTTTTAAATAGAATTTTTCTGTTTGATTTTGGAAGCATCTTCCTTCGAGACGCAGCTCTTTCAAATATGGAAGACTTGGCCATCGATTAGGAACTTCATTAACCTCGAATTCTTCTGTCGTGATCTCGATCTTTTTCAACGAGGGCAAATCTTTCAATGAATAGCGATTTTCACTTAGCATCGCTTCCAAGGAGATCACAGATCGTTCAGACATCACAGATAATTTTTTGAGTTTTGGCATAAATTGACAGATCTTGGCAAATAGCTCATTGTCTACCGAAAGTCTTGCAATTTTCAGTGATTCCAAATCCGGAAAATTTTGTATGAAGGTGTCAAGACTGGAAGCAGAATGTTGGAACTCTCCTGCAATTTTCAAACTCTTCAATTTTGAGTTTCCGACAGGCTTGGATTTTACAGTACTGTTTGCTGTGCCTCCATAAAGTTGATGAAGTCGCAAATAGTTGAGATTTTTGAAATGACAATGGCCGAACGTCAAAGCATTCGTGTACACTCCAATTCCAATAACATCGTCTGTCGATAGCTTTTTCTCTCCGCAAAAGTTGAATGCGGACTCGAATGACAAGAAACCATCCTTGTTGTAATTTAACACTTCCTTGAACGCTTCAATGGCTTGTGGCTCGAGAATCGACGAAATCCAATCCTTTTCGAGATCTCCCATGAAAATGACAACATTTGCGGCTCTGAAGCAAGTGATCGTCTTCTTGTTGCGAATTGAACTCACTTTATCGATCCGAAAGTGTCCTTTTTGCATTCTGATCTCGGTCAAACTTGCCGGAAGCTGCACATTATCGAACAATAAATCATCAGACACCTCGAGACATTTTAAATTCGGCATGATCTCGTAAATTAGTTCGCTGATCCAATTGCGACTTTTGACGGAATGTCGTCTAATATTTTCCTCGATTTTCAGGTGCTGCACTTCGTCGCCTACTAGCTCAAGAAAATCGGAAATCGGGAGCGCATCTTCACGATCCAGTGGAAGGGATTTGATGATCATATGAGAAAAGCTTCGTTTTTGCCTCAAAGGACTCTGGAATGTTCGATACAAGAGGCCTTGCGGGGAAAAGTCATAATCACCGGAAATCACGAGACAATTATCGTCAGAAAAATATTTGTTGAGTACGGAAAAGACATGTTTGTTGACAGTTTGGATAGCTCGACGCTCTGGAGCCGATAATTTATGAAAAACCTCGATGAGCATCTGTGGAAAAAACAAAAAAAAATTGTATGAATTTTTCGGAAGAAGATTTTTTTGGATAAATTACCTCAACTGGGAGATTAGATATCGAAGTAATCCATTTTGGACGCTTACAATAAGTATTGTAACTGATTGTGGGTAATTTACGTTTCATTTTACACTATAAAATGCGGTAAATGGAAATAAAATTGTTAATCACACGACACGAGGCTTGCTCAGTTTTTGAGGTTATGTCATTGGTTTGTTTACAAGCGGCGTCAGTTCGGTTAAAAATTGATTTTTTAAATGTTTTGATGTCTGTCCGTAAAATTTTGAGACAACTAATTAGTTTCCCTTCTGATTTCGTTAAAAAAATTCAGAGAGAAAACAAAAAAAAACAAAAAAAAAAATTCTTAGTTGAGATGAGATGAAGAAATTAAGGTGAGAAAATTTTTAACCTCGTGACCAAAAAATGTTTTCACATATTTTTTATTTAGTTAAAATTAAATTAAAATTATTCGTCTTAGAAGAAATTAAAACTAAAAATTTTATAAAAGACTGATATTTTTTCATTTTGTGGAAATTGAATTTCGATTTTTGAGCTCAAATTTAACATATTGAAAAATTCTTAGTTGAGATGAGATGAAGAAATTAAGGTGAAAAAATTTTTAACCACGTGACCAAAAAATGTTTTCACTTTTTTTTTAATTTTGTGGAAATTGAATTTCGAATTTTGAGCTCAAATTTAACATATAACTGAAATCCTTATGAAACAAAAAAAAACGAAATATCAAATAAATTCTTCTAAAAGCATCAGATCAGTTCTCAGAAAGTTTGGAGCCAAAAACAACTCAAAAAAATGTGAAATTTAATTTTTTTGTACAAATCAAACACAAACGCATTTATTTTGTTAAAGAGTATAATATTTAGAAATGTAATTTGTAATAAAAATAGGTAAATATCATATGACAAACATACATTAAAAGTTTAGACAAAGTCTGTTGCTTTTTAAGATTCAGCTTGGAAAAATAATTTAATTTAATGATTAACAAATTGATCATTTTTCTCCATTTAAAAATTAATATAATTGTTAACGGTGAATGTTGTACTCTACTACTATAACGTATAAATTAGTGCTTATGAAACTGCTTCCTCTCTGTGCTGTGTGTTTGGGCATACACTTTAAGGATTAAAATCCGAGTCTTCCGAGTCATTGAAGTCGCTGTCGTCAAAGTTCTTCTTTTTCTTTGCTCGGGATTTCTGTAAAAAAACACAAAAATTATTATGAAAAATTTAAATTTCAAAATATTTTTAACTCACCTTCTTCGGTGTTTCACCGTCGCTCGAGTCTAACGCTTTTGCTGGTCGCTTAGCTGTCGTCTTGGGTTTCTTGACGGGAGTGTCGTCGTCATCTGTAGCAATTTTGGGACCAAGTTTCCGTTGTTTCGCTGCCGCTTTTGGTGGGGAGCCCTTAACCATTGCATCGAATTCATCTTCTTCACTGTCATCTAACGACATATTAGTTTGTTTCACTGACTCTTCCAAACGATTTTCGAACATTTCGGGTTCCGAGTCTGATGCGTCGGAGGGTTCACCTTCGTTGAGGAATGAATAGTTTACTTTCTAAAATATCGGAAGAGAAAAATGTTGTAAAATAACAAAAACAAGATTAAATTTCAAAACAAACCTTTGATGCAGCTCGACGTCCAGAATTTTCTCGTGGGGCAACAACTGGCGATGAGCGTCCTCCGCGGAATTCGTCGGATCCAGATTCGAAGTCAGATTCGTCGTCGTCACTTCCCTTCTTTTTCTTCTACAAAAATAAAAAAAAAATATTAAAAAAAACTTTTATAGATTTTTACTCAAGTTACTTACGCCCTTTTTCTTTCCAAAGTCCAATTTCGATTGTTTTAAGCCGTCCTTTGATTTCGGTTCCTTCTTGACACGTTCCTTCTTTTCGCCAGGTTCTTTCTTCACTCGTGGCTTTGCGGGTGCCTTTTCTTTTTTCACCGCAGCACCAGCTGGTTTTTCGCCTGCTTCGACCAACGCGTCAAATTCATCGAATTCATCACCTTCCGCACCGCCGCCACTTTCGCGTTTCACTGCTGCCGCCTTTTCTTTCTTGACACGTCCTGTGCCGCCGAGCTTTGCCGCATCCGCTCTCTCGAACTTCTTCAGCATTTCTTCAGTAACCTTGTACTGTATCTCCATGCCGTCGTCGCTGGGTTTCGTCTCGTCTTTGCCGCCCTTTTTCTTCGAGGCAGCTTGACGCATCTTGCCCATGAGCGATTCCTTCTTGACCGCAGTCTTTTTCTTCTTGCTCATGCCAGCTTCCTCCAAGCGTTCCGCTTGTTCGACCTCATCGAGTTTCTTCGAAAGCTCATCCAAGTCTTCGAGCCACAACTGATTCGGCGTCTTTGATCGCAAAACCTTCAATTCGGCGAGTTTTTGGTCGCGTTGTTTGAGCAACTCGTTCTTGCGTTCTTCCGTCAACATCCACATGGACATGCCCAAGAGATAGTTGAACTTCTTGACGTCGGTGAGTTTTTGGAATGCCGCTTCCGGATCGAGGGGTTTCTTGGGTGCCTTGCCTGGCTTGACATCTTCTTCGAGTTCTTCGGCGCCCTCGTCTTCGACAGCCTCTTGTTCCTCTTCGTCATCTTGCTTGACGCGTCTCTTCCATTCGGCAATGGGATCAGCTACGTATCCACGTTTAATGAGCTCATCTACGATATTTTTGCGTTTTTTGTTCTCCACGACAATCGTGCGATCGCATTTTTCCACAATGAAACGCGCTTGATTCGAGAGTTTGTCGCATTCAGCTTGCAACATGCCTTCCAAGTAGTCCTTACGTTTCTGGTAGTATTGCAAACGGAGCGGATAAAATTCTTTCAAGATATGAATTGAGCTATCGTAACGTCGCAAGCAACAATTGTTGTCAAATGCGTACATCGAGGACAATGAAAGTGACGACGTCAATTTGAAGACGCGATGGAATCCTCCGTTTTCGGCATACAATTTATCGAATTCTCCGGGAGCGAATGAAATCACGAAACGAATCGTGGTATCAGTATTGTACTCTTTGTAATCCGAAATAACTGGCTTCACTTTTTCCGATCCATTTAAAAGTGGCTCCAAAGTATTTTCCTTGTAATTTTGAGTCCATGTGCCGATTGGCAATTCGGAGATTTCCAATTTGTTGCCTTCCAAAATGGCGCAATTACCAACGGTGACATAACGATTGTCGGAAATGTGCTGAACTTCGCCGCGGAAATTTTTGTACCACGGTTGCATGTGTTTCGGCTCTTCGCCATTGAGCATGCGACGCAAGTTATCGATGATGGCGCGCGGATTGTGATTCGGGATCTTTGTGGCCCATCCAGTGCCAATACCTTCGCTGCCGTTCACCAAAACCATCGGGATGATGGGCATGTAGTGAACCGGCTCGATTTTTTGGTTGTCTTCGAATTGTTGCGTCAACAAGGGATCGTCGAGTGGGTTGAAGATGATGCGAGTAAGTTGGGACATCATGGTGAAAATGTAACGAGGCGACGCGGAATCTTTGCCGCCAGCGAGACGTGTACCAAACTGACCTTTGGGCTGTAGTAAATTGATATTGTTGCTACCAACGTAATTTTGGGCCAGATTTACGATTGTACTGCAGAGAGATTGCTCGCCGTGGTGATATGCTGACTGTTCGGCAACGGAACCAGCTAATTGAGCGACTTTGACCTACAAAAAAAATCAAAATTAAATAATTTTCATACCTTATTCATATTTCATATTTTAAGACTTGTAAAAATATTTACCTCTCGTTTGTCGTTACGCTTGAAACACGTGAACATAACTTTCCGTTGACCCGGTTTGAGACCATCCATCAAGTTGGGAATTGAACGTTCGTTATCCGAATTGGAGAACAACACCAACTCGAGATTAACGAATTCCGAGTACGTAATTGCTTTGGTGTCCTTCTTGTAGAGATACAATTCGGGCAAACCAACAAGTTTGCGGTGCTTCACTTCCTCCATATGTTTCGTCAGCCATTCTTTACGTTGATCAATGGCTTTTTTCGAGAATGCCATCGTAATTGCGTCATCATCGCCACTTCCATCGTACTTGAACAGGATGCGATGACGATCCATGTCTTCGAAATATTCGCGCGCCTCAGCTGAGGTCGAAGTACCCAAACCTTTGTAGTATTTGATAGAATAAGTGTTGTGATTCGGTGTATCTGCCTTCCATTCTTCGAATTCGGGCAACGAATAGAACGACAACGAGACATCTTTCTTGGAGGCCTTTACGATGGGCGTGATAAATTCCTCGAGGAACGGCAAACGAAGCAATTCGGGCCAATTTGTGTGAATGAAGTTGATCAGAAGCCCTTTGATATGCGAACCGTCCTGATCCTGATCCGTCATGATCATGCATCTGCCGTAACGGAGTGTCTTCAAATCGTCCATTGTCAAGTATTTTTTCTTGTATTGCAAGCCAAAGATCTTGATCAGAGCGTTGATTTCGGCATTTTCCAAAATTTGCTTGTGACTTGCTTCACGAACATTAAGCAGCTTACCACGAAGCGGGAACACGCCGTAAGTATCGCGACCAACGACACCCAAACCAGAAACAGCAAGAGTTTTGGCTGAGTCTCCCTCAGTGAGAATTAACGTACAGTTGAGGGAATTCTTTGTGCCGGCATCGTTAGCGTCTTCCAACTTTGGAACGCCCTTGATTTTACTCTTCTTGCTGCCGCTCGTTTTGGCGAGATCTGTTTGAGCTTTGAACTTGGCCCACGACAAGACAGATTCGACAATTCCGCTTTTCGAGACTTGCGTGATAAACTTCTCGGACAGGGGGCATTTTGAGCCGAAACTCTTCGCTTGCAACGTCATGTTCTCCTTTGTCTGCGAATCGAAGGTCGGATTGACGATGAGACAATTGATAAAGACCCACATGTGATTCTTCACTTGGAACGGTTTGATGTTGACGCCACCCTTGTTTTTCTTCTTCAGTACTTCGATGAGTTGTTTGACAATCGCATCTGCTACATGATCGACATGCCGACCGCCCTTCGTTGTTGCAATGGAATTGACGAACGAGACTTGTTGAAAACCGCGATCCGACAAAGTCACGGCAACTTCCCATCGTTCGTTGACATTTTCGTAGCACAATTTTAGTGGCGCTCCAGAATCGTCGCTGTTGTTCCGGATGTACAAATCAATGTAGTCCTTGAAGTTTTTGACGGGCAATTTCTTGCCGTTGAGGAAAACGGAGACGCCACGCGTTGATGCCGCAATATCGTAAGCACGACGAGACATGAGCGCTACAATATCATCTTCCAACTTGGTCATTTTGAACTTTGCCAGATCCGGTGAAAAGGTAATTTTGGTAAAATCTTCTCCGGTGTGATCCTTGATTTTCGGTTCGGAAGTCTTGGTCATGTTGGCAGCCCAGACTTGTTTGAATTGGCGCTTGTACTTCTTGTTGGCCGTTTCCACGGTGAATTTCTCGCTGAAAATGTTACACAACTTGGCACCGTAACCGTTTCGACCACCTGTAACTTTCTCCTCTTCGTCGTTGTAATTAGATGAGGTCAACAAGTGACCGAAAATCATCGTCGGTACGTACATTTTCTCGTCTTGATGCATAACCACGGGAATACCTTCGCCATTGTTCCACACCGAGATGGTATTTGTCTCCTGATTGATTTCGACCTTGATTGTGCTCATTTTGGCATCACGTTGCTTGTTATCAGCGGCATTTACGAGAATTTCATCGAAGATTTTGTACAAACCGGGAACATAGGTGATTTCGCGTTGAACCATTCGTTCTTGTTCGGTGTCAAAAACCCACATCGTCTCCTTCACTTGCTCCACAGAACCGATGTACGTGTCGGGACGCAGCAAAATATGCTCCAGCTGCGACTTTTTCTGGTACATCTTTTCGATGCTGCCCTTTGCCTTTGCGGCACCACCTCCATTTGCGACCTACAATGATACGAAAGAAAAAAAAACATTAACCGTCGAATGTGTCGTATGCTCCTCACAAAACCCCATACAGGCGCAATGTTGTTTTGTGTGTGTGTAACTACGAAAGCCTAACAATGGCCGTCGTCATTGTTGCAAAATATTTTGCGAAAATTGCAATTTTCATGTCTCAAAGTGGACGAAAAGAGCTTTCCATCACACAAAACAATGCGCAAGGTCATGGTTTCGCGTAAAGAACGCCATTTCTGGCGGCAAATGAATTTTACTTACCGGCTCAGACATTTTTTTACCGCAGAAATTCCGCACAAATAAATTTATCGATAATTCGTTTACAACACGGTTGCTTGTCAAGTTTTTTACGAATTTGAGCGCACGAGCACTTCCAGCAAATATTCTGCTAGTTATTTTACCGCACAAGTGCTTAATTTATGACGAAAATTGAAATAATTGAAAAGAATAATTTCGCGTCACCCCAAACACAGTGAGCGCAATTCCAAATTGACAGTTTTGACAGCAAGTAATTTTTTATTTTGTTTTGAATTTTCGTTTTCTGAATGAAAGTCACCGAATTTTGGCAATTTTTTGGTGAAATAATCAAAATTAGAGAACAAAATGACCGAAAACTCAATAAATTTAGATTATTTTTAGCATTTTTTAGTGTAACGGAAAAAGACTTGAACCGAATGTGACTTGGGATGGATAAATTTTTCAAGATTACACATTGGGTCAAGATTTCGTTAGGGCGGGATAGCTTCGTTTGAAAAAATTATTATGAAAATCAAAAGTTTTTTGATGAAAATTACATATTTTTAATGAAAATTGCCTAAAAATCAATATTTTTTTGATCAAAAAAATAATATAGGTTTTGAAATACAAAATTATTATTTTTATATCGGTTAAATTTTCAGAAATTTAATGATTTTATCGATAATGGAGGGGTCTAAAATGAAACTTAAAAATAAGAAAATAAAAAAATTAATGACAATTTTAGCAAAAAGTACTGAAAAATAATAATTTTTATAAAAATTTAATAGAACGAGGCATCAAAATATATTTTTAAGTTTAATTAGAGCGGTTTAAATTTCAGAAAAACTTAGAAAATTTATGTTTTACAATAAGAGCTTCAAAATCTTTAGAAAAATATTTTTTAGATTCCGGAAAAAAATATTAAATAAATAATTTTTATTAAATTATTAGGTTTTGAAATACAACATCGATTTTTTACCATCAGTCAAAACTTCATGATTTTTTTCCAATTCTTAGATTTCAAAAACACGTAAAATATTTTTAATTATATTTTTTATTCAGCAAATAGAATAGTTAGTAATATGCATATCATAAATGAAATAAAAAAAGTTGAAAAAGCATCCTTATCTTAAGTTAATTCTACGTAACAAGAGCTTATCCTAACTATCAACGTTGATATTTTTCCTGAGGAAACTTTTTCAAATTCGTAGTCTAAATTGTATAATTTTCTTTTTTAAAAAAATCATCCATTTTTCAGTCTTACCATAAGTAAAAAGGCCAAGGTAAGCGTATATGGCAACTAGTTACTACAGAATACATTCTTAAAAGTAAAATATAGAAAAGTAATATCTTAATCGTATCGTTTTTTAAGTACAATCCGTTGTGCGCGATGCAATACCACGTCCAAGTCCAGCATTCAATACCTTCAACAAGGGATGTTTTCCACATCCACACGTGCCCCGGAAGTCATCCAAATCTAAAGCCCAGATCATGCCACCGCCAAGTTTCATGTCTCGCATAAATTGTGCCTTACGTTTAACGTCTTCGACATCGTCATACGAAACCCATTGAGCACCGCGGTAAGCATATGGTCCCATTCTGCCTTCGGGATCTCTTACAATGGTCCATCCTCCAGCATTGATCTTCGAACAAATTTCATAGAAAGCCAAAAATCCGCCGGCACGCGTAAATTGTCCAGCATCTCCTGGTCCATACGTTTTCGCATTGAGTCCGTTGTTCGATTGATCAGCAAGTCCGAAGGATTGTCCGTACATTGGCACTCCCATGACCAATTTGCTTGGGGGACATCCTTTTTCGATCCAATAATGAATGGAGAAGTTGCCGTTGAAGAATTTATTCTCGTCTTCGGGATGTTCGTACAATGGAGCAACATGTCCCGTCTTTTTATCCCAATGTCCATGGAAATCGTATGTCATGACGGCGATCCAGTCAAAGTTTTGAGCCAACGATGGTATGTCATAACCAGCATCGATGACCATCTTGCTAGGAGACACAGCGGATGACAATAACAAGCCACGTGGTTTAAACTCAGCCGATAATTCAGCAACTAAAGCAGCGAAACCTTCCTTTTCGTCAGCCTTTCCTTTTTTGCAGTCAACTTGCCAGCAAACGGGATACTCCCAATCAAGATCCAATCCCTGGAATCCATATTTCTCAACGAATTCGACAGCGTGCTCCACAAAACGACGACGAGCACTTGGATTGCGTACCAAACGACTGTATTTGTCGCCCAAGGAGTCGTTCCATCCACCGAGTGCCAAAGTGACTTTGATACCCTTTGCTTTCAAGTCGGATACGCGCGTGTAGAACTTATTGTCGATGTCAGCCCAGGAATCGTGCGTTTTAATGGTGAGTGTCTCGCCATTGAGAACTGCAAAGCCATAAACGACATGGGTACAAAGATCGCTATCGATGTCATCGGGAATATATTTGCCAGCTCCAGGTCTGTACCATGCCCAATTACTAAAAAAAAAACATAAAAAAATATTATTTTCTTATAAAATCTATGAAAGTTTCAGTCTTACGTGAAATAACAAACAACTTTAAACTCATCGTTTGACGTCACCGGAACATAAGTCGGAGGTTTCGTTGGTTTCTTGGTCTTTGTGGGCTTCCGAGACGGTTTTCGAGTTGACGTTGTTGTCGAAGGTTTCGTTACCGGTTTTTGTACTTCAACATCGGCTTCCTCATCATGTTCAATTTCATTTGAGTCTTCATAAGCGGGCATTGGAGTGGTTGTCGTTGTAGTTGTTCGTGTCTTCTTACGACGTTTACGAGTTGTCGAAGTCATTGGTGTCGATGTCGGCTTGAAAGTGTCTTCCACAACATTTACTTCGTCATCATAGGCACCGCCTTGATGGTCAACTGATCCAGATCCCGGTTTGCATCCCGCTAACAACGGCCAGTCACAATAATTTTGTTGTCTATTCCAGTGAAGTGTGTTTCCGCAAGCTCTTTCCTCGTATTTACCGTAGCGACATTGCAAATATTTGTTACAATCGGTCGGATGTGGTTTGAAATTTTCCTGGCAATCGTCTCCAACAGCGACGGAACCTCCTTGAGAACCGTCATCATGTGAAATTTGTTGATCGTCATGTGAGATAAATTCATCGTTAAATTCCGTTGTTGTTGTTGAGGGAGTTCGAGTTGTAGTCTTTTTCTTCTTTTTCTTTGTAGGTTTGCTACCCATTGGTCGTGGAGTGGTATTTTCGCCACTTTCGACGCTGCTCATTGGTTCTTCCATCATTGTAGTCGTTGATGGTTTACGAGAAGGTTTCCGTGAGGGTCTCATTGTTGATGTTGGTTTCATTGGCTCATCAGCAAAAACTGGTTTCTCAACTAAAATAATTTTTTTTAAATTTATTTTTTTCAGATTTCTACGAAAAAACAGTTAAAAAGTTACCTTTCACAGGTTCTAATGAACATTGTTCCTTCCGTTGTGGATAATTTCTCAAAGCTCTGTTGATTGTCTTCAACAAAGGATATTCTTCGCAATCACAAACATTTCTAAAGTCATCGAGATCGAGAGCCCAGATCATAGCACCGCCAAGTCTGATAAAAAATTGAATTTTAATTTTTTTTCTGAAGAAATTCGTAAAAATAAATTCTTACCCCATTGCTTTGACGTATTCACTCTTGTGTTGCACCATTGGAATATCATCGAAAGACACCCATTGATCTCGCAAATATGCATATGGACCCATTCTGCCTTGCAAATCTCTCACAACCTTCCAATTCTTTTCGCGAATATTTCTGCAAATTTCATAGTACGACAAGAATCCTCTGGAGCGGGTTGCTGGTCCAGCTTCGCCACCGCCATACGTTTGCGAGTTTAATCCGTTCTTATTTTTGTCAGCCAAAGAGAATGATTGACCGTACATTGGGATACCCATGACAATTTTGCGTGGCGGAGCTCCTTCTTGAATCCAGTAGTTAATGGAGAAGTTGGCATTGAAGGTCTTGTCAAAATCATCGGGATGCTCGTACATCGGAGCCACATGTCCCGTTTTCTTATCCCATTGTCCATGGAAATCGTATGTCATAACCGCGATCCAGTCAAAGTATTTGGCGAGTTCAGCAACTTCGTATCCCGCATCAATTACTTTCTTGCTAGGAGACACTGCGGTCGACAATAAAAGACCTTTTGGTTTGAATTCAGCTGATAATTCACGAACTAAGGCAGTGAAAGCTTCCTTTTCGTCTTCATATCCCTTCTTGCAGTCGACTTGCCAGCAAACGGGATACTCCCAGTCGAGATCCAAACCGTCAAAGTCGTAACGTTCGATGAATTGCAAGACGTGTCGCACAAAACGAGCTCGAGCAGCAGCATCGCGCACTAATCTACTGTATTTATCGCCAGCAGAGTCATTCCAGCCACCAATGGCAACGGTGACTTTAGTGCCTTTTTGTTTGTGTGCCACAACTCTCGAGTAAAATTCGTTATCCAAGTCGGCCCATGAATCGTGTGTCTTGATTGTGAGACTATCGCGATCGAGAACAGCAAAACCATAGACGATGTGCGTACAAAGGTCGGAATCAATGTCTTCGGGGAGATATTTTCCGCCTTCTTGACGGTACCAAGCCCAATTTGTGAAGTAACAAACAACTTTAAAGTCGAGATTTTCATTACTTGACTCTTCGTCGTAGTCATCGATAAAGTTGTCAACTTCAGCTGTGTCTCCACCACTGATTTCTGCTGTTTCGTCAAACGTTTCCAAATGTTCTCCTTGTGGCTCTTCAATTTCTTCTTCTCCTTCGAACTCGTCTTGCAGAGCAGTTGTTGTGCTAACGGTAGTTGTTGTTGTTGTAGTGGTCGTTGTTGGCTTTTTAGTCTTTTTACGACGTTTTTTCGTTGTGCTGACAGTCGTTGAGGTCGTCGTTGACGGAGTAACAACTTCAATTTCATCCTGATACTCGTTTTCGTTGTCAATCTCATTTTCTTCGTACGAAGGTTCAGCTGTAAAAATAGAAAAATTTTAGAAAAAATTCCTTAAAATACGAAAATTGTCTTACGAATTTCCTCAAAATCTTGTTTTGGTTTGGCAAGAACATCTCTGATTGTTCGCAATAACGGATGGTGTCCCTCGCCGCAACGATTTTTGAAATCATCCAAATCCAAAGCCCAAATCATGCCTCCTGCGAGTCCCATTTTACGGATATAATGTGATTTGCGTCTCAAGGTGTCTTGATCGTCAAACGATACCCATTGATTTCCCTTGTAGGCATAAGGTCCCATGCGGCCCTCGGGATCACGTACAACAGTCCATGCCTTGTTCTTGATACGATCGCAAATTTCGTAATAAGCCAAGAAACCAGCGGCTCTCGTGAATTCTCCTTGTTGTCCAGGTCCCGGTGCACGAGCATTTAATCCGTTATTCGCTTGATTTTCCAGTTGGAAGGATTGACCATACAACGGCATGCCCATGACGAGTTTCGATCGTGGCGCTCCAAGTTCGATCCAGTAATTCATGGTGAAGTTTGTGTTGAAATAATCGATTTCGTCTTCGGGATGGTAGTAAAGCGGAGCTACGTGACCCGTTTTCTTGTCCCATTGCCCATGATAATCGTAGCACATGACAGCAATCCAATCAAAGTATTTGGAAAGTTGAGGAACATCGTATCCGGCATCAATAACTTTCTTACTGGGAGACACAGCGGACGACAAAAGATATCCGCGTGGTTTAAAGGCTTCCGAGAGCTCACGAACGAGAGCAGTAAATCCATCTTTTTCATCGGGGAAACCTTTTTTGCAGTCGACTTGCCAACAAACGGGATATTCCCAATCGAGATCGAGACCTTCGAAGCCGTATTTTTCCATAAATTCCATTGCGTGTTGCACAAAACGAGCACGGGCTTCGGCACTACGAACTAATCGACTGTATTTGTCACCCAATGAGTCGTTCCATCCACCGAGAGCCAACGAGACTTTTACTCCCTTGTTTTTCAGTTCAGTTACTCGAGTGTAGAATTTGTTGTCAATATCAGCCCATGAGTCGTGAGTACGGATAGTCAACTTGCTGTAGTCCAAAACAGCAAAGCCATAAACGACGTGAGTACATAAATCGGTGTCGATGTGATCGGGAGTGTATTTTCCAACGCCTCGACGGTACCATGCCCAATTGCTATAAAATTGACAAAAAAAATGAATTTATTTCAGAATCAGAGACAAGATTTAAAAAAAATGGTTTTGAAATACTCTTTCATAGGAAATGATAAAATTTTGACCGTTTATCAATATTTTTTCAGTTTTTACATTAAAAAATTTAATTTAAAATTGATTACAGAACATTCCAACTTAAAATTTTTAAAAATTCAAGCAATTTTGAAGAATTTTAAGTATTTAAGTATTAAGTATTTTTTTAAAATTATTTTTACAAAAGAGAATCCTTTTCCGGTACAAAAAAAATAGAATTGAAAAGCAGGGTTTCAAATTACTTTTGTACTTTCGTACTTTTCTACTTTTTTTTACTTTTTACTTTAAGTAAAAAGTAAATCGAAGTTTAAATATTTACTTTTTACTTAAGTAAAAAGTTAAAATAAAATTAAAAATTTAATTTTTACTTGAGTAAAAAGTAAAAAGTAAAAAAAAGTTTCGATTTTACTTAAGTAAAAATTAAAAAGTATAAGTTTTTCAATCAGACCGACGCAAATTCATTTCGATCATTTTGCCTGAAAAAGTCCAAGAAATATTTTTTTTTAATTTTCTTAAAAATTAATGACCAAAAAAAATTTTTAACTTTTTTTTTTAATTTTTCACCAATTGGATTAGAAAAGCTGATTCAATTAGTATATCATCACTATATCTTCCATATTTTAAAATTTTATCCAAACAATGTTCAACATTTTGTACGAAATTTTCTTAGCAAAATTTTAACATAAAATTATTTTTTTATTTTGACCCATTTTATTATTTAAAATCATTTAATAAAAAGTTTTTTGGAAAAAACACTGGATTTAAGATGATTTGTTCATTCAATATGAGATGAAAATACCTCAAAAATGCATGAAAACATCCAAATTTCAAAGCTTGACCTTAACCGCTGATAATTTTTTCTTTTTTGATAATTTTGGTCAATGATAAAATCATTTCAAGCGCAATTTGTATGCAAGTAAAAAGTAAAAAAATATAAAATTTTTGAATTTTACTCATAAGAAAAGTAATTTATTTTACTTTTTCGAAAAGTAAATTATGAAATTTTTTTTTTACTTTTTACTTTTACTTACAGAAAAAGTAAAAGTAAAAAGCTAGGCCGGCTCATAAAAAATTCATAACTATTATAAATCATTCGTAGAACAAAAATACGCATTCATATTCAAAAATACGTTCATGTCGTTCATTTTCGTTCATAAACGGTAATAACGTTGAATCATCGCATTCATAATTATGTTCATAAATTTGGAGCGTACTAAGAAATTGCAAAGATATTCTTCATTAAAAGAATTGATTAAAGATTGCTTTATATTACTTTAAAAGTTACTTTTATAAACAAAAAGTTTAAAAAAAGATTTTTTTATTAATTTTAAATTTAATTTAAAATATTTTATACCCAAATATTTTATATTCCGATTTTCTAATTTTAGGTACGGCTTTTTTAGTTTTTTTTTAACATAAGGTATTATTTTTTCAATTTTATTAATTTTTAAAATCTTTAATTTTAAGTGTTTTTAACCATTATAAGATAAAAAGATTAGTTTTAAATATATTTTTTTCTAAAGTAGAAATAGGTTTGTGTAAATTATGATTTAATTTCAAAAGTTGTGAATCGCTACTTTTAATTATGAAAATTTTTCAGTCAGTCAGTCAGTAAAATTAGAAAAATCAGAATATATAAGAGATTTATAAATATAAATTTTGATATTAAAAAACAAATAAAGTTTAAAAAAAAATGCTTGAGGTGTTTCAAAGATGGATTTTTTTTTTAAATTTAAACAATTTTGTGAAAATCCTAAGCGTTTTGAGCTTGAATTGTGTTGAATCTGAAAAATTGGTTTCTATTAATCTCTTTTCCAATCAACAATAATGAGCATTCGACAATTATTTTCTACAAACTTTAATTGAAAACTGTTGCCCAAAATTTGATCATTTTGGTCAGTTTGGTAAAAGCTCAGTGAGAATTTTTATGATATGAATGTCTCCCTCTCATAAGGAACTTGTTTCATGCTTTATAGTTTGTTTATTTTCACTCTCATCGGATTTTACTTGTTTCATACTTTATAGTTTGTTTTTTTTTTTTAATTTTTTTTTTCAATATAAATTTGTTTTAGAAGTTGAAAACTTCAAACAATACATTTTTTAATATTATGTTTTTTATTTACTTTTTTATTTTTTATATTTTTTTTTTTTATTTTTTAAATATTTTTTTTTTATATATTTTTAAATATTTTTTTTTATATTTTTTTTTAAATATTTTTTTTTTTTATATATTTATCAACTTGAAAAGGAAATTACATTTTTAAAAATTATTATTTTAATTAGGAACATTTTAAAATTAATTAATTTTTAAAAATTAAAAAAAAAAAATAATAAAAAAAATTCGCGTTAATTTTTCAAATGTTTAGAGAATGAAATTCATCTAAAATCCCTCATTTATAACAAAATTTCAAATATCGTTTTCAAATTTCATTGAATCATCATTTGCACGATTGATGAATCACATTATGAATATTATGAACGTTCATAATTCTCTCGTATACACGTACAAATTTACGTACACGCTATAGTGTTCATAATGCGTTCATAATCAAATTTCGGGTATGAACGTGTATTACCGAGGTAATATGAATTCATGAGTAATTTTCGGTATTCATATTTTTTATGAACTGGCCTAGGTAAAAAGTAAAATCAGAAGTAATTTGAAACCCTGTTGAAAAGTTTAAAAAAATATTTAAAAAATTTAAAAAAGACAAAAAACGATTTTTGATGAAATTGTAAACTTTAGATTTCTTCTTTTCAAAACTTTTGATAAATTTTCACAAAAATAGCAATACTTACGTGAAATAGCACACCAATTTATAATCGCCAGAGAATGGCTCCATAACGGGACGTGGCGTAGTTGTCGTCGTCGTAGTTGTTGGTCTCGTCGGACGTGGTTCCAATTCATTATTTCCATCCCAAACGGGAGTTTCTGGTTCCTTATCCTTCTGACAGTTGGCATTTGCGGGCCAATCGCATGTCTTTTGGGCGTCATTCCATTCCAAGCCATTCGGGCAATCACGTTCAATTATCTGTCCATGATCGCATTGCAAGTACGACGTGCAACTTGCCCAATATTTCAAGAACTCCGTTCCATCGCAAACGTCATCAATTTCCAGTCTTTGATAGTACATGTCACGCATCACAAGCTTCAATTTGGAGACGCAACGAACATTTTTCTCCAAATCGCACATTTGCATCTTTTGACTCCATTGATAGCCTGGCGGGCAACTTTGAGCCACCTTCTTACCATTGACACAAACGTAGAATTTGGAACAATCTCTGTGCGGATAACGGTTTCCAGATTCGCACTTGCGACGTGGAGGTTTAGTTGAACTTGAAGCAATTGCAGCGGCAGTTGTTGTGCGACGAGTTGTTGTTGGAGCTTGAGTTGTTGTTGTAGTTGTAGTTCTGCGAGTTGTTCGTCTTGTGGTAGTTGTTCTTGGAGTCGTAGTTGTCGTGGTTGTTGTTGATGGTGGATCAGCGAAAGTGCTTGGTTTGGTAGTCTTTGTAGGACGTTTTGTGCGACGAGTAGTACGACGAGTAGTGGTTGTTGTCGTTGATGGAGTAACTTCTTCCTCATCTTCTTCAGAATCGTATTCTTCATCTGGTTTGATTTCTAAAAAAAGAAAATCAATATTTTATATCAAGGTCGAACTTTTTAAAGTCGAATATTTTATTTTGCCGAAAATTTTACCAATTTTTCAAAAAAATGGCGCATAACGCAAAAAATTTGTTTTGAGTAATTGTTTTAAAAATTTTTTATGGCAAAAAAATTAAATCTTCAAAAAACAAAAAATTTGAGGATTTAACTTTTTTTAAATAATTTTTTTGTGAATGTAAAAAATTTAATTTGTTAATTAAAAATGAAATTATCAAAATTTTCTCGGTCGAAAAGTACTTATTTTTAGACTAAAATTAAGTCATCATAATATTTTTTTCTCGGAGTCTAAAATAATTTTTTAAGATTAGATTATCAATTTTCAAATGTAAGACTTCTAAAGTAATCTTACAAATTAAAAAAAATTATAAATCATAATTTTCCCTCAAAAATTCGAAATTTTTTCTTGATGTTTTTTTGATTTTCTACTCTTCACTCCATTTAAGCTTAACTAAGTCTCATAGGACTTATTTAAAGTAAAAAAATTTAAAGATCTTTATAAAAAATAAAATTTGATACTTACGTTCATCGTTACTGTCAATCGTAGCAGGATCCTTACATTGAACATTTGCTGGCCAATCGCAACTCTTTTGAGCGTTATTCCACAACAAACCTCCCGGACAATAGCTTGTCTGAAGAACGCCACTGACACAACGGTGATAAGCATTACAATTCGTGGCATCAGCTGAAAAGTCCATTGACGCGTCACATGCTTGTCCATCGCTTCCCGATGGAGCAACGATCGATGGTGGTGGAATAACTTCAGCATCTTGTGGTTGTTCCGTCGTTGGCCGATAAGTTGTTGTGCGTCTCGTTGTCGTGGTAGTAACGGGACGTCTTGTAGTCGTACTTGTCGTAGTTGTTTTCTGCTTCGTTGTCGTTGGTCGTCTCGTAGTTGTTGTTGTTGTCGTCGTAGTTGATCGCGTAGTCGATCTCGTCGTTGTTGGAGACCACCAAGATGTCGAACTTTGGGTTGATGGGGGACGCCATTCGCCATTTTCAACTGGCGGACTCATAACTGGTGGCACTGGAGTAACGGGATCTTTTGGTTTTGTGCAATCGTTCATGACAGCAGGCGTCATTACACGACCAAGAGCACGATTTATCGCCTTCAACAACGGATATTGACCTTGACAACAATTATTATGGAAGTCATCCAAGTCAACAGTCCATGCAGCAACTCCAGCAAGTCCGGATTTCATCACGTATTTGCATTTGACAACGAGATAGTCTTGGTCATCGTAACTGACCCATTGATTGTCTTTCATGGCATAAGGACCTGATTTTCCACTTGGATCTCTTCCGGTTTTCCAATTACTGTTCCTGACTGTTAACACCAAAAATCATAAAAAATCTCAAATTCTGTGAAAAAAAAATCAATTTTCTTACCATTACTACAGATTTCAGAATACGCCAACATGCCAGGTTGTTTAGTATGAGGACCTGCATGACCACTTCCCGATGCTGGAGTACCTTCACCCTTCACCGAACTATGACTTTGACTGAGAGTGAATGTCTGTCCGTAGAAAGGAACACCCATGATAAGTTTTTCGGGATCAACTCCGCCATTAATCAACATTTTGATCGTGTAATCGATGTTATATTGCGGATATTTGTCACTTGGACGCGCTTCCAAGGGAGCAATATGACCAGTTTCCGTCTCCCACGAACCATGATAATCGTAAGACATGACAACTAAGAAGTCGGCAGCTTCCGATAAGCGTGGCAGGTCATAAGCTACTTGAATAACTTCTTTGTAACCCGAAAGAGCAACGGATAACAGAAGATTTTCCTGATAAAATTCATCACTGAGTTCCTGAAAGAGATGAAAATTGAATTTAAATCACTTCATGAGCAAATATTAGAATTGAAAATACCTCAATGAACGTTGCAAAGTTATTTTTATCCTTGGATGGTCCCTTTTTGCAGTTGCTTTGCCAGCATACGGGATAATTCCAATCGAAATGCAAGCCAGAAAATCCGTAACGCTTGCAAAACTCGACAGCATGAATGATAAACTTTTTCCTCGACGTAGGATTTCCGACTAATTTTGAGTATTTGTCGCCTGTCGAGTCTGTCCAGCCACCCAGCGAGATAAGAACGGGCACACTAGTGTCTAAATTGATTGTTCGTTTGTACAACTCTAAAAAAGGTATGAATGTATTTGAAAAATGTGTTTTTCAACAGAAAAAATTTTCATATTATTTTACCATTTTCTATATCGCCCCATGGATCGAATTCTTTTATCTGCAGGGAATTTGGCTCGAGCGTCGCAAACGAATATAAAATATGTGAGCACAGCTTCGTATCGAGATTTTCCGGTGCAAATTTGCCTTGTCCCTGCCGATAAAAGGCCCAATTTGTCATGTGACAAAAAACTTTGTAGTCCTTATTTTTCTTCAACTCGTCGCGTCTCTCCACTTGACTCTCGATATGGACATTATCGCTCCAGACAACATCCTCTCGTATCCCGGGCATCTCCTTGATGCGCGAAAAATAGTAAGTTTGCTTATCGACGAGTTGCTGGAACGGATTGTCAGCTCTGTAAGGAGGGGCGTCATTCGAATTCGCCTCGGTCGATGTCATAACGTAGGCGGCAAAGGGATTTGCGATGCTGAAACTTTGACGAGCCTTGCGGCGATGTTCGTACTGTTCACCGTCATCGTCGTCGTTGTGCACGCGATATTGCTCGGGACGATATTCGACGGCATCACGTAACGGCACGCGACTCGTGAACGGGATAAATGGCACTTCCTCGACTGCCGTTCGCAATGGCAACGATTCCTCTCCAATTGACGTGAGTAGCGCCTTGTAATTTTGCTTTTGCGACGTTTCCCATTTTGTCTCGTCCCAGGGGTTACTTTCGATGGCACTACGTACGAAGGTTTGACGTGGCGGCTCCTCGATACTCCTGCCGTGTGCGAGGGCGAAGAGACACACAGCGAATATTGGCACGTGCATCATGTCACGCCTGAAACAGGAAAGAAACATAAAAAATGAGTTAAATTTCTTTGCCGTTAAGTGTCGGTCGTTTGCCGCATTGCTCGTGTGTGTATGTGTTACATTTCACACTCGACATGAAGATTCTTTTGAATAAAACGCGGTATGCGGTAATAATATAATAAATGATTGCTACTCTTCATTCAAGGTTATTGCACAATTAACCTGCCGTTAATGCGGTGAGAGAGTTTTGAGACAGGTGTTGCGTGATGATTCAATCTTCCTCGCACTTATGTAAGTGAAATTTTCGATTTTTAACCGATAATCGATACAATAAATATTTTAATTACAGCAAAAAAACGAATATAGAATGCAAATAATCTTAATGTGCGTCACGATCGAGCGTCAATTAGACGCGCCTCCCATCAACATGAAAAATGGTAACTGGTCTAGGCAGCAAAGCAGCACTCTCGAAGAATCTTCTTCACGCAATTAAGCATAAAAACATTCACCGCTCATACTTTTAATTTCGTTTGAAGGTCACCCAACGAGTTTTTCACTATCATAACACTGAGCCATTGACCCACATAATATCTGTGATCAGATTTACTGTACATGCGTTGCATCGAGCGAACGAAACAAAAAAAAAATACAAAACAACAAGAAACGAAGATGCCAACAAAAGAAAATTATAAAAAGTTCATTAAACTGTGTCGCGTTGACGATGATAAATATTTTTTTAGAGTGTGCGTGTGATGTTGCTTGCTGCGCTTTGTTATGCTGATTAAAATTTTAGCAAGCAACAAAAAAAATGTCACATCATCGCAGACCCGCCCGTGTCACAGAAGCTTAATTAATTACGGCATTAATGTCGAACGTGGACGACTCCCTCACTTGTCATTATTTGCGAGTCGTGAGCGACAGATTACTTGAGGTATGCAAGAAAAACCCGCAAAAAAAAAAAGAGTTTGAGAAAGGAAATATTAATTTGCGACCTCGTTCTCTGCGATTCCATTGAAAAACTTTTTCGGTTATTTTCGAGTTCTTTTTGTTGTTTACTTATTCAAACGACGCTTCATGCGACCGACGTGCCAATATTCTTGGTCATCCATAGTTTCATGTGTGTGTCGATGGCTCAATGGCCGATATAACGTGAGTTGACTCGATAATGGTGCGTTATATGACGATTGCTTGTGGGTTAGTAATAATGTTTCCTTGTCGGTCGTTTGTGTCCGATCAACTTGAGCAACAATAGCAATAAAATAATCAATGTTTTGACTTTTACACCTTGATCGGATCTCCAATTACTTCGACTGCGGACAACAAAAAACAGACGTCTGTTGAATCAGCAACGAGTTTTATTGGATAAAGTAACGATTACTTCTAGGATGTAACGATAAAGTTGTGATGACACTTTTGAATATTGCTCCTGAATTGCTTTTAGCACGTTTTGTACTGCATTAGGTCATGCAAAAGTTGTTCTCGAACAATGTTTCGTTCGAAAAGTTGTTTAACAATGAAGGATTTACTGTTTTAAAACGGATATAAAATGTCTTAAAGGATAAATTTTGAAAAATTTCTTTATAAAAATAATAATTTTTGATAGTGCTTCAACAATTTTTTTCAATTTTTTACTTCTAGATGCGAAAAATCCCGATGAAACATGAATGCAAGTCGAAAACAAACATTGGAATGAAAAGAATTGAAACTCTTACACTCATCTGTCATCAAGCTACGGACTACCAGCATTAAATATTTACAATTTCAACACACTTGACAGGGATAATAGTGAACAGAACAACAGAATTTTGTTTGTTTAGCTAAAAACTCTCGACTTTTGCTCGAAGCTTGGAAGTATTATGACAATTTAAATGCCTTTCAGATAAATTCAGAGTCACACAGCAACAGAAAATGGAAAAATCAATATCTGGGATTTAGATTTATTTATTTTTTATAAAAAATTGAACCTAAATTTCCTCACATAAAAGGTTTGGAAGTTTTTCTGACCTTCGAGTTGCATCAACGCACAAAAAATTTATTCAAAATATGGAAATCACTCCAAAAGATGCGAAAATTGACAGTTAAAGCAAAAAATTTGTTTACGCTAAATGCAGTTTTGCACCTTTTTAGGCGCATGAAGGTCTATAAATGCACAAAAAATGTACAAATCTGAATTGCTACAAAAGTATTTTAATTTAGGAATGTTAATTTTCCTCGCAAATGCTTGAAATTCTTTAAATTTCGTTCTATAACAGTTATTTTTTTTCTATCTCAAGGCTGAAGTACGGCAGATTATTTGAGATATGTGCAAAAAAAGGCAAAAATAAATAAAATCACTTTTTCAAATCCCATAAAAGATGACACAAATTTTATATCAATTTGCATGCCAATAAAAGGTAACATCAACAACAAACATAACTGACCAATTGATATTCATAACTTTTTATCTTCTTTTTTTTTACGACAATCCAAACGGTCCACAATAAAATTAAAATAAAATAAAGAACATTATGCAAATTAGTTTTCGGCATGAAACTCGTTTTTTTCTCTTTTCTTTCTTTTTAATTTACGACTTCTTCTTTTTTGTTTTGGTTTGTATTTTTGGTGCGTACCTAAAAACTTTTTTAGAAGGCACAAAAGAAGAAAAGAATAAAATGATAAAAATGTTATCCAGGCTCTTCGCAAAGCAAAAAAGTTCTTTGAACTTTGTGAGTTGCTGTCGCGCTTTTTTTGTGTTTTTTACATTTTAAAGCAAACAGACAGAAAAAGATACAACACAAAAAAATATATATATATTGACAAGACATGTTAACGGTTTATGTGGCGATCGCGACATAAATTTTATTTTAATTTGGTCAATGAACCGTGAAATTCGATGATTTGGCAAGGTTTCGGAGGAGATTTAATGGAATTTTTTTATTGTTGATTTTTATTATTTTATTAATTGAAACACAAGAAAGAAAGAAAGAGGTGGAGATTGTATGTAAATTTTTGAGAATTTGCATATTTTTTGCATTATCACACAGGTTTTTAAGCACATTGACTCTGAATTTGGAGTTTATTGATCTCATGTCACTCGAGAATTTGATGCGCGCTGTGAGAATTTGCGATGAATTGACTTTGGATGCTTGAATTAATTGTTGCATGCGAATGATTGATCACTCTTATCAAGGTTTTTATAACAACTTTATTACAAATTTATTAGTATTACAGCACTGGTAATTGCATAGGAAGAAATTCGCACAATTGTTGTAGAATTAATGTTTTTTGATTATCATGCATAATATCGCTATAAATCTTTATCGATTTAATTTTTTTTTTCATAAATATTTATTTTTAAATTTTTTTAATAATTATGTAATTAATGTAAATTAATATTTATTTCAGAATTTTTTTATAATTATTTCTTTTTAAATATTTTTTTACAGATTTCTTTTAATTCATTTTTTTTCAGAACCTTTTAATTCTCAATTTTTTTCAACTCCTCATTTTTTTAATTTTTAATTTTTCAATTCCTCATTTTGTAATTATTTCTTTTTAAATAATTTTTTTTAAATTTTTTTTGAGAACCTTTTAATTCTCAATTTTTTTAATTAATTAATTTTTTTCACTAACCAATATTATTTCTTTTTTTTACAAATATTTTTTTTTAATCCACAGATGTTGTTTGCTGATGTGGTAATAATCCAAGAAGTAATCCTGCTGTATGTATTTTATTTTTTTTTTCACAAGTCCACAACTTTTATTTATTTTATTATTTTTTTTATTCACTTGTAATCCACTTTTTATGTTATTGTCCGTCCCATGCTGGAGTTGAAGAAAAACTATTGTCGTTCTGCTGGCCTACCAGCTCTTTTATACTCTGTCGCGGCGTAGCACCAAGCACGCAAACAGCACGAAACACAAGGAAATGAAGGAAAGAATAATCCGAAGTACCCGAATGAAGTGCGTACTTTATCAGTTGCCACACCGGCAACGATCGCGATCAGTTGTTTGATCACTCAGAACGCACGAACAAACGAACGAAGCAAAAAGCACGAATCAGTCGTTAAATTCTATCGTGAAGCAACTCGTTGGAAAATGCTATGATTACAAAGTGAAGAAGATTTTAACTGATTGCAAATGTGTAAAGGAAGAGAATTAATGCAAAAAAACGAAAAGAAGTTGAATGAATAAATTAATGTGTAAGACAAACGAACCACAAACACACATGCAGACTAGTTCATGAATTACGATTGATGTGACAAGAAGAAGGTGTGTCGGAGTAATGTTTGCCATTAACAGCGTCTTCGTTTGCGATGCAGAGAATTACTTTCGACGAGTGTGTTTGTTTTTGCGGTATTCTGTGTAAATTTGGTAATTATTGGTTTGAAAGAAGTTCCCGAAGTATTTGGCACAGCATGAATGGAACGCCTGGTTTTTTGTATGTCACAAACAGAATATTAATTGGGAAAGGAACTACAATTTTAAAAAATGTTTCGCGTTATTTAGGAATCCAAAATTTTAATAATTAATTTACAGATTTTTGATTAATTTTCAATATTTTTGCAGTTAATTTTTAAAAATAAAATTTGCTCTAACTTCAAGTTATTTATGCAAATTATTCAAATTGCAATTAAAAAATTTATATTTCAAGCTTTGCCACAAAAGAAAATAAATTTTAAAATTTAGTCTTTTAAATCTCGATAAAAAATCAAAACTTGCGAAAAATCTAAAAAAAAAGTTGGCTTAAATTTATTTAAAAAAAAAAATTAAAAATTTTTGAAAATTTTGTCTAATGATGTGGATTCATGTACAGAAAATTAAAATATATTTATTTTTAGATTTTCATACAATTTTTGATGATTTTGCATGAATGAGTACGAAACTTATCTCTATTGATATTGTCAACGTCCATACCATGTTGAAAACACCGGTTCTCGTCCGATCACCGAAGTTAAGCAACATCGGGCGTGGTTAGTACTTGGATGGGTGACCGCTTGGGAACGCCGCGTGTCGTTGGCATTTTTTTTTTATTTTTAAGAAATTTTTAATTTTTTTTGAAAATATTTTTTAATAATCTCCAGCATAATACCGCATTCTTTTTCTTCGAATGCAGGTAAAATGAAACTTAAAAAACCTAAAAATTGCCAACTTTATTATTCTCACTTGTGATTTTTCAAAAAAATTACAATGGATGAAATGTGAAAATCATTTTCGGAATTGCACTTGCCTTAACAGTCATTTTACAAAGACGAGAAATTCTGATAAAGACAGTTTTTGTCTTGCTTATCTTCGCATTTGGGATATTTGCCTATCATGGTATCGTCAAACAAGAGAGCAATTCAATTAAAACGGCACAAAATATAAGGGACAGACGACCGATTTAGCATATCAAATCGAGCTACATACACAAAAGGTTACTTAATTATAAACACAAACAAACTTTCCCAGACGTAATCGTCAGAATTCCCTGAGGAATCATAAAGTATTTGATTTATTAGATGAACTTTGACATTCATAGCGATCCCGACGATTGAAAGAGACGAACTTTGTTTGTTTGTTTTTGTGTGAGAGAACGTCAATATTAGGGCAGCCAATATTTAAAATGAGTTTTCAAAAGTTGTCCCGTCGTTGCAGCCTTAAGAAAAACTTTTTTCTACCGCATTTGATTAAAACTTGAGGACTTGAGGTGAACCTAATGCTAGGTCAACTGGTAATTTGGTCAATAAATGAGCAATAATGGACCATCTGGTGCTCGAATCCTTTTGTTTTCATAACAAACAATTTCTTACTGTTATTGAATTGTAATCACAATATTTCGTCTTGGAGGTCGTTTCTACTTTAGAAAAGGTAATAACAACATTAATCTCTTAACAAGATAAAGTGAAGTAGGTACATGGCCCAAAAAAAGAAAAATTAATAAATCATCCAAATTGAATAAAAACGGATCGGATCGGTACAAAAAAATTTTCCGTTGTTTCCATTGTTTCAACATCTAAAAAAAAGAAGAATAATGATAAGTAATTTTTGAAATATTCGTCTCTAAGAGTATAATTATCGATTTTTTCATCCACACCTGAGATTGTTGTTGATAAAATTAGAAAAAATAGAAAATTTGCTGCGAGACATCTAACTATTTTTTAAATAAAGTTTTGACGTTTTTTTACAATTTTTAATTTATTTTATTTGTTAAACTTTAATCAATTGTCCTACTCCAAATTGAAAAATTTTGCTATTTATACGAAAAAAATCTACATATTTTATATTTATGACATAAAATTTTTCAGAAAAGTTGTAAAAAAAAATAAAAAGTTGAGAAAGTAATTAAAAATATGATTGTTTTTTTTATTTAAACTGTTAAACTTTGTTTTTGTTTACAATTTGGAATAAAAAAACAAATTCTATTATATTAAAGTGAAACTCCCTTGTAACTCTTCCGAGAAAAGCTGTGAAACCATATAAATTATTATTTCATTTTGTTGCTGAAAATTTTAGTTGTTGATGAGTTTTTTTTTTGTTGTTGTTGGCTTAAAGAGATAAAATTACATTTCACATACCGAAAGTAAATCCTCGTTGGCAGTTGCCAGAATTGCTTGCCAGGATAAATAATTAAACAGTTCATATTTTTACGATTGGGGGCGGACGGGTTAATTAGCTGCCTTGTGTGTTTTTTTTTGTTGGTAAATAAATGGCGCAACTTTTTTTTTCTATTACATAAATAAATTCGGCTCAACTCTCTCGAAGATCGTTAAAAAACTTGTGCTTGTTAAAAATTTATCCTCATTAAACGCAACATGGTTGAGATTTTCCTTTCTTTTCTGTTGTTTTTTCAAGTACCTAACCGGAAACAACATTTGTTAAAAATTCCTTGCTCCAGTGCACATCCAAGGGCGGTTCAACATGGCAAAAAGATAGACAACAATAGATGTCTAATGTGGCATAATGGACAAAAAGTTCGAAAAGTTTTACGACATCGTCGAAGTAACACGTTATGTCACGCCACCCGTTGTTACGCGGCGAAAACTTTTGTCAAAACCAAAAAAGTATTCACTATTCTGCCACAAAAATTTCCAATCTTGGACCGAAAAATGTTCTTTTTCTCCTTTTTCTAACAAATTGCCATTTGATGGATTTTCGATGCGAACAAAGAATTTCTCGGCATTTGAGTGACATTTCTAAAACTTCGGTGTCAATCAATCAAGTGATACGGTCTTATTGTGAAGCTTTGCTAGTGATAAAGAAACCCGCAACAACTAATACCACTGTACCCGCACATTGAATGAAATAAATGATCGAATAGACAGAAAGAAGACCCTACGGACAAAAAACGGTTGAGATTGATCCCTCAAGGTGTTAGCTTGACCACTCAGTTGTGATGGATTTTAAACCCTACTTAAAAAGGTCAATCTGATTTCTTTAAAATTGAGACAAGTGAAGAGAGATATAGAGAAGACACCTTCGTTCTTATATGTCATTAGCTCTTTTCTTCAATTTGGTTTTGAAATCATATTAAATATACCACTAAAATATGACACCTTTTTGTTGCTTAATTTTTCTTGTTACTCATTTATTTTTTAATAATTTTTAAAATCTTTAAAATCACATTAGGCTTTAAATCACATTAGAGATTTCAATAACATATTGTTCCCAAATCTTGATTTTTCTCAGTATGTCTATGCAGGTCTCATTCGCGACGAAGAAATCTTAAACTGGAGCTGTAAGCCACGCGCACCTTGTGTGAAACTATCGTTCACAGAACGTATTCATGACAGTATGTCGTTCACAAGACGTAGATCTCTTCCATGGGCATTCTCATTGATAAAGTCATAAAAACAATTTTATTTAGGGCAGTTAGATAATTATTGTGTTTTATTGTCAACAGGTAAAGTACAAGAAAAAGAAATAAATAATCGTTAGAGGAAATATTTATCGTTTCGTTTTTTATTTCGTATTAAAAAATTAATGACAGCAAAGAATCAGGCTACTCAAACAGAGGATCACATTAATTATAGACTAATTGTTTCACTAATACATAAAACGTTTATCATAAAGTTGGATCATTTAGGTCTTAAGAGGTTAAATTCATTCTTTTGTTATTAGAGTGAAGCTCTTAAGAGATTTAACTAATCTCTTAACCCAAAAACGGATTTTCAATTGACCCACTTGGCGATAAAGCTGATTTTGTTATGGCATCAGATTGACTCCTTAGAGGCTCTATGTAATTCCCCTTAGGAGTCAATCAGATGCCTTAACTCAAGGGATCAAACTCACCCGTTTTTCGTCCGTAGGGGCAGCAATAAAAGACGTTACATTCTCATATATTTTTTTCCGTTGTTGTTTTCCCTTTCATTGTACGACGTTCTAAACACTAACACACATTTGTCATCATTTACTTGCGGCAAACAACTGGTATCCGTACATCCTGTATTTTAACTGCCAAACAGATGTGGCACACAAGAAAAAGATGATAAAAATAAATGTAACATCGGAACTAGAATATCCAGTCAAAACAAAGTGCATCTTTGGACATTTTTATCTAAGAACTGGTTTTTTCAACAACTTGCACTATTTACTTTTATAGACAGAGAGAAGCAGCAAAATTTTTAAAACAATTTTATTAGTTAGCTGTGCTGCGTTAGGCACATCTCAAGTCCGTGAAGAGGTCTTCTTATCTTGATTCAATTACATTTGGGACATTTTTTTTAACAAGTACACGAAATTGTAAAGTGCTCTTATGGTGAGTTCAAGGACTCTCACTAACCTAATTTTTTAAGTAATTGAATCATTTTTCGATAAAAAAATTAAATTGCCTAGGAAGTCAAAATATTTGAATAGCTTGTTGCCCATTTCCTTTTTTTTTAAATAAACAATTTTCTTGACCTGAATTTGATGGAATTCGCTATTGGCAACTTTTTTTTGGGATTTTGTTTTTTATAGAATTTTTTTCCCTATAAATCATCTAGGATTATTATTAGAAAAAAAGGAAAAAGAGTTACATTGATGGGAGTTTATTTAAAAAAGATTTTTATTCTAAGTTGGCATTTAGGGACCCAGATTGCAGATAATTTGATGACAAAGGTCTGTTAGAAACTATTAAAGGATTTCACACTACTTAGGAGTGTTCGGACAATATACTTAGGATTACATAGTAAAAATCACTTTTTTGACTGGTAAACTTGATAACTTGCATATGTTTAACGGACGGAAAATGAAATATTAAAGAAAGTATGAGAAGTACGTCTAAAAATGTCAAACTGATTTTGCTGAAAATGTATTTTTCTTGTTATTTTGTCATTTTCACTAGTTTCAGATCCAAAAATGTGAAAAAAAATGAGAAACATGATTAGAAGATTTTAAATTGAGCCCAGAAATCTCAAAAATTTGTCTCTTTAATGGTTCCAAGTTTTTTCCATTTTTTAGTTGAAAGTGGAAAATATGACAAAATAACAAGAAAAATATGTTTTCAGCAAAATAAAAAAATTGTGGCATTTTCTGTCGAGTTTCTCGTACTTTCATAGTAAGTTAAAACCCGTTTCTAGAGAAAGTTGACATTGTCTTTCAAAGTCAACATTTCCATAATTTATTTTTTCTTTAAAATAAAAACAATTGAAGAAAATTTTAAATGACAAAAAGTTGAAAATATTCAACTCGGATACGAAAATGCGGAAATTGGATGAAAATTTTATATAAATTATCCTTTTCACATCATTTTTCACCGTATGCCTGCAAGCCAACTATTACGTCAGAACAGCTAAAAACGTGATTTTTCACGTTCCACACATTTTTCTCTTACTCTGCTATTAAAACGTCCAATATCACGAAAAACAAAGAGAAATTTTTCGATAAAACATCCTGAAATGCGTCAATCCGAAAACAAATTCTCCCCTTTGTAATACAATTCTCTTTGTCCGTACAATTATTTAAATCTATCGTGAGAATCTGCCTATCGACATTCGCTTGATATGCTGACCGTTATGGCTTTTCGTGAAATCTGTCTGATATATTTCTGTCATAATTGACAAGATTGATTCGCAAGCAGCTATTGAAGCGCATATTCGGATCATTTTGGCGAAAATTGTGAAAATTTTCTCAAATATTAAATCGTGTTTTTGAGCGGAACGTGAAATCATGCTGACATGCTTTTAATGCGTAAATAAATTGTTATTTTTCGCTCATTATGTAAAAGCAACACGAACTGCTCCAAAGTTCATTAATTAAATTAACAACACATGAGCTCCGAGTAATAAAATCTAATAATTTTCAGGTGAAACAGGAACAATAATTTTATCAAATATTATTTACCTACCCTGGCAAACTAAATTTTGCAAAACTTAATGAGATAACAGGATGTTCAATTTATGTGCTGTGAGCGGATATCTGAACACGAAACACGAAAACGAGTTGCAATGACAAGCAAATATATAATGTAATAATAGAAACTTTGGTATAAACTTTGAGAAAAATCAAAAATAAATTTCCCAAAGCTGCTGTTGCGAAGAACGAGAATAGAAATATTTGCAAAAAAAATCGAAATAATTCTCACAATATTTTACGTCATGGAATCCCAATGGACTTTCATCACTTGTCTGCACTTCACTTATCGCATGTTCTTTTGCTGCTTTAAAATTCTGCAATGCTCAGGTGCTCGCTTTTTTTGTATATTCACTTATCTAGGCTGGATACATTAACCATCATTACGTCAATCATTCTTCGTAATCGCCACTCCACTCGAGAGTGTAACGTTATTAATGAAAAAGAGGTAAGTTAAACACTTTGGCTCAGGCAGCATTTATTTTCATTATTCAAGTGTGTCATCATTTTATTTGTGCGACGATAAGAGTTTCATCTTTAATAGCGGGTCTTCTTTTTTGCATTTTTTCACCGTCAATTCAAATTTGTTCTTCTCCTTCGCTCAAATTTGCTCGAATACCAAAAAATGAACAAGAATTTTGGGTGGGGATGAATTTCCTTTTTTCATTCATTCACTTTCATTTCATTTTCGTTTGACTCATTCACAATCTGCTTCTTTTTTATGTGATGGTAACCCTCTTTCATCATCCTTTTCTCCCTTCGTCTTTGAATGAACTGCCATTTTCCCCTTATTTAACATCCCTCAACACCACATTCGTCCTTTTATATATTCATTCAACATCCCTCGTTCAAGATTCGCCTTTCCGTTCGTCCAACATCCTTTTCAGTTCATTTTGAACCTTTGACGTGTTCGGTCGTTTCGCAGCTGAAAGACAAGAAAAATTAAAAATCTCGCACGTGATCGAAATTTTTTAATGTAATAATATTGAAGAGTCGTGCATCATATAGGTAAAATAAAATAAAATGAAAAACGGAAATGAGAAGAAAATAAAAGAGAAAAAAAAATTAAAAAGTTGCAAAAATCAAATAAAATGTGAAAAAATAAGATAATTTGTAATAAAATCAAAAGAGATATGCGTTGACAAGACAAATCCAATTCCCTGCGAAATAAAACTTTTACTCTGCGATCAACATTAATTAATTAAACATGGAATGGAAATCAATGCACGAATGCTAATAGCATGCTAATTACACCTACTTTACTTTTACTTACTTACTCTTCTCCTCGCGAAAGTGCTTGTCGCAGAGAGAAAATGGAAGTGGTCTTTAATAATAATAAATAATTATGATAGACGGAAAATGAGATTAATGATTTTTTTTACAACATTTTATGAAAGGAGAGAAAATTGCTTCGTAATTATTTTGGCGAAAAAATAATTAAATTTTTCCACTTAGAACGATAAATTCTGACACATTTTAGTACAACGCAAAAATAAAAATATTTTTTTTATGAATGAAAAATTATGTGTTAAAGTGTTTTTACGGTAATACGATGGATTTTGGAGAAAAAATGCGATATCATGCCAGTCATGGTGTCCATCCGTCACTATTTATGCTTTTGAAGGATGAGAAACAAAACAAAAAAAATTAATCGAATATTGAATGCACGAGTGAATTTTTAAAGAAATTCCGTAAAAATTAAAGAAAAATGTGAAAGTCGAGAAAAATATAAATTTTTAAGTATTTAAAAAATTCCTAAACAAAAATTATTAAAACTATTCAAAACTGCAACAAATATTAATTTACAGAAAATTATAAAAAAAATTAAATAAAATCTGGAAAAAATTCTCATTAAACGAAATTGCCTCAAAACAAAAAATCAAAAATCATTTTGTAAAATGTCCAAAAAGTGAATTTAAATACGGCTCAGTTGCTCGTTTAACGTCAACAATTAAATCTCTCTTTTTTTTTTGGTACATGCCAACCAAATTTTTTTTCCCACACACTTTATGTAGTAATTAATTTTTTAGAGTGCTGAAAACATAATTCGACAAAAAAGAGTGTGTTGTGTGCGCCATTCCGTAACGTGTGCTTGATGAGATTATTTTACCAATTTAGGAGAGAAACAAAATCCTCTATTGTTCTCCCAAAAAATATTTTCCGAAAAACAGTTATTTACGCCAACTTCCCATATATTCGCTCTAATTTCTATTGTTTTTTCCGTCCTCCAGTGGAAAACTAATTTTTCCTGCCAAATGTATTTTTTTTCTGTGTGAAAATAATGAAATAAAATAAATTATTGTTCCTCATTTGCATGCTAATTAGCATAAGTATCCTTTGGAAATTGGAGATTTGAAAATAAATAGCATTTGGGACTCGGTGTATGTGTTTTGTTTATTAAATAATTTTTTAATTTGATTTAAGTTTGGGAGGCAAAAGTGATTTTTTTTTTTGCATTGCGAAAGGTTAGTTAGCAAAAGGGGGCAATAACTTTACAGTAATTGATACAAATTTGTTAGAAAAGGGTACATGCTTAGTTATAATTAAAATAATTACTTTTAGGAGCACTAATTTTAAACTAATTTTTCAGTCTACCCCTAAAATTTAATGAAATAATAATCCTCTTTAATCGAATTTTTGCCGTAAATGAGTGCGGTGCGGCTACAGAGGAAAAATTGTGTGGCAACAATCGCCATGATTATTAAATATGAAGTGGGAGTTGGAGATTTGAATTTATAAATCGAAGCAACAAATTGTTGTTGGAGAGTGGTAGGCAAAACTTTTTGAATCGAATCCAATTAAATCTGTGAAAAAACAAATACAAATCACGCTTCATTAACTTTTGTTTAGTTAACATTTAGTCGAGGCATGGTAATGGGCTTATGATGATTTTGCCGAGCACCATAAATAGAGAAAAGGGAAAACTTGAAGAAAAGTAAATACCGTTCCGTCTATCAGTGTAATGGAGCCGCCTATTACTGGTTGCTGAATGCCAATGAATGAATGATGAGATATTAATTTCAAACGGATATTGAAAAAAGAGCCCTTACAGGTTGCATTGACAAGCACATCAAAGAAAAAAAAATCATCATCAGTATTTCAATTAACCATTTTCTGCTTCAACCACTGCTTCTTACTTCTTAACTGAAGCTTAAAGGTGCTTTGTGAACATGAAAAGTGATATCCACGTAAGATAAAAGTCTTTGGAACGTGACATTTTAGTGCCATTACTATTTTATTGCGATGTGAAAAAAAGTTTTATCGCAAAAATTTGCTCTAATGAATTTTTAACTTTTGCCAATATTTGTCAAAAGGTGAATTTTGTGGAGCGAAACGTTAAAATACCGAAATTCAATTAAAAGAAAGTTGGTCTAATCGCCAAATTTATGATTTTATCGGGGTACTTTGTAATCTCCCTTGGGGGTTTTTCGAAGGCAAAGTGTATTTTTGTCGGTTCATAAACTTTTTTTTTGTGTAAAAAGTCATGCTGAGATGTTTACCAGACTCCTACGTGCTTTATGAATTTCGATAAAAATTGCAGAGAGTTATGATTTTAATGAGTTTGTGGAAAATCGTCGATATATTTGTTGATTTTAATATTCGATAACTGCGCATTTACGAGAAAAAAATTGTATTGTGTTCAAGTTGAATAGCAAAAAAAAAAAAAACAATTTATTTTACAATATTGTTATTTAATGAGATTTAACTTGTTTGCATTACGTACGTTTTACATTTTTGCAAGAAAAACTTTTTATAGTACATAGTTGATTCACCCTTAGGTTGTAAGAGAAAAGCTTAAGGTAACAATAGACAAGAGTTCAGATAAGAGCAAAATGTCGTGAGAATTTAATAAAAATCTTCGTAAAAGATGAAGAACTATTTTTTATCGTTAAGTGCGCTCACTTACGGAAAGCACACAGGATCTTGGGATCCCGACAAATTTTCGTAAAATTATGAGAAAAAAAATTTTAAATGGAAAATTTGGGAAGTTCTTAAATTTTGCTGCAAAAAATGTTCAATAATAATTTAATTAAAATATTTTTTTAAAGAAAAAAGCTGAATTTGGACCAGATTGTTTTTGAGAAATAAAAAATTAGATAAAATTTTCAGTATTCTATTTTTAATAATTTTTTAAAACTTCGAAAAAAATTTGGAACGGCATAAAATTTTATTTTTATTAATTTAAATTGTTTGAAATTTTATTAAGTTTTTTTTAAATATAAAATATTATTTTTTTAAAAATTAATTAAAAAATTATTTTAATTTTTATTAAAACATTTTAAGAGAAAAATTATTAAAAATATGGAATTTTCTATTTTTTTCGTCTACCTAATTATTTCTCATGATTTTATGAATTTTTTTGCAAAATCTTCCGAGAAAGCGGATCTGCCCTGAATTTTTTAAAAAAATGTTTATGTAAATATAAAAAATTCCAATCCTGAATATTCAAACCTATTTAACTTCCAGACAAAGAGGGTTTACTTCTTAGCAATTTGAATTCACTTGAACGAATCTTATGTTGTCAAGAATTTTTTTCTCATAACAGAAATGAAACCTTTGATTCAGGCAGTATTGATTTTATTTTCGAAGAAAAATAGAATATTTGTCGTTTCTCTTCTTATAAATTCATACCATTTGAGCCTATTTAAGCCTCAGTGATTTTTCAAGTGTTTGATAAATCGACTTTATTTTATTTTTTTTGGGACGTGATCCACAAAATATTCTCAAACTATTTTTTTATCCACATATTGATCGGATTTTTTTTTGTCCAAAAAAACTCATGCGACAACCTTTCATTTTAGGGTTAATTATAGTACTGACTAACTACAAAATAATTGTTTCCTCTACCGTTAGTGATTTCTTTGTTGCACCATGTGCTGTTGACGTGACCAGAAACTACTACAATTGTCCATTTTTCGAATGGAAATCCTTTCAATAATTTTTGCCAAAGGAACGCGTTGACCTAAATCATTGGCTTTGTAATTTTTGTTAAAAGGACTTCCTTTAATGAAAAGTTGCTCTATGTCCCCAAATTTTTTATTTTTTTGGCACTGACAGACACGATAAAAGCGCTTTTTCTGGTAAAACAAAAAAAATTAAAAAAAGCAATAAATTTTTTTTTGTTCGACGACAAAATAAACACAATAAAATTTTATGAATATCCATAATTCGTCGCCATGAAACCACACCATTTTCCATTTTTTCCGCTTTTTTTTATTTTATGTCGGTTACTTCATTACTGTCGATTGGTTGGAGCTGACAACAAATGAAAGTCGAACTACAGCGAACACTGCGACGAAAAAATTTCATTATGGCAAAAATTTTCAAATATCCATTAAAATGTTTCCACTTACATTGAAACTAAAATTAGATGAGCGAACGACGACGCGAATAACACTAGTGGTCGTTGTTGTTGTTGTGTTTCACTTTAATACGAGGCAATAGTAATTTAGCGAGTGGAACATCTAACCTTATTACGTTTAATTGAGTGGAGCGGACAATATGCGAGCGAGAAAAAATCCCATTTAAAATCCAAATTGAATAAATTTTTTCCGTTGTACTAAAAGGTGTGCATGAAAAAGGACGCCTAAAAGCCATGCAAATCCCTTTCTCCCACTTGACACGCACGCAAACGCACACTCACACATTTTTGTATTGAATTTCATTCCAATAAGTGTCAAAGTGAGATTAACAAGGAATAATATTTGTTTTTTGCCACTTTTTTTTCGGTGCTGCCTGTGTTTTACGACAAAATGTCACTCAAGCATCTCTGTTAAAACGAGCGCAGAAAAAGTCTTTGATGTGTTAACTTGATTTATTTATTCGATTCAGAGACGGCAAGTGCGGAATCAACAGAAGCCATGATACAAATAATTAGAAAAAAGTACAAAAGTGTTCCACATAAATAGATGAAAAACGATGAATAAATACAAAGAGACAGCAGAAGGAAAAATCATGAATCAAACATGATCGTTGATTTTATAGAGGAAAATAGGAGGAAATATAATACAAATACAACACAAAAAAAGTTTATACAACGAACATAAAAGCCTGAAAAGGATAAAGCACACACTTCTCTCAAAAAGCTAAACAAAAATTCAACACAAAAAAAGACGCAGAGCAAAGAGAAATAAAATAAAGAGATTATCAAAAACCGGGGTGAAAAAAAAGAAAAATACAAAAAAAAAAATAAAATGAAATGAAATCGAAATAATACAGCAAAATTTTTAAATGTACTCTGTGCCACGGCCCACCTTATGGCGCTGTACTATGTATAATGGCTATGTACTTTTATGCCACAAAATTATCAGCAATAGCATGTGGTACTGGGTGCGCTAGCCGTAAAAATTTGAAACAACAAACATCTACGATACCGGACAAAACTAAGGACAATAATACAAATCGAGATGATATCAAGAAGAAGGTTCGTATATCCTATGCTCCTTTGCTGGCATCGCCATGCGACAACTAAAAATCAAATCAAAAGTGGTTTTAAATTTCTAAAGGCTATTGAATCGGAAAATATACATTTATACACAACTTACTTTCTGTGGTGGGCAGATTATAATCTTTTGTTTTTCCGGGATTTCATACAAAAAGCCTTCATCTCGCCACCTACCGCCATCCATAGCCACACATTCTGAAACAAAAACAAAAATTGAATTATAAAATTTTGCCTTTGCTACGTGAATAAAAGATGAACACTGGAACGTTGAAAATTGCTACTTGACCTCGTTTTTACCTTAAAAGCTACATAAAAGGATGAGCATTATATTATCTATGTGCCTTTAGTTCAAAGTAAGCTTTTCTATAATAAATAATAATCCACTTTTGGTGGCTTTGCGTGCGAATGGCTTGAACCTTTTAAAAGCTTAGATAGAGTTTAATATTAAATTTATCTCTGAGGGCAATGATTTTCAACGTTCCAGTGTTCGACTTTTGATAAAACAAAGAAAGAAAAAAAAATAACATTTCAAGAAGAAAAGAACTGAAACTTTATCTTCTTCGCCTCAACTTGCAGATAGCATCGTTCAATCACATATCTACGGCGTATGCGGAAGAAAAACAAAAAATGGTTGTGAAATCCAGCGACTCTACGGAGCTATGTGAATCTGTCCCTGTTGATTTCATGGTAAATTTAGAAAAATAACACAAACACATACCGCACATACCACCACATAATAAAAGACCGAAATTAACATCGTATTATTCTCTCGAAATTAAAACAGAACGCATCAATGGGCATCGGTGGCATCATGTACCATAAAGGAGAAATCATCTCCGGACCGCTGGAGTCCCTTATCGATCTTTTGGTGCCGAAACGGGACGATGACTATGATAAAGTAAGAGATAGAGTTGTTTATTATTTTCTTTTTTTTTGCGTTTAAGGCCGTTTCAATTTTTTTTTCGAACTTTAACCCGAATAATTTTTTAGAATGGAGAAGGCCCAAAAAAACTTTTGAAATACTTTTTTATATAAAATAGAAATTTTCAAACTATTTTTGTCCATTTATAAATATTTTTTTAAATTTATTTACATTGGAGCGGCCTAAATAATTTCAAAAATAATTAAAATAAAATGTAATTTAGATATAATTTTTTTTAGAATTAAGTTCAGTAATTTTGTGAAAAGTTATTTAAAAAAAATTTAAAAATTTTGAAATTCATTTTTTTAAAGTTAATTTAATATTTAAGTTTAATTAAAAGGATATCCGTCGTTTCAAAAGAAGGAATTTAGTTCGAAAAAAAATATTGGATCGGCCTAGAAAGAGTTTTCATAACACTTTTTTTCTCTTGTTTTTCCCAGGAATTTGTGTTTTCATTTCTGCTGTCGTCACGCTTGTACATGCGGCCGCACGAAATATTTGGTGGTTTATTGAATTTGTGTCCGGAACACGATTCCCTCGAGAATATTGTGCGTTTGCTGAAGACATGGACGAAAACATTTCCCTACGATTTTCGGGATGAACGGATGATGGCACACGTAAAACATATCGCCACCAGGTATGTAGAGAGACGGTAGTACCTCGACGACGACTACGACAAAATTCGAGAATTTACAACGGAGCAACAACATCAACATTTTACATTAAATTCCATTGTTTCGTAGTGTGTGCGATGGCGTGTGATATGCAAACTAAATAATATTCACAGTCATACATTTCGTTATTGGAGCGAGCACCCGTGAAATGTGCTCCGAGAAACAAGTTTGGTGACATGTTTCGGGGAACATTATTTTCAACTTTGTGACACAAAATATATCATTTTTAAGCGTCTAATGTAGCAAGATGTCTCTGCAAATGCATAAACAAAGAAAAGTAATGCATCTACGCGGCACGCAAACATGCATTAGTGTAAAAATATAATAATAATAATGTGCTGCCGTAGTTTTTATCGATCTTAAAGTGTGCTGATAGTGCTTCGGATGCCAACGGAACTGAACCGACTGAAGAGTTTTATCATGTTGTCTAACATTCCCCTGCTGTTGAATGTTGAAAATTTGTTTATTTTTACATTTTCGCGATAAACGCTCTTGAAAGTGAAGTGTATTTCGCTATTTAAATAAATATTTTCGCAAGTGCTTCTTAGCACTTGGAATTTAAAAATGCTTCAGTATCAAATTTTTAAGGAGATTGGGGCACTTTCTCGTCAGCAGACAAAAATTTCAGAGAAAACAGAGATAAAACAGCATTTTTCTATGCAACCATGAAAAATTCATTTAGTTAAATCTGAGGGCAGATGCTGCCAATCAACCAAGTTAATCGTATAAGCAGTAAATCATTTGATTTTGTACCCTTTAGCGCTCTTTTATCAATTGATTCTGCCACTAATGTCAAACCTCGTTCGTTTCTGCTCGCCTAAAGTCAATTTATGACATCATACTCCATGTTCCTATGCAATTGCAAAATATGCATATTTTATTGGATGTTGGAATTTAAATAATAAAACAATAATTTTTACCAACTCATGAGAATTAACAATCCAAACATGGTCAACCTTTCATAAATCAAATAAAAAATTTTCCCAGGTGATCCAATCAATTTAATTGTGAGGCTTAATTTTATTTCAATTAGTGTAGTTTAATTTTTTTTGGTTTTCCACGGTTTAGCAGAAGTTTTCCACGAATTTTATTTTGTTTTGTTCAACAAACTCCCACGGAATTCAGTTCACGGAATGATTTTACGATTTTTCCTAGAATTTTCTGAGTTTTCTTCGAACTTTTTGAGTTTTCCACAAATCTCCTAAGTTTTCTGGAATTTTTGCACTTCTCTCATAAATCACGAAATTTTTTCTCTTCCGAATATTTAAAAATTTTAATTGTTTTTCGATTTTTCACGAACAACTGAAAAAATAAAAGCTCAATTAAAAAATAAATTTTATAAAAAAATGTCCAATTTTCTGGTTAAATGTTTACCAAACCACTTCACTTCAATACTTCTGATGCCGAAAAAAAAAACAATTTTATTAAATTATAGCAGAAAAGCCCACCAACTGAGTTCCTTGAAATTTAATTATTCATCATATCGAATGAAAAATCCAAAAATAAAATAAAATTTGAGAAATATGATAGAGTTTCAATCAATGATTCCAATTGAATTCCGGAAAAAAAATATCATATTTACCTGGAAAAAAAAAATTAATTAAAAGAAAAATTGGTTTATTCCTTTTTATTTTTATACATTTGATATTTTTCTGTCTTTTTGTAATTAAACTCGCATTATTGGTAATTTTATGAAATTACTTGTTCAAATATCGAGTTTTAATTGAAAAAAGTGAGTCGCAATTCCGGTTTTTTTTTTGCAGGAATTTGTGAAAAATGTTGCACAAAAATAAAAGAATGAAAAATTAAATATTTGCCTGGTTTCATTAATGCCCGTTTTGTGATGCCATGCATTTTATTCGCTCAAACAAACTTTTAATGCGAAAAAATGTGTGGTAAATTAAAGGAATTGGGATTTATAATTGAAAATTTGTGACAAAAGGTTTGCACATGGGTATTTTTGAATAACTACCACCCATTCAGTGGTTTATGAATATTTTTTGATTTACTGAATATTTTCCGCAAAAAACCGTTAAATCCCCCGCACACATCATCCCTAGCCGTAAATAGGGCTTATTTATCAATAAAACACAAAAACATGTGTATCTGCTTACAAAATAAATATGAATGTGTATCAAAAACATATTTCTGCTGATGCCAACAGACTATTATCAGAAACTTGGTCGTATGACAAAATTTTGCTTGGCACGAAACGATAACACACAGACATTATTAGATAGACCCGGAAAGACGATGTAATACCATTTACCCAACAATTTGTTAAACATTCGGTGTATTTATTATCCGAAGACTGTGTATTACATGTGTCCTCTTTTGCATTCGCAGATGTGCTGAGACTGATTTGAACGAAACCGTATCACAACTCTTGTGTGCCTTACTGAAGCGTCTCACAGACCTTGAACGACACGAGCAGTATCTGAGAAGTTGCCAAAATATCGATGGAGATCCGACGGAGGTAAGCAGATTATATCCCGATTTTAAATTTTGTCAATTTTGCCAATTAAATGGGCATTGATGCGTAGGGTAATGCGATTGAATGGCCCTCGGTGCATGTTGTTGCCCAAATTTTGTGTCGAATTGAACGTGGACTCGCCCGTCATGTTGGTCCAGAAGAGTTTGTGCAGTGCAGTGGCATCGTGTTACGCGAAGGCAATGATAAGAAGGACTTTGACTCGCCCTTATACCCGAAAGATCCACCTGGTTGTCAAGACCCCAAGAAAACGTGCAATTTGGAGAGTTATGTCGAGTGGTCGTCACGTCTCAAGTTGTTAGTAGCTAATGAAATTTTAAAGGTGAGCCCGTTTTTCGACGAATTTCATCCAAAAACTCTTGTAAAAATCCCTTTTTTCAGTGTCCTAAACTTAAAGATAGACATAAGAAACTAGAATTATGGAGTGGAGTTGCCCAATATTGCCTTCTAGTTGGTAACTACAATAGTGCAACATCCATCTTGGAGTCTTTAGAAACGACGCCCATCTCAAGACTGAAGGAAACGGTAAATATTTGTCTTTAAAAGTTTTTTTTCTCAAAACTTTTTCAATAAATTTAATTTTTTTTCGCTTCACAGTGGAGCAGTTTATCGAGCACCACCAGTCAGCAGCTCGATTGCATGCAACGCCATGCCGAAGGTTGTGGTTCCCTCTGGAAAAAGCAAAGTCAGGATCTCGATCACGCACTAAATCGCCAAAAAGTGGACATCAAAGCGCTGAGTCAGGCATCGACGCTCGTACGGAGCAAGTCAAGTGAATGGGTTGTGATACCAGTTTTCGTAGATATTGTGAGACTAGCACTGAAGGCACGCACATCCTGTCTGCAAAGGTAAGAGCGGGGATTTTACAAAAAAAAAAAAAAAAAAAAAAAAAAAAATGTATAAAAAAAGAGGAAAATTGATTTGTTTGCTTTTGTGCTTGAATTTCGTCTGTTTTTCTCCTCATCCTGATTTATAAGCGGATTAATTATTATTTTAATCTATAGAGATGTACGTCAAGGGACTATTCTTCATTTTATTTTTTTGTTTCATTTTTTGCAGGGATTTAAATTCAAAACTCGTAGGTTCATGTTTAGAGTGCATTTCGAATGTGGTGTGAGAGACAGACGCACAAACGAGATTCGAGCAATTAACTTTAGTTCGAAATGTCCGCAAAACAATACCATTGATTAAAGGATTTTTTCCCGTGTGATGCAACAATAAAATTAAAAACAGTTCATATAAAAGAGCATTCATGGCAAATAACATAGGTAGAAAAAAAATCCAATCCATGCCACATTCAAACATACGATTATTGTCGTCTTTATGGAGTAAATTAAAAATTTATCTGAGCATGTGGGACACCGCAAAATATTTACACCATCTGCTTGTTGTGTTACTAACATATGAATTGTTAAACTCTCACATGCATTTTCCATGATGTGTTTTTGCGACTAGACTGCGAATTGTTGCCATGTCCTGTGATAAATTTTCCTCTGTAGTTTTTTTTTTATATGTTTAATGCATTTCGGAACAAATTGTCCGTCTGTTTTGTGTCATATGAGAGCGATGAAAAATATTGAAAACGTGCTTGACTAACAACAATCATTTTTCCATTTCCAGGCTGCCTAATGGCGACATAAATATGACCGCGTGTAATCGCCTGGCAGCAGTTGTCGGGGCATTCACTCGACACATTCGAGATATCCACACGTCGCTGACGGAACCTGGCAACGAACACGATGCCCTCTGTCAATATATGCAAAGTTGCAAATTGATGAGCGAGTCAGGTGAGTAATTAACGTTATATTTGTGTGAATGTATTGGCTTTTTAATTGCAATTTCATGAGAAAACGCCACAATTTTGACCTGAAATTAAACCACAGTTGAACTTTTATTAGTTTTATCGTTGCTAGTGATTTTTTTGACCAATTTTTGAACAAAGGAATGGAATCAGATGCATTTTGACGTACAATAAATTTACAGTTTTAAGATTAATTTGAGTTTTAACACTTTTAACAATTCTGAAACGTATTGAAATAATAGATGACTAAAAAATACTCGACATTTTTTTTCGTTTGACCATGAATTTTTGAAAATAGGGAATTAATTATCTCATTTTATATCAAATTTTCAAAATTGTTTGATAAAATGTGTTTAAAATGATAATTTTTTGTTCGTTTTGGTCATTTTCGAAAGAAATTCGTAAGGTTTCCAAAGTAAAAAATTATTTATATGTAATTCATAAACTGAATTTTTCCTTTAAATTTTGAAATTTATTACAAAAAAAAAACCAAATAATTTTCAAAAATTTTTCGGATAAATTTTATTTTGTCATATTTTGTGGCTCCCTCCTTTTTTTATTTTTGAAAAATGTAGATAAAAAAATATACAAAAATTAAAAAAAAAATGAAATTTCGATATAAAATAGATAGGAGCAAATTTGGTCATTTTCATCTCTTGAAAAAATGAGCAGATAAAAAAATAATTTTTGTCGCATATTTTTTAGTTCTCTTTCCATGTCAATGGATATGAGAAATATTCAAACAAAAAAAAAATTGTTGGACGGATAATAATTTTACTTACCTTAACTAAATCCTTGAAAGAAAATTTCGAAAAATAATTCACAATAAACTCGTCAAATTCACACAATTGTAAAATTTTCTCCTAAAATCTTATGTAAATTTCATGTTTTCTTTAATTACCACAGATTTGATGCTGGCATCCTTCGACTGTGAAGAACCAACGCAAGCAGAGAAACAATTGTATGACATTATTTAGTATAGAACTACTAGAGATTTATCCTCATTGTGTCGTAGAAACATAAGTTTGATTTTTGTCTCTTTTCTCATGTAAAGTTAAATGCAATCCTAAAGTTTGTTTAAGAAATACAAAGGAACAATCATCTGAACGACGTACGATAAAAGTTACAATTTTATACTCTACTGTTGATTTTAGTAATTTTATTAAATAAATCAAACAAGAAAACTTTTTATAAAATGTAGTCAAAAAGAAAGTTTAATATAACATTAAGAAAAAATGAGCAAAAAAACAGAAATACTTACATTTTAAGAAAAGTCAATAAAAACTATAACAGATTTTTAACATCTTACAGCTTTTGGTCATGTTTTTCCAACTACAATTTCAAGAATAAAGTAATCGGACAATGGTCACTTCCCATAACTTCGCTTCGCATGACATTATCAACCACCTTGCCGAGGAAGCGTTCCGACGTCAAGAAATAATCCAAACGCCACCCAACGTTCTTTGCACGCGCATTTGCCATATAAGTCCAAAAAGTATACGCCTTCTCCTTGTCCGGATAAAAATGTCTAAAAGTATCGACAAATCCGAGATTCAGCAAGTCCGTCATGCCATCACGTTCCTCCTGCGTGAAACCAGCATTTCGTTTGTTGGACTTTGGATTCGCCAGATCGATTTCGGCGTGTGCCACATTCATATCACCCGTAATAATAACGGGTTTCTTGGCATCCAAACGTTTCACGTGTGCCTCGAAAAGCTTGTTCCAGCGCAAACGTTTGTCCAGCGTGACTAATTTTCGACCCGCATTTGGCACATAAGTACAAACGAGATAGAATTTCTCGTATTCTGCTGTCAAAATGCGTCCTTCGGAATCTTGTTCCGGGTCTCCGATGCCATATTCCACGTGGATTGGCATGACTTTCGAGTATAAGGCGACTCCGGCATGTCCTCCGGGCTTGCACAACCAATACGGATGGTAACCTTTGAGATTTTTCGCTGCATCCGGCAACTGATCTTCCACGCATTTCGTCTCTTGCAAACACAGAATGTCAGGTTTTTCGTGCTCGACAAACTCAAAACCGCCTTTTTCGATGAACGCACGAAGACCGGCAACGTTAATGGAGGAAATTTTGTAGTTGAACTCCTTTTCACCGCCAGGAATCCCGAAATCGATGTTGCTAAAGTTAGTGGCAGCTTTGTTCAGTTTCGGTTTGGGCTCGGCTTTAGCTTTTTTCTCTTTGGGGGCTTTGGCAACCTTTTCTTTTGTAGGTTTTTTCACTGGAGGCTCTACTTCACCGTTCTCTTCCTCTTCCACAGGTTCTTCAACGCTCTTTTTTGCTCTTCCACGTTTCTTGGGAACTGGTTCAGACTCGCCGTTTGCTTCAACTTTTTCCTTTTTCGTCGATTTTGATGCTTTTTTCGTCTCAGCAACTTCTTCCGGTCCATCAACATCGTCTGAAAACAGATAAAAATTAAATTTAAAAGGAAAAGTTAAGATTTTAGTGCTTAACTACACACGCAGATTAGTGAAATTTGATCGTTAATTGTGCAAAAGTCGTAAAAAAATAATATAATTTCACTAACCTGAGTTTTTCATTTCCTGCTGTTTGCATGCACCTTAGCATCATAGTCAAAGCCAACCAACCACCGACCTCTTCACCAACCTTCGACGCGCTCAAAAAGATGTCATTATGAAAAAACGCTCTTTTTTATTTGTTTATTCAAAAGAATTTATTGTTTTCTCCTTTTATTGTTTTTTTTCTTTCTTATCTACTTAAAATGACATGAAAATTGTACTAAGAATGTGTTTGTGTGTTTTTTTTTTCTTTGTATGTATGGGAAAAAATGTGTGTCGTAAGTACCTCATTTAATCGAACACATAAAAAAGTTTTTCTGTACGTTTTCTCGGTTTTCTTTTAGGTAAGTGAAAAGACGGTTATTTTGTTTTTGTCAAAAAAATTTATGTTAAAATTACTTCTTCAATGCTAAATTACTACAACTGATGGATTTAATGGTTTGGATTTCTTACTTTTTTTATCCGTCTCTTATATAAATTAAAAATTAGTCATTCGTACGAGAACTTAACATCTAGTCTTGTTAGAATATTTAATTATAATATAATAATGTATAAGAAAAATGATACGCTACGATGCAAAATAGTAGAAACTATTTTCGTTTTTTTCTCTCGACGATAAAAGATTTGTTTTGTATGCAATCAAAAATAAAAGATTCATCTTAAATTTATTTACCAGCAGCTGGTTTTCTGCCGCGTTTTGCACCCTTGGCTGGCGATTTGGCAGTAGACTCTGAAATGCAAGGCATAAATTTTAATTTTTTTTTTAATTTTTAACTAAAACTTACTCTTGGCAGCTCCTTCAGCTTTCTTTGGACGACCACGACCTCCCTTGGCAGTCTTTGGTGATTTTGCTGCTGGAGCAGATTCTGGTTCTTCTTCTGCCTTGCGTTTCGAAGGAGTCGTTGCTTTTGGTTCTTCGGTTTTCTTGGCCTTTGCGGCAGGCTTGGCGGCAGCTTTGCCTGCAGGACGACCACGTCCAGCTTTCTTGGCACCATTTTGTGCGGGAGATGCTTCTACTTTGGGGCTCTTCGCGGTCTTTGGCGAGGCAACTGTGGTTTCTTCAGCTATTTCGTGATTCGTAAATGAATGAATTTGCAAAAAATGAAAAAAAATACGACTTACTCTTAGCTTCGGAGGATGCATCCTTCTTTGGTCTTCCACGTCCTTTTGTTGGTGCCATTTTTTCTGAAAACGGAAAACAAATAAACAACATCAGCAACTTTTACTCGTATGCACACACACACACACATACACACACGCGCCAACACACACCACAATGCCGACCGCGTTCCCGCCGAATAATTTTTTCGGGATTTTGCTCAGAAAAACTCTCTGAAACGCGTTTTTATGCAAAAATTCGGTGAAAAAACGGAAAAAGCGTTAAAATAATTGCAAATTTATGATTTTGAAAGAGTTTTTCCGGCATTAAACTCGTTTCATTTCCATGGCATCAAATTTTTTGATGCATCGGAAACAACGCAGAGTGGATTTTATCGTATTTTTTCGGGATATTTTAAAGATTTTCATAATGTTACTTACCGAATTGATGAAGCAGCGGCCAATAAAGTTATTTAAAAGAATAAATTTAAATGAAAACTGCTACGAAAAAAGAATTAGTGGTGGTACGACTTGGTGCTTCGCTTGGAAATTTCTGACTAAGTACGAGGGGCGAGAGTTGCCAATACCGGCATGACAGTGCAGGGTTGTCAAATTTCCGTGCAGCGCCCTCTATAACGGTGAAATTTGAATTAAAATGACGTTAGGAGTCGTTAGAAGGGTTTTCAGATTACTCGCTTTAGATTTATTAAATTTTTCAAAGTAAATTTTTAAATTGTCATATTTGAAATTAATTTTTCGGAATTTCTTTCATACTGTTCAGGCGAAAAAATTTAATATATCCGTTTTTGGTCGCCACCCCCTCCGAAAATTGATATATTTTCGACATTTTTTGAAGTTTTTTATTTAAAAAATTACTATTTAAATACGATAAATGCATACAAAAAACTAAATTCGTAAGATAAAATTCTAATTCGTTCTAATTCTAATTCTAATTCCAATTCTAATTCTAGTTCTAATTCGTTAAGTAAAGACGTTTTCTATTGAAATATAGAAAAAATATTTTTTTAGATCACGTAACCAAATTTTTTTTTTTTTTTTTTAAATTTGTACTTTTGGAAAAAAAGTAAATTTTGTTTAATTTTTCTTCACTTTTTTGTTCAAATTTTGAAAATCATACTAACCAAAATAAAATAAATGTTAAAAAAGTTAGAGAGATTATGAGTTTTCTTATTTACTCTACCAATAAAAATTTATTATTGTTTTTTCATTTTCAAAGAAAGCATTAAAAAGATTCTCATTTTGGTATTTTTTACTAAATTTTCACTAAAATTACTATTTTTTACCTTTTTTCCTCATTCATTTTGTTTTTTTGAGAAAAAAAAATTTAAATTTTCTAAACTAAATTCCCTGCATTAAAAAAAGTGTTTCAGATATTAGTATATAATTTTATTTTATTCTGATAAGGATATATAACAACATGTTTTAATTAATCATTGTGCTGCTATTCGTATTTTTATGACTCGCAAGGGCTTCCAAAATTATAATGTTTAACCACTTTGTATACGTTAAACATATTTTTTTTCTGATTGCTTAAAAATCTGCAAAGCTTTCGTATGTTAGTTGTTTAGTCGTTTGTAAAAAAATGAGGTAAGGTGCATTCGGGTTTCGTCATGATTTTTATTTTTACTTTTTGTGCACACCTCGTTCATGTCATTGAACGGATCTCATAATTTCGAGAATATTTTGCGCCTGTTTCATTGTGGGAGCATCAATCATCTTATTTTTGAACGTAAATGCTCCGACGCCGTCTTTCTCGTGCTCATCCCATGCCTTCAGTAACTCCGATGCCCATTCGACCTTTTCGGACGACGGCACAAACGCCTTTTGCACAATCTCCAACTGGCACGGATGAATGACTTGCTTCCCAGTGTATCCGAATTTGGCGCCTTCCTTTGCTTGCGCCTTCAAACCCTCGAGATTTGTGTAATCCGTGTATACCATATCGATGGCTTGCAAGTCAAATGCCTTGGCAACAGTTACGATCCGTTGTCGAGCATACAAAATCTCCTTTCCCTCCTCGGTGCGCGTTAATCCAGCTGACGCACAAAAATCATCACTGCCAAAGACAATGCTAACGGGAATAAACTTGGCACCTGGCACTTGACTCAATTGCACCGCGTACTCACAGAGCTCGGGCAAACGCATCACCGCTTTGCACGATTCCGCGTAGAAAATCAAGTTAATTTTGTGCTCGGCATCAGCCAGAGCTTTGTTTACCCAATCGGCAAACTGGCGAAGTTGCTCCGTTTCATTGTACTTCGGCAAGAGTATTGTTTCCGGTTTTATTTCGCCACCAAGGATTGTTTTTAGGTCCTCCTCGCACAAGTTGCTGCACACCGAGTTGACACGTACAGCCCATTCTGCACGACGATGCGATTCTTTATGACCTTCAACGGGGTTATTGCTACCGGCATCGAAGAAAGCACGAGCAATTTGACGAGCGGCGTCCTATTTTCATCGAAAAAATAAAATTTTAACGAAAAATTAATTTTAAATTGTATAAAAAAACTCACTTTTTTATTGTTCGCTACGCCATCCTCCAAATCCAAGGCAATGCAATCGGCCTCCAACTCGCGAGATTTGCGCAACTTTCGTTTATCGTCGCTGGGCACGTACATGAGAGCTCTTCGTGGCGTATGCACTTCGCGAATTGCGACATTGCGGAGTCCGTTTATCAAGCTCCGGCTCAAATTTTGCTTCTTGATAACATTCAACATTGTTTATGTCTCTTATCTGGCTTTCGGTTACGAATTTTATTTAAATGCAGTTCAATTGTACTTTGTGTGATGAAATTTCGCATATAATTACACTGTTTCTATTAATTTTTCGTTCGGTTTTGTGTGTATGTAGTTCTATTTTTTTTGTATTTGGAATTTGCAATTTGACCCGTTGATTATTTAATCATTTTTTTTTCTGTGCCAATTTTCTTTTATCAATTTTTTGGGAAATCTCAGTCTCAGACGTTGAGTTTTAGGACATTTTCTGCGTGTTGCGGAGTTGACCAATGCGGATAAGGAACAATTGGTTATGAATTTAGTAGCAGGTGTTTATTTTAGTATCAAAGCCGAATAAGAAAATTAAAAAAATGAAAATTCTGACTGTTTTAGATGTAAACAATGGCATTTGTACTCTCAGCCAATGCAACGTCGCCATTGGATGATTCAGTATTTGCTGGGCGGTGATTGGTTAAGGTCAGCGGTGAAAAAATGAGAGTGAGAGAATAATTCAAATGACAACAACTGTTAAGAATTTTCCAGGAAACTTTTCTAATCTAATGTGAAAATTCGTTTTGCAATGTCATCAAGCAGCCAATCAACTCCCGAGAGCAATTTTTCGCCCGTCACGGCACTAACGCCAAATATACACCAGTGATGTGTCTTAATTTGATCTAATTCGAGTACTTCGTGGATTTCTTGGGGACTCAGTGCACCAGGCATGTCTTGTTTGTTAGCGAGAACGAGCAAAGTAGCACCTAAAAAATAAATTTTATTGAAATTAAAACCACGAAAGTCATTTGAGAGCCGAAAAACTCACCAGCAAGTCGTTCCTCCTGCAATAATTTTCCCAATTCTTCTTTACAAGCATCAAGTCGCATCCGATCCGCACTATCGACGACCCATATCAACCCGTCTGTGCTCTCAAAGTAATTTCTCCAGTACGATCGCAGGGATTTCTGGCCTCCGACATCCCACATATTCAGTGTGTAGCCGCGATGTTCGATAGTTTTGATGTTAAAACCAAGTGTGGGTGAAATTTCGTCAATTGGCTCGCCATTGAACCTCTTGAGAATTGTGGTTTTTCCGGCATTATCGAGACCGAGTAACAGGATTCGCATCTCTTTTTCCTTCTGTCGCATTTTCTTCAGCACTGTGAGAAAGCCCATCTTGATGATTTTACGATTTAGACCAGGATGAGTGACTAATATCGGGATAATTGATAAAATTCGAGAAAATCACTCGAATCCAGGTGACGAAGGAATGATTTTTGGATGATTTTATGTAAGTTTGTTCAATTTAAATCCAAGTTACTTTGAATTTTTGCCTTAAAATCGAATAAAATGACGAATTCCTTGCAGATGTTGATTTATGATGTAAACAAAGAATATTTTTGGGCAGCCCGTAAACGTCATTTGAATGTCAAAAAGGTGCCGGCAAAAAACTGCTCGATTCAGAAACTCAATTTTCTTTAATTTAAGACCTTTATATTGCATCGAAAGCCAAAAAATACGTGATAAGAAAATAGACGAGCCTCAAAACTGACAAAAGATCTCAAAATTTTGGGACTTTAAGTGTTTTTCGTACTAAAATCAGATCTTTGCAATTTCACAACCATGGATAAAAGGTTAGAAAGTTGTTATTTTTGTTCAAATTTCATGTTTAAATCTTGTATTTTTAACAGCCTAACATCACCGAACCGTTCCTTGCTCAACCAAAGTCTGCAACTTCAGGTCACAAACAAACACAGACGCAATTGTTTGACTTACGGAGCGTTAAATGCACTTTTTCTCGCAATTCTCTGGTTTGACATCTCCCAGCAATGTCCATACTCGGTCTCATACTGGTATTATGTAGAATACGTCGCTGCTGGAATTTTAGGTGTTAGTCTCCTGTACAACATCTTGAGTTATGTCTATCACCGATTTCTGGTGTCGCCGCTTGTTGTGACCGAAGAACAACGCAAACTCTTGCGATTGGATGACGTTGATGGAAGTTTCGTAGTTTCGCCTGCTAAGAGTCAAAAACTGAATACGACAATGGATAAAGCTGCTGCTGCAAATATGAATGTCTCTTCTTTGAGCTGGCAATCGTACAATGAAGGAAATACCGGCATCTCGTCCGCTTCATGGGCATTCAACAAGACATCACAATCGTTCGACAGTCCGTCCTTTAATTTGATGAACGTTTCCGCCGACATGAGTTTCAATCAAAGCATGCCAAATAATGTGTCGGGCATCGCGCATCGTAACTACAACAACAAATCCGAAATTATCACCGACACAAAGCGCATCAAGCAATATTTGAAGGAAACGAATGAGGCGGAAGCCAAAAATGCCAACATTTTACCGGATAATAATTTGACCCAAACGAACGAGAGTTTCACGAGCTTCTGGAATAATTGTCGTTTTGATGATTTGAGTGCCTTGCTCAAGACTTCGTTATACCAACTGTCTCCCAGCACAAATTCCGCTTCATCTCCGTCCTCCAAGCAAAATCCTCTGAAAGACGAAACCGGTCTCGGCAAGATTTTAGACGGCAATTCGGAAGTTTTGAAGAAAATCCCGTCGGAAAAGCTCTCTGCATATGTCGCTAATCTGCGTATCTGGATCGCCGACACAATTTTGCATCGTCTCGTAAAGGAATTCGATTACATCAATGAGAAACTGAAGACTCGTGGGTTCTCCGATATCCAAGTTGGAGCTGTCGGATTGGAACGTTTGAAGAAAACCGCAGAAAATCATCAATTGGTAGCACTTTACGTGCCAACACTCCCGATGATCATTCCCTTCTTGGAAATGTCCACGAATCAAGAGTACCTGTGCAAGCGAATTCGTGATCTGGCACACGGAAAATGCATTTCAGACTATCGTTGGAACTCGGGAGCACCGTACGGAGGTGCCTCGTGGAACGATCATTTGCCCACAGACACCGCCATTCTTTTCCATTTGATTTGCACCTACTTTGACAGTCAATTGATGCCACTTCCGAACCGTGATCGCCCGTTCTACAGTCAATACGTGATCGAAGTGGATGGCAACAAGAAATCGCAAACGGAGATTCTGAGTGAAGTCAAGAACAAAGCAAAGTGTGCAATTCTCTGCATGAATCCGATGAAGCCGAAAATTAATTTTATCAGTGACGATATCATTCATACTTGTGCTCATGTAAGTTTATTTTATTTGCTTAGGCTGCTCCAAATTTATTTCGAACTTTTTTGAACGAGTTTTTTTTCGCGAGGTAAAATAAAAAAATAGGTTTTGAAATATTTTTCATGTTTTCTAAAGTGTAAAGTTTTGTTAATTTTTTTCTTTTACTAAAATTTCCTAAGAAAAAAATCTAAATTTTTTATTTGTATTTTAGTTACAATTTAAATTTGAGGTATACTAATTTTAAATTTATTTCAAAAAATGAAGAAATTTTGTGAAAAATACTTATAGTGAAGACAATCCATGTTAAAATAATAATTTCAGCATAAATATTACAAAATTAAAAATTAAAAAAAAAAATCTTGAAAAACATTTAAAAAAAGGCCAAAAAACTGATTTTTTTAAAATTAAATTTCAATTTTTTAAACCAAAACAAAAAAAAAATTACTAAAAAAATATTGGAGGAAAAATATTACTTAAAATATTTAATTAAAATCTTATATTTACCCAAAAATTTATCATTTCAGGACCGCAACAACTTATTTTACGTCATCATCCAGTTCCTATTGTTCATGAAGAGCCGCAACGACTCCTTGTTAGAGGGCGTCAGCTTGGGCAGACGTGGTATCAACATCATGTGCTGCGTAGAAGAAGACACAAATTGACTGAATGGACCAAAGAGTCACAACCCAAACTCTTGTTTTTCGATTAAATGTTAATATTAATGCTCGAACGCAACTTAATTTCAATTATATGTACTAAATACTGTTAAACGCGATGATAATATTAAAGACAGATTAAATTTATATGAAATATTAAAGAAAATTACGCTTCTTTATAAATCACATGGAGACGCCTGGTCTTAACGCGACTCGAACATTGACCCTCATTTTTTGGAATTTTTCACCAAATCACTTCACAGCGCTTGGCGTCACTTGTCAACATTTAATAGTCCAATTTCAACATCAAATGTGTGATTTCCTAGTTAAAAATTTCATAAAATCACCTCTTTGCTTGAAAATATTCATCTCTGAAAAATTTATTGTTTGTTTTATAAAAAATGACTCGTAAAAAGCTACATTGTTATGTCATGTCGAAGAATAAAAACAAACAAATGTGCCATAAATTATTTAAAGAAAAATCCATTCAAAAGTCATCATCAAGTGAAGAATCTATAAAAATTTTCTCTTTAACGAACGACATGACACGCAACCGGTCAACGAAGAAAATTTGTCGCACATATTTTGCTAAACGAATAAATTCCACATTGAGAAAATAAATAATTACGGGTGTCAAACAAATTGATATACACATTTTTAAACACATAAAATACCTGAGATAGTTTTTTTTGCCGATTTTTCGTTTGAAAAGTGATCGCATTAAAATTCTTCATCTTCGTCGGCTATTTCTCGAGGTGTGTTTGGGCAAAGAAAAATGGTCGTAGATGAGAAGTCATTACTCATGATGTCGTGTGGAGCAAATTTTTGCTTGACCTTCACTCATATTCCAAAGTTGCTTCCAGCTTTTGGTGTTTGGCGATGACACTTCACGTGCCTCATCCCACAAATCATTATCATCCAATCAAAATTTCTATCACACTTAAGAGTAAATTAATGAAATAAAAATTTTGTCACACAATTTTGCTAACAACATTTTTTTTTGCTTCTCGTGGTCGATCATGCGACCAAAGTAGATGCGTGTAAATATATCATCAGACATGTCGAAAACCACTATATTTTTGCTAATACAATATTCTCCACCTCCACTCATCATTGTCGTTGTCGTCGTCCGCATGCATTTTCGTTTGAACACAATTTTTTTTCTTTGACATAATTGTTTGAAAATAGCAGTTTAATAATTTTTGGCTGACTTTTTGGCGTACATCGACCAACGTTTTCTTGTCGTAATTTGTTATTCTTCTCTAATTTTAAATTAGTGTGTATTTTGGTCCGTTCGAACGTTGCGAGCGCGATATTTTTAGCATCAACTGGTTATAATAAGCAATAATAATGCACATCATTAAGTTATTAATAAATTGTCATTTAATTATTTTTGTCGTGTGTAAGGCAATTTTGTATGAATGGAAAAGTTAAGTCATTCAGAAAGTTTTTAATTGGAGTTCTGTACCAAGTTAAAAATTTAGTAAGATCTGAAAAAATGTTAACTTAACAATTTTAAATAAAAATTTATATGTTTTGAAATTCTTTAATGAATCTCATAAGAAATTTCGGTTTTTATTGAACATTTTGCTTTACCAGGGACAACTTTTTATAAATTTTATTTAATTAAAACTACATTCTAATTTTTTGTTTAATTTGATATTTCTTTAATTTTTGATAAAATTTAATTTTTTCACTTCTTTCGTTTTATCGCATTTCGTGTACGTACTCAAAATTTCGCCAAAATTTGCTATTATTTATTAAAAACGTGAATTTTGGTTCAAAGAACATTGGGTGTTCTTTTTTTTATTTTAAAAAAAAAATAAGTAATAAATAATTATTATTTAAATTTAGAATAAAAATAATTTTGCAAAATAAATTTGTTTAAGTTGACCATAAATATAGTAACGAAATAAAATGTTTTTATTTTTAAAACGTTAAAATTTTATGTCTAGGTTGAATAGTGACCTAAAATTTTCTAACACTTTTTTTAAAAATTATTTTATAAAATAAATTTTTAGTCAAAAATATTAATTTTCTTAATTGAATTAAGCCAAAAAATTAAAAAAAAAACGGGAATGATGAAAAAAAAAATAAAAATTTATTTACCTACTTTTTCCCAATTTTATTGTCATGAACAACGGACATCTCTCCATCAAACCCAAAAAAATATCTTGTTAAATGCTCTTCAAACATCATAATTCATAAATTTTCAAGCATCCTAATTTTCGTAAATCGACAAAAAAAATTTGACAGAAACAACAAACATTTTCATGTTCATTACTGGGATCATTTGATCTGTAATTGACAGACCGTAACTTTTGCTTGCTATACAAAATTTATGATTAACTCAGTATAAAATAAAATAATAATGATGATGCTTTGTGATGCTGATGATGATGAGGAGGAAAAAGTCACTGATGATTTATTATTGGCACTGCATCCATTATAATTATTAATTATTTGTTTAAAGACACACACAAGCACGGTCTGCTCGCTTATGATCTCGTTGGAATTCGAAGGTTACGTAACGCGCGATGTTTATCTCGATGATCGACGATTTTGCGAGAAAATACCGGAAAATCCCGTTGCGAGGCATAAAAAAAGTTTACAAAGTGTTATTAATGTTGCGTTTGCAGCAAAATTAAATTGACCCGAAATGTTAATAGAGTATGTCACCTTAATTGTCATCATCATTTACTTTTTATTAGCTTCTCTCATGTTTCTCTCTCGTGTCGCGAATTCCAAACACAACTAATTTTTAACTGATATTTTGGCACAAACAATGACATCTTTGGTTAATTTGTTATTAAGATTGACACGAAAAACGTGGGACTTCACGCAGATCGCAGATTTCCACAGGTTTGCATCAACAAAAAGAATGTCTGGAAATGTTCAATCATGTTTTACTTTTTTCTCTGTTTACCTATTTTTTCGGCAGGTATGCACACGCGAGTTCCGTCGAAATTAAAGTCTGTCATTACGCACATTTTGAGCGTACCTACGTGGATGCCGCAATGACGTATTATGATTAAAGCAAACAAGAGCAAATTCCAATTTGTCTATAACTATGTAGTTTATACACTTTTGAAGGCAGTACACGATACATGAACAAAATATGAAAAATAAGAAATTTTTCGTGAAGACGTCTAAATAGATCAGAGTAAATTGCTATTATATGTTTTCGGTTTTTTTTTCTCATTTTTCGAAAATGTGTATAACATAATATTGTTACGTTTTTCCATTAGTTTTTAATAAAGGTAGGGAGCCAATTTTCAAATTTTTGATGCGTACATGAAACTTTTCAGTAGGCAGGTATTTTTGTGGACTTTTGAGGTTCTGAGGACTAAAAAAATAGAAAAAATACGAAATAAGTATTTTTATTTTTTTTTTATTTTGCAATACTAAAAAAAGTTTCATTATTCTAATAATTTAAGAGAAATTCTTGGGAAAAGTAAATAAAATGAGGAATTTTTTAAAAATAATTTTTTATTTAAAAAAGTTTTTTTTTGGCTAAATAAAAAACAATCACTATAAAATGCATTTTTTCTACTTTTGACCTAAAATCTAAATTTTTTAAAAATTTTATAAAATGTTTTTTTTTAATTGAACGAAATGTTTTTAAAGTTTTTTTTCGAGATTTTTTATTTAGAATTTTTATTTTTTTAAAGCTAAGAATTTTTTTAAATTTATTAAAAAAATCTTTTTTAAATTTGTCGTAATTTTATGGTTTAATTTTTTTAAAATTTAAATAATACTTCATAGATTATTGATAAATTTTCACATTTTAATTTAAATTTCTGTAATACTCGATGTCATATCATTGATTAAAATCTTATCTTTTTAATTAAAATATCAAAAAAGTTTAAACTAAATTTTTTTTTTTGACATGAAAAGCTTTTAAACGACTCTGCCTATCTTGTTTTCGTCGTCATCTATTGAGAAGTGCTCGACCTGTCTATTCTCCCGTGCGAACATCTTCCGCATCGCATCTCCCGTACAACATCACACGTAAATCCAAAAAACTTTTGTGCAAAAATAATCTATTTTCCTAAATCCACAATGAATTTTTGTCAGTGTTACCGCGGTGTTCCATCAGTTAACTTCGCACCATCAACGATTTAACGCACGTCCCTCCATTGATTTCCATAAAAATAAAATAAAAATAAATAATAATTAAAATCGCTCTAAAATAATTGAATTTTCTGTGAACAAACCCGTAATTTAATACTCAAAAAAATAATCAAATAGTTTATCATGGTAACGACCAATTTTTTTTATAAACTTCAATATCGATTTTTTTCCTAATTACATCATCTCATTATTTTTTTAATCACCTCATTCGTTTTTTTTTGTTTAAAAATGTCATTTAGTTCGTGCAAAAAAAAATTGTAATTTTCCCTCTATCAGATTTCAATTAATCTATTTAATTGCTTGCGTTCTTTTTTGATTTCCTCCGTTCACACGACGAAGTAATTTATATGCAAAAGATCAAATCACAAATTTTCAATTGAATATTTAAATGACTTTTAGTTCGTGTCATGTCAAGGAATTCGATTTAGCGAAATTTTTTTTTAAATATTCATATCATTCGTTTTCCATCATTGCTGATTTATTGCCGACACTTAATTTTTTTATTTTTTACTTTTTTTTTGGCGATCGCTTGTCATGTTCGTGTGGGCTATTTATAAAATTATGCTTTTTCCAATAATCGCGTCGTCGTCGTCGTTTGAAAAGTGTCACATAACATCGTATACTTCGTGTTTGTTTTTTAATGTGTGTTATAAAAGTAATTAATTTAAATGTCCCGTGAAATTATGAGTGTGATCTATATTTTATGACGAGAAATAACTCATAAAATGTGAATGGAATCTGCTTTTGCAGGTGTAGTTAAAGGAGTTTAGATTTATGTGCTAAAGTGTTGTTAAAATGAAATAAAAAATAGAAAAGTACCAGGCGTCTCCTGTTACAAAGGAAGAATATTAATGACAGGAATTTGAAAAAAATAAAAAAGTTTCCGAAGAATAAAGTTTGATTTGACTGCAATAAAAAGTGAAACTAAATTTTTTATTGCAAAATGACTTTTTCCTGAATTATTGGGTTCTATTTAAAATAATTAAAAAATAAATAAATTTAATTTTAGGTAATTTTTTATGTAAATAAAAATATATTTTTTTTATGTAAAGAAAAAACTTGAAAAAAAGAATTAAAAAATATATTTTGGTTTGTTGAAATATTTAACTTCAGAGAAAAAATAAATTATTTTACCTTTTTTTTTTTGTAGCAAAACAATTTTTTTTTTCATTCATGTAAGATTTTTTTTCTTATTTTATTTTTGAGATCAAATAAAAAAGGATCAACAATCCTCCAATGAAAGTTAAATAATGAAGCAAATCGATATGTCATCTACAAAACTTTATTCAAACAGTCATTTCCTCTTAATATGATTGTGCGTTCTATAAAAAATATCAATGCTTGAAGTTGAAGAATCTTCACTGAATAAATATAACAAAACATTAAATAAATGAAAAAATTCTTCATGTAAGAGATTGCCCTCTTGAAAATATTGATTGTGAAGAAAAATAAGTAATTTCCACGTTTGACGTTCTGATTAAGGATAAAACAAGATAAAATTTTTGTAAAAAAAATATTTTGATGAAATCGCTCTAAAAATCCCATATTTTATTGCACAACAAAAATTAAATCATCAAAAACCGTTGATCCACCGTTTGCGGCCAAAACGAAATTGTATCTTTTTCCTCAGGTACAAAACAAATGCATTTGATAAATCAATTTATCTTTTCATTCGTTGTTATGCACATTCTGAAAGGCCATTATTAGTCGTGCCTATAATAAAAGCGAAATAATTTGAATAATTGAGTCACTTGAGTACGGAACAAAGGAAAGTTTATGAATTATTATAATTATCACTCGTTTTTTCACACACCCGTCGAATGCGAAAAAACAAATTGGCCAAATTCTGCCAAGAAAATATTTCATACAATAAAATTACACTTGATTCATTTTCATTAATTATTTTCACTGCCCACTAAATAAAATATTTTCGGAATCACATTTTTTTTTGTTTGTTTCGTTGAACATAAATATTTCCTCACGTCTTCATCTCGTTCGTTCGTTCGTTCGCGCGCGCGATGCTCCGTCGATATTATTATTGATTTTAGATAGATATTTATTTATAAATAATGTTAAAAGCCAATAAAATTTTCGACTAACCACAAAGCCAAAAGAAGAGGAAGAAGGTATCGTGGTCGAGTAGTGAACTCGAGTGTTGTGTGTGTGCGCGCTGCATTTTTGAGTAAATAATAAATGTTATAAAATTTCTGTCTAAAATTAATCTATAATCAATTGCAATGTGAAGGGTTCTATGCATTTATGTGATATAGATGGATAGATAGACAGACATGCATCGGAATTTCGTTGTATTTTAGAGAAAATAATTTCGGCTTAATTTTAGTGTTCAATCGAGCTTTGCAATAATAATAACTCTCTCCTTGCCTTGAGTGGTGATTGAAAAAAAATTTTTTTTCGTTCGCGCAAACCACAAGACATAAAAGAAAATGGATTTTGTAATAAATTCACGTTTTTATTCGTTTTATTCGGTTTTTAATCGCATTATTTTTGTTTTCTCTCTTTCCATTCACTTTCCAAACAAAGGATGCCGATGACGAAAAAATGCCCATTCTGCGAAAGGCTTTCCAGATGTTCGACACCACGAAATCCGGATATATTGAGACGATTAAGATCTCGACGTTGCTGAACACAATGGGCCAGTTGTTCGATGAGGCAGAGTTACAAGCGCTAATTGACGAGAATGACCCAGATGCAACGGGAAAAGTGAATTTCGATGCATTTTGTAATATTGTGGCGACGTTCCTGGAAGAGGAAGATGACGAAGCGATGCAACAGGAGTTGAAAGAGGCGTTTCGGTTATACGATCGCGAAGGAAATGGTTACATTACAACGAGGTAAGCTAAAAAGTGAAAGAAAAAAATTATGAGTTTGTCATAAAAAGTTAAAAGTTTTGAAATATTTTTAAAAAAATATGGTTAAAGTCAGATTAAATTGTGTTAAAATAGCTCAAAAAAAAATAATGTGTGGAGTGGAAGCTAAATTATTTAGCAAAATATATATGAAAATTTTTGAAAATTTAAAAAATAAATCCTTAGTGAATGAAATTAATGTCTAACGTACAAAAAATAATTTTCTTTAAAAAAATACGTACAGAGATGAAAAAAGTGAATTTTTTCTGGATTCAACATTATTTCTCAAGATAATGATATATGTAAAAAATCGAAAAATATTAACATTTTTAAAGTGGTTTTTGATGTGAAAAATTTTTAAAATCATAATTTTCTTAAAAAATTAATATTTTTTTAAAGATTTTTAAAAATTTCTTTGCAATAATTAAAAAATAATCAAATTATTTAAAATTTGTTTAAAATTAATTATTTTTAATTAATTAATAATTGATCATTTTTTAATTAATTATTATCATTAAAAACTCACACTTTTAAATTTTTTTTATTTTTTTCAGTACCTTAAAAGAAATCTTAGCTGCCCTCGACGACAAACTGTCCAGCTCCGACTTGGATGGCATCATCGCTGAAATCGACACTGACGGATCCGGAACTGTTGACTTCGATGGTGAGATATTCTCCAGACTTTTCTTCGTCTTTCCTTCTAACAAAAATTAATTTTTCACAGAATTTATGGAAATGATGACTGGCGATTAAATCAAAAAATCATTTAAGCATCTAATCGCGTTCCTACAACTCGACCACTGTCAAAAAAACCTCCTTTCTGAGAAATCCCCATAATTGAATCAACCGTCGTCAACGTGCCTTCCTTTGATATTCTGTGTTTTTTCCGTTATTTATCTAGTTGTACGTTAGAGACTCTCCGTCATCACTCACGTTTAATCAAAACCAACCGACAAATTTCACACACACGATGTTTGTAAAAAAAATAAATTTGTTGTACTTCCCGTGATTTCCTGGAATTATCATAATAAAGAAAGCAACAAAAAAGTTGATAGTATTATTATGTGAATAAAAACCAAATTATTATAAATAAATAAGGAAACAAGCAAAAAAGCGAGTGAAAAACGCTGTATAATGAGATATTAAACACCAAGAAATGTGCCTTTATTTCCGTTTCTTGCAAATTTGTGTGAAATGCCAGGCGAACGTATGAACAAGTAGTCATTGTTGGCGTAATTGATATGTTGGCAAAGGTTTCGTCGTCGTCGTTGTTGTTGTTGTTGTTGTTGCTGTGAGTTCGCTCCTCGACTCGGCCTTTGTCATGACAGGCGGTTTGAGTGGTAAGGTAACGCAATGCAAAAAGGACGAAAATCGTGAGAAAGAGAAAGCGATTCGCTCTCGTTAACTTTATAGTTTTGTACGCAACAGCAGGATATGTTATCATTTACTCTCGTCTGCTCTCTCATTTTATTGCTTTGAGTAGTTTTGAACTGCTGATTGTTGGAATGTTCAAATATTTTTTTTTTTTATATTTTTATTTTTAATGAATTTCATTCTCAGAGTGATTTTTAGCAAAAAAAAAAGTTTTGAAAAAATTTTTTGTCCAAAAATAATTTTATCGGCTTTTATCGATATTTGAAGGTTCAGAGGTCATTAACTCATTGATAAGATGAAGTCACTTGGGAATCCGTTCGACCGTTAGTCGTATCTGTTACGCGCAACGAGTCGAGAGTTCTCATACCGAATCCCTGTTTTTCGAAAAAGTTTGTTCGTGTTTGGCATGTGACGTAGATAACGTAAAATAAGCATCACCGCAGTCATCATCGTGACATGAAAAGAAGAAAATTGTCGGAAAATTCAAGTTGGGATTTTTTGTGGCTTCATTTTATTCTCGTCGAATATCTATCTAATTCTCATCAAATTTTGGATATTTTAAAAATATTTATTTTATTTTAATTAACTATTATTTAAGTTTTTTATTTTAATAAATAAATAAAATTTTTTTTCTGGTTTTTTACCATAAAAATTAAAGTGTAAAATCATGAAATTAATTAAAATTAAAAAATATTTTTACTTTATTTTTATTTGACTTTTCTTAATTTTTTATTTAAATAAATATTTATTATTTTTTTTTGCCAGTTTTTGATTATTTAAAATTTATATTTTTTTAAATATTTTCTAAAATGGATTTTTTTTTAATTTTTTGTAAAAATTTTAAATTAAATTCTAGAGTTCAATTTAAAGCTTATATAAAAAAAATATAAAAAATCTGAAATTTAATTATTTTTCACAAAAATTAAAAAAAAGAACATTTTTTTCTGTATTTACAGAAAGTCTACCAAAACTTTCCTTCTCCGTGAGCTTTTTCCTTTATCTAAACACAACTACGCCATAACAAACACGAAACTCCGTACCACCACACAGAAAATACGAAAACGACGACGAAACATTAAAAGCATAAGGATACATGCCGTTAGTGACGTCAAACAGGATAATTTATACCCATAGCCTACACTCGTATATTTCCAATGCTGTACACGGAGAACGAGAGAGCGGGAGAGATGAAATTTTCCGAAAAGCATAAAATGTGTGTCGTCGTTAATCGTGCACGTAACGCTACACACACACGCCGAAAAAATTTTTCCTTTCGCAACGAGATTGAAAAGTACATAATTTCAGTTCAGTACAATTTATGCTTCAATTCGGAACTTTTCTAATCAACATCAAGCTCTCGCATTCGAACACACACCAAAAAAAAAGAAAGAAAAAAATATTTAATAAAAAATATTAGCATTTTGTTAAGTTAGACTTCACACGAGTGCTTGTGTTGTGTGTGTTCCCTTTGCTGCAAACTGATTTTTTATTCTGTTTCGCTTAAAATGAAAATCAAGACGACAGTGTGGGTGCTCGCCTGAAGTAAATTTTCTAATCTAAATGCATTAAGAAACGAAAGAAAAAAATACAAACAATTTCGGAGAATTTTCCCGAAACACAAGGCAACGTGAAGGAGAAAGGGCAAAGGAAAGTGTTGTCTCAATAATATATTAAATACGATAAAAATAAACAATTTCCGAATAAATTACTTGGAAAATTGAAGTGTGACGTGAATATCGAAAAGTTGTTGGAGAAACACAAAAGGCAGTAAAATAATAATAAATCACACACACAAACACACAGAAAAGGATCAAAATAAGCAATAACTGTGTCTCCAAACTCGGTGAAAAATGAGAAACAAATAGTGACCTAGTGACGAAAGCCAGGGAAAAAAGTGAACCGTAAAGTAAATGTCAAACCACGCATACTGACCTAGTTTAAAAGGGAAAAAAATTCAATGCTCATGCACATCATTGGCTAAATGTGCATAATTTAAAAGCATTTGAATACCGTTTTAGTGCAGAGAAATAATAAAAGAGCTCCTGCGTTAAATGAGAGAGAGCTTATCTAGATGCAAATAAATTATTCAAGTGAATGCAGGGGGCAATTCAATCATTAGCTTACCTTTGAGCTCTTCGACCCGCTTCCCAAATTGAATTTCGTTCCCAATTAAACGTCAAAATATCGGAAATAAATTAGATTTTTTGTTCCTCTCCAGAAATGCCTCAAAAAGAACGTGTGTGTGAATTGTAAAGAAGAAGAAAAAGCTAATAATAGAGCAAAAAAAAAAAATAATAAAATTCACAAAGGAATTGAATTGAAATACATGAAAAACGCATAAGAACGATAAAAGGCCACAACGAAGGATGCAATAACGATGATGATAAGGTAGGTTGTTGTTTGTCGATTTTCTACATGAATTATTTCGTCATTAAGTGATAAGCAGTTGTAAAGTACGTGACAAAATCCGTGTTAATATGCGACAACATTACGCCGATGAAATGGAATCTTGTGAGTGGGAGTAATGTTGTCACCGTCATCGCGAAGTTCAATGGGGATTTAACCAATTTGTGATCATTTTTCGATAATAAATGTCGATTAAGATGCATGATAAGGTTAATAAACTGGATCTTCGGGGAATTTCGTTCAGGTATCGATCTTAAAGTATTTGAAAGTCTTTCCAAGTTATTGGCATTTTTGAACTCTCTTGTGGAATTTGTTACTTCACGTCAATTGTTGACATTACATTCCATAGAAATTTGTTCGATCCGATATAAGGATGTTACGAATTTCTAAAAAGTGCATTAAAAAGGCGCTATAAAAAATATTTGGTATCCTTAAAAATAAAAAAAATCTGTGGTATCTTGAGGAATTTTTTAGATGCAAAAGATGAATTTTATTTCAAGCAAATTCTTGTAATTTTGCACATTTATTTTTGAATATTGCTGTATCAGCTCATTTTGCTTCGTTTCATATTTTTCTGCATTTTTCTTTTTTTTTCAATTGAATGATTTCCTAAGAAAAAAATAGAAATAAATTGGTAAAAAAATATTTAAATTCAATATTAATATAATTTTTAAAATTTTCTGAAAAAGAGATTTTATTAGATTTTTTATTTTTTTGAGGATTAAAATCTTAATTTAATTTAGGCTCCTCCAAAATTTGAATATTTTAAACTTTTGTTTTTTAAGTTAAAAATTTTGCATTTCGAGAATTTTTAACCGAAAAAGATTTCTTAAACAAAAAAATATTTTTTTTTTAAAAATTGCTTAGTTTCAAAATTTTTTTGGCAGTTGTTTTTATCATTTTTCTAATTTTTAACTTGAAATGTTCTGAATTTTATTTTAGATTAACAATATCAATAAAGATACCTTGAGAAAAAAACCCAACTAAATATGTTCTCATGAATCGTCATAAAATATTTGATGCCGGTCATTTTATATTTAAAAAAAAGTATTCAAAAACTATTCCGAGAAAAAAGCGAAGGACAAATAGTTTTAAATAAATTTGCAATTCGCCTGAAACTCAAATTAATTCTATTGATTAAATAAAATTTAAAAAATTTTGTTTTTTAAGTTATATTAAAAATTTTAATGTACATTAAATGTCTTTTTTTCAAAATTAAAGTATTTTCCTGCAAAGTTTCATTTTAAAAAAGATCTTCCGGAAAATTAAAAATAAATAAATGTTTTACCTAAATTCACTTTTATCATTCCTGAAAAACAAAATTGCAGCAACACAATACATTTTATAATTCTCAAAGTCAAATGTCACTGCAGACGATTTCTCTTCTCAAATTTATTTGTCTTCTTCAGTAAGACCTAAAATTGAAATTTAGATGCTAGCTCAACTTCATGCACGATAAAAAATGACAAACGATTCTCCTTCTTCTCTTTTGTTTGTTTGTCATATGTTCCTTATATGTGCATCTTCATGTCTCTCATGTGCCATCAAAAAAGAAAATCCAACATCTTCATCTCATCATTTGTAATCATTTTTATTCCGTTCAACGTTCAAATGAATGACAAACAATCTTCAGATGACACTTTTGTAGCCTTTATTAATTTTGTTTGTTTTTTTTTTGTACGACGGTCGACCAGATGTCGATGAATCGACGATAATACGAAACAAATTTACTTTCGAAGGAAGTTCAGAATATTAACGATAATCACTGTGATTTCTTTTCTTTTGTCAGAATATTCGATAATCGTGATCTCGTTCGTATCCTTTTTTCTATTCGCTCATATGAGATCGATTGTAATCACCATGACTGCATCAATATCAATTCCCCAAAGCCACAAGCAGTATTTTAATACTCTACTTTTAATTTCCTTTCATTGCAGTTCCTTTTGACATCTAGATGAGAGTTTTAGCACAAACACACAAAAGTTTCATTTCATTCGCATTCAAAGAAAAAAATAATTATTTGGCGCATTCGTAATGTGGTTTAAAAAGGGAAATGAAAACAACTGAAGTACGATATTCACTTCTAAAGCAGCAGCAGCAACAACAACAAGAGCAGAATCAGCAACAGAACCAACTAAATCACGACAACTACCTGCAACATCCTTTTTTATACGCAGAAAGCAACTCAGCAAATAGTCCTTCATCATATCACTTTGTTGTAAGTTAAGATGGCATGCGATATAATTATTAGTAGCGACAAATTAATTCTATTGATTAAATAAAATTTAAAAAATTTTGTTTTTTAAGTTATATTAAAAATTTTAATGTACATTAAATGTCTTTTTTTCAAAATTCGCGTTTTTGTACCGGGTTTTAATTTTTTTTTTTTGGGAATAAATCAGTTATGTCCTGATGATGTCGTCTGTCCGTTTGTCCGTGTGTCGTATCAAAAGTATGAAATTTGCACTTTTATTAGATATTTAATTAAGAAAAGGTGTAAAGTTTTGAAATTTTAAAAAAAATTTCCACTTGTACGTCGTACTATCATGAAATGTCGAAGAAAACTTCAGGAAAACTCGGAAAAACTTGTGAAAAATCGAAAAAAATTAAAAAAAAAATTTAAAACCTTTGAATGAGGGAAACTCGAAAAGTAATTTTTTTTGAAAAACCGGAAAATTCTTGGAAAATCTCGTGAAAATTCGAGTATTAAAATTTTTTGTGGGACTCTCCATTAACAGAATTGGCAGATAGCATCGAAAAATTCGTGAAAATTCTCGAAAAATTCGTTAACAATCAGAAAATTTTTTTAAAGAAATGCAATTAAGCTCTTCGGTTCAACTAAATCTTTCGAATTTCGTTTTTGCACCGGATTTTAATTATTTTTTCATGTTTTTTCCATGTCACTCTTCACATCTCTCCTGGCAGCCTCTGGTCTGGTGTACTCTTGGAGTCGTAACAATTGCCGGAATTGCCGTAATATCGTGTTGGCTAAAAAAATGCAAGTAAGCACCAAAATTTTTTATCTTTTTTATGTGAATTTTAAATGCATTTCTGGGTCTGTTGTGTGTGTGACACGAACGAACAAAGCCATAGAAAACGGTAGAAATGTGACCTGTTTCCTGTTCAAATAACAATAATAATGAACTTTAATTTCGTCTTTTTTTTGTATATGAGTGCCTCGCATTGAACTTGGTGTGCGCGCGTAGGCTGAAGTTTCATCAAATTTTGATGATTTTCTCGAAATGCGTGTGTGCCGATGAAACAATAAAAGTAAAATCATAAAAAAAAGCGAATGTGTGTTTTTGATATTTTTTTGCCTCAAAGCCGCTGAGGAGAAAAAAAAGAGAAAAATATTAACTAAATTATGAACCCATTTGTTTTTTTCTTCTGATGATCTTGTTTTTCCGACTGTTTTTTATTTTTACTTCGAGAAACAATTTGCCACGCGAAGCAACTTTGCTGGAAGAAACAACAAAAAATATCACAAGAAAAGTTTCTTGAATTTTATTTCTCTCTTTTTTGTTTGAGAAAGTTATGAAATTAACGTTTTTTGTAGTTTGCGAATTTGTCTCAACTAATGTTGCAATAAATGTAGATTGTATCTGATTGAAATTATTCAGGTCAAATTTTATTGAGACAATTTTTCGTTTTCTTTTTTTATCTCAACTTTTGAAAAGTCAATTTTATTCAATTTATTTTTACTGGATTAATATTTTATGGATCTTCTGGAATACGGAAAAATTGTCAATCTTAATTTACGTGCTTCAAAAGCACTTTGATTTTCCCTGAAGCCAAGAATTTTACAAGTAAATAGGTCAAAGTTTAGATTTTTTTTTCATCAAAAACTAATTTTTTAAAATTTTTTTTATTGAAAATTTAATATTTTTTACTCGGAATTTTTATTTTCTTATGATTTTACGAATTTTGTGAAATTTCCGCTACCGCATTTTTTTTTTATTTTTCTTAAAAACTTATTCAATGTCAAAAACTTCTAACAAATTCAAGAAAACCTAAAAAATTTCGTTCAAAAATATAATAAGGAAAAATATGAAAAATATCAATCAGACCATCAAAGAAAAAACGAACCCTGCCATTAACAAAGCTCTAAATTTCTTCTAAAGTACCGCTTTTTGTTGAAAAATTCGTTACAACTTCCGTAATTCTGCGAAAAAATATTTGCACATAAACCAGCAACAGCGAAAAGCAACCTCTTACTTCCGCTTCTCGGCAACTCCCATCGCGTGATTTCATTATTAGCCAGATTACCTCAACAAATATCTTGTTAAGTACGGTTTCTGTTTCATTACCCAGCTTTTTTCCACTTTTTTTCTCGATATCTAAATAAAAAAATCCTAACTCGGGGTATGTTACCCTTTTGTCGTCAATTAAAGCCATCTGGTACTCGTCAATTCACTTTTTTTACATCATTATTATTTCACAAGTCATTCAATAGCTCAACTCGCAATTCCTTGAATTCATCGGCCACCTACTCATACAAACATTAATCTAGTCAAAATGACTCGACTCAACTTTTAGTAAAAAATATACGTTTCGCTACAAGATTTTTCCATTTTTGGTGTTTGTTGGCATATTTTTTATGACGAAAAATGATCAACTTGAAATAACCAGAAAAAGGATTCAAAAAATTTTTAAGCAATTTTAGGATTTTTTATCGAAAAACAGAATTTTTTGCTTCAAAAATACCAAAAATGTCAATTTTTCACGTCTCGCGCCGCAAAACGTACATTTTTCACTGTATTGTTCATGATTTATACACATATCATGAAAGAAAAGGAAAAAAACTCATACGACGACACATGAGGGAATTCATTCCAATTTCCATGTAAAAAATTTCCCTTCATACGACTTTTGCCATTAAGTTATTACACGTTGAGCACTCAAGTCGAGGCAAAACTTTCGTTCGCCTTTCATTTTTTTTGTGTGATCAATTATTTATCAGTTTATTACGGTTACCAAACAGAGAGAAAAAAAAATTACAAAGTTTTCATCGAAAATTATTGTTTGTGAGCAAACACATCAACAAAGGCTCATCATAACTCAATCATAATTGTATTGCGGATAATTGACTGTGGAGAGGTAAATTTAATTTGATACGTGGCAAATAATTGTGTCGACGAAAATTGTTTTTATAACGAACTCATTAAGGCTTTGTCCCAAAAATCAGTGAAAAATCATTAGAAGTGTAAAGAAGAAGACTTATAAAAAAAAAATGTCTGTTCACGTTCCCAACTGAAAAAAGTGAAAAAACCAATAAATCGATATTATAAGCCTAATTGATTGAAATGTAAAGTTTATATGTGCATATTACGTGATTTTGTGGGTCACCTGACTGCAACACATTTCGATTAATTGCCTACATAAATTCAACAATTTTCTTCTTTTTTTTTTTTGACGTGCTGATTACCCCACTTTCGACACTTGACTCGAGAACACTTAATCTTTGTCAGATTAGTCAAAATGTAATTTTCCGCAAATACAAAGGTTTACCCACAACAAGCGTCGCATAGTTGAAAATCAAGATATTAGACGTGTAACAGACAGCTTTTTTGTGTGGTGGAGTGAGTGTAAAGTTGAAACGAAATCCGATATTCACTCGGAAAGGACGTGTCTGTGAATAAAAAAAATGACTTGTTAAAATTACTAGGAAGAGGAAAAATGCACAATAATGTACTGAGATAAAGTTAGCAGCTTTGTAGTGGCATTTTTAAGGATCGAAAAAATTAGAATCAGCTTTTTTGGTGAAATGCACTTAGAAAAGCTTCAAAAAGTAGTAAAAAAAGTAATGTGACCTACAAAAATTTATAATCAGAAATCCTTTTTTAAGAAATATTTGATAAAAAAAAATTAAAAAGATTTTAGTCTTTTGACAAAAATACCTGGAATAAAAAAAAAATCTAAATAAAGCCGCTTCAGATTTATTTTTAAATTTTTTCACAAAAATTATTTTCGTTTTTTTTTGTTTTGAATTTAGCCACGCTTTAATTTGCAAATGAGAAAATTTCAAGAAATTTTTTTTTTTTAGAAAGGTTTGAATCTTTTAAATTTTTTCATTAAAATTATAGCGAAATATGTAATTTTAAAAATTATTCTTGTAAAAATGAATGATAATTTTTTTATGAAATTGTCAGAAATTTTATGATGTTTCAAAAAAAAATGTGTTTTTTTTAATTTTTGCAAAAATGTAACGAAAAGTTATTCAAATTTAAAAAACAATTTAACTTTTTTAAAATTTATGTCGATTTTTCAAAGAAAAAAATTTGAAGCGGCTTCAAGCAAACAATACAAAAGTCAACTTTTTTTCATTGCTCACTTACCTACCATAAAAATTTTCCTTCGCTTTGCTTAATTGCAAAATCTTTAATTAAATCCAAAGTTTGGTCACGCAGTAATTGCATTCCAATACATTCCTATGGCTGCTCACGAACGTTGTTTACGTAAAATGATCCGAATTAATATCAATGTATCAAATTTGATGTCACTACATTGACAGGCGGATGAGTTAACGCGCAACAAATAAATATTGATCGTGAAAAAAAAAGTAAATTGTTTGTACGAAAAGGGGTGTAATTGGTCCGTTGGGGGTCCAATTATGTTGATTTCGATATCCTATGAAGATAATAAAGGCATTTGTTTACACAATTTATGGTCATGGCTTGGATTAAGGTCACCGAAGAAATTCGATTGATGATAAATACAAAAGTTTATTTAGAAGAAAATCGCTTCTTTGTATTAATATTCCTTAAATGTTGTTGTTGTTGTCGTGTATTTTTGTATTTATTGTCCAACGCACTGAAAAAAAAAATAACAATAAGAAAATCTTTTTTAAACGCAATGTTGTTGCCTGCTGCCTGATACAAAGCTTTGTCTTTTATTTTTTCTTTATCTCTTCTCTCTGCTCTTCGACGCGACACCCAAAACTTGTTTTTCCGATCAAAAAAATCTAACATTACTTACGTCACGTCACATGAAAAAAGGACAACAACACCAGTTACCACCTTTTCTACCAACAACAACAACAACATCCATCTCACGAACACGAACAACAACATCGACAACGTCACCAAAAAGCACCTGCACCATCCTCCTCAACTGCTTCTTCTTACACGACAAGCACCAATTATTACAGCAACTACAACAAAAACACCTACAACGAGAGCACCACATTCTATCAGAGCACGAGTCCGGGCTTCTTTGCACAGGACTTTGTCCGCTCTGGCAACACTAACAGCGGTCCGGCACCAGCGCAAGACACGAACGGCGTGAATCCCGTCACCGTTCTCGTACACAAAACAATCAATTCCGTGCTGCAAAACAGCCGCAAGATAATTTTTCGCGTCTGCGAGGCCACAAATGTGAAGCGAAAGTTCAAAATGTTCAACATGTATTCGGCCATGAGCCGTCGCAATCAGGAGGCGGAAAAGGCAGAGCAGGAATACACCGGGCACGATCGGTTCTATCAGGAAAGATCATCGCGGTAAGTATCACCTTTTCTATTGTTGGACTTTTAATTTTTGTGTGTGCTTAGTTACCTGCTTAGATTTTTGGAATAGATAAAAGTAGTGCATTTTTTATCATTTTCATTAAATTGGCTTTTCCTTCACTGACAATGCTTTGATTTAAATCAGCAAAAGAGCAACAAAACACTGATCATTAGAACGATAATCCTTTAATAGGGTCATTATTTAACACGAGGCCATAATTATTTGTTACCATTAATTTGCTTCGGTTGAAATTGATAAAATCTCTTGTGTTACGTACATCACTTTTTGTTATTATTAAACAAAGCCTTTTGTAATTGATGCTATTAAATGTTGTGTTAAAGAGAAGAATTTTGTCACAGTGGGAAGATTTTTTTACAAGAACGGAAATTTTTAATTTACGAAAGTTAAATAGGTTTAAAATTTGAAAAGTTCAGAATTAAACGAGAATCAGATTAAAAAACAGTCACATAAAATATAAAAGCCAAAAATATAAATAAAAGGTTTTTGAATTTTATAACCTTAAAATGATACAAAATTGAAACGATTGAAAAAAAACCTTCTTTTTCTGAATCTTTTTCAATCATTAAAAATTTTTCTATAAAAACTTGAAAAAAAAAGAAAATATCGATTTCAAAATTGGCTCTTAATTTTAAGTTTAAAATTTGTTGAAAAATCACCAAAATTAGATTTTTTTACTTTTTCGATATTTAATTTTATTAATAACCGGTATCCCTCTTAAAAATTTCTAAAAAAATAAAAAAAAATAAATTTAGTCTTCTAAAAAAATTAATTGCAAGCCAATTTTTACAAATTTTTCCTTAAAAGTTGAGGCCACATTTCATGTTTTTTTTTTATAAAATGTTACCTGCTGAGACTTTTTTGTAGCACTGTGATCAATCAAAAATCACTTATGATAAAATTTCCCCCCACTGTGACACAATATCATATGAGGCAACACCTGGAGAAACATTTATTCTTTCTCACCAATCTTTCTCTCTCCATCAGTTTCTATTTGAGTCATGTTTTTCTTCCAAACATGCAAGAAAAAAAAACGTAATTTGACCCTTTTTTGTATGTATCTTCTCTTCATCCAACATATTTCTTCGTCTTTATGTAATTATCTCCATTCACAATGTAATGTCATTTCGTTGCTTTGTTACTCCCACGAGCAACATAAAGAAGAAAAAGAAAAATCTTTGTAATAATTGTCAATCTTTTGTCTCCATGGCTCGCGTCTCCTTACCTTTTTTCATATTCATATTTAAATCTTCCTCCTTCTCCTGTTGTAGTTTGCGCTCTCAGAAACTTTTATTAAATTAGTTTTCCAACTTTTTGATAAGAAAAGTATTCTCTGTGTACAACAAAAAATGCATAAAACATTTTGATCCCAGATCAAGTTTCCGTAAGAAGCGGAGGAAACAGTTGAGACGTGCCCGATCTGTTGCCGAGTCGGAGGACTTTGAGATACCCAGTCCGACTAAAGTTGGCTCTTCACTGCAACATTCGGCATCTGCCAAAAGACTTTTGTTTAGGTAAACTTTATTTTTTTTTGTTTTATTTTTTTTTCTCTCTTCAAACAAAAGAATTTTATTGACATGTTTGCCTCTTCTAAAAAAAAAATAACAAAGAGATATTTTAGAGACAATGCTTCATTTATTGCACTTTTTTCTTTATTTGCAAATAAATACACAAAAAAACACTCACCAGAGGGCGTTCAATAAGTTCCGAGCATGCCGACCATTCGGACCCGGAACGCGAACACAGTGAACGCTCGCCGCTCGTGAGTGCCAAACTCGATTCCCTGGCAAAATTTATCTTCAGTCGATCATTGGCGCAGCAACAACAGGCTGCTGGTACAAGTGCTGGAACACCATCATCCAAAGAAAGTTCACCAACAAGGTTAATACACAAATTTTTCTTTATTTTCTTTTTCGTTTTGCTTGTATGCTTGCTCATTTGTTTTATTTTCTTCTCGTTCGTTGTGAATTTTTAACGTTACGTGAAGAGACAAACAAAAAAAACCAGGCGTCTCCACTCGATTTACGTTATTTATGTAAAATTCATGACCGTGACAAATGCTAACAATGGAACACTTTGTAAATTTCCGCCTCCGTTGCTCGATTCCGTTTCACCTGCGTTGCGAGGTGTGCGTCACTAAAGCAATTTTCTTGTCAAAAAAAATCCTTTTTACCTTTTTACACGAAAAACAAAGTGCAAGAAACGACGCCAAGCATGCAATTTTTAACAATCCGAAACTTTTTTTTTTTTTTTGCACCACTTGGAAATTTTTTTATTATTTATTTACATTCCATACACTCGACTCCATTTCGAGGCACTTCATGCCATTTAAAACAAAATTTTCGAGTCACATATGCCCAAACGAAGAAACTTTGTGACATTATTTAAGGCGGTTAACCAACACACCATATATTTACTTTTAATCGCTTTTATGCTCTTTTTTTTCAAAACAGAACCAAACAGAAGCCTCACAAAAAAAAAATAAGATTGCGCAAAAAAAAAAGAGTTATTTCCGTTCATATTTTATTTTTTATTCCGTCTGTGTGTGTGAATGTGTATTTTGCAATCGGATGTACAAAACACACCATTAACATGCATGTTTGTCTGTACATCACACTTTTCCTGCTTGCCAAACAGAACTGTTCCAACATATTTGTAAAATATTTGTTTTTTTAACCGCATTTTTCATGAGTTTTCGTAAAAATTTGAATTTTTGTCTGTCTGTCATTAAAATGTAAAAGAATAGTCATAAAATTGTAAAAATCATGAAAAATTAAAGACATCATAAAAAAAATTAAGATATGAACATTTTTCATCAAAATTGAGAAATTCATTAAAAAGTTTATAGAATTCAAAAAAAAAATAAATTTTAGGTTAAAAAAATGTTTTTTTCCTTAAAATAATCTCAAAAATATGTAATAAAAAATCAGAAATAAGAATTTTTTAAAAATTTTTGTAAATTAGGGATTTTTTATGTTAGAAAATATGTAGGTATATAAATTTAATTTCGTTACATAATATAAACTTGATAAACTTTCAGAAAAAAAAAAATAAAACAAAAAATCATAAAACTTTTTTTTATAAAACATTTAAAAAAATGATTTAATTAAAATTTTCTAAATTAATTTAAATATTAATTATTGACAAATTTTATTTAAAAAAAATGACTTCGATACAATCACCATTCAAAATTTAGTAAAATGTGCAAAAACAACAAAAAGTTTATCATTTTGTCATAATTTTAGAGATTTTTGAATTTTTATTTGCTAAACTTGATTTTTAAAACAAAAAAAAACATATTAAAAAAACTGATGATAAAAGAAGTTTACAACTTCAAAAATAGATCCTTTATATTCGTCAAGTTAAAAAACAAATTAAAAAAAAGCGAACTAAAAAGGAATAAACAAGGGCCTTGTGGTAAAAAAGTCGGAAAAATTCCCAAGTAAATAAAGTTACAAAATTTTTGACAACAAAAACTTGAATATAAAGGATTTATTTCAGTCTATGTCAATATCAATAATTATTCTGAAATAAATCCTTTATATTCAAGTTTTTGTTGTCAAAAATTTTGTAACTTTATTTACTTGGGAATTTTTCCGACTTTTTTACCACAAGGCCCTTGTTTATTCCTTTTTAGTTCGCTTTTTTTTAATTTGTTTTTTTTTCCTTTTTTTTAACTTGACGAATATAAAGGATCTATTTTTGAAGTTGTAAACTTCTTTTATCATCAGTTTTTTTAATATGTTTTTTTTAATATATATTTTTTAAATATATTTTTTTTTAATATATTTTTTAAATATTTTTTTTAATATATTTTTTTATTTATTACTTTTTAGTGTTGTACAGAAGTAGTTTTTAACATTTATTTTATCATAAAATTTCTAAAACCTAAAAAATGACCTACAGAAAATTCATTGTAGTGACCGCCTTGGGTTAAGAGGTGTCATTTGTATGGGAGGTCCATTTTAGAGCATCGCAGGACAAAAGTGATGTATGGCAATGTTGTGCGTCTCGACGAGACAAACATTTCTGCATCATTAGATTTTTGAAATTTGCACTGGGATTCGGTTTAAATTTGAATTTATCGTTTTTTTTTTCGTTATAATTTTGAACTCTTATATGGGGAAATTTTTTTGTGCATTGGGATCATGCCTCGATTCCACAAATGGGACCTAAATGAAGCAAAATAAGCATGACCTGTAGAACAAACGAACCTTCTAGCTCTTAAGGGAAAGGCGTGAGAGAGGTACGAAACGACAAACATACCCCTCATTGACTAAATATAAAGGATCTATAATAAGAGGTGTCATTTGTATGGGAGGTCCATTTTAGAGCATCGCAGGACAAAAGTGATGTATGGCAATGTTGTGCGTCTCAACGAGACAAATATTTCTGCATCATTAGATTTTTGAAATTTGCACTGGGATTCGGTTTAAATTTGAATTTATCGTTTTTTTTTTCGTTATAATTTTGAACTCTTATATGGGGAAAATTTTTTGTGCATTGGGATCATGCCTCGATTCCACAAATGGGACCTAAGTTGAGCAAAATAAGCATGACCTGTAGAACAAATGAACCTTCTATCTCTTAAGGGAAAGGCGTGAGAGGTGTACGAAATGAGTAACAAACCCCTCATTGACTAAATATAAAGGATCTATAATAAGAGGTGTCATTTGTATGGGAGGTCCATTTTAGAGCATCGCAGGACAAAAGTGATGTATGGCAATGTTGTGCGTCTCAACGAGACAAACATTTCTGCATCATTAGATTTTTGAAATTTGCACTGGGATTCGGTTTAAATTTGAATTTACCGTTTATTTTTCGTTATAATTTTGAACTCTTATATGGGGAAAATTTTTTGTGCATTGGGATCATGCCTCGATTCCACAAATGGGACCTAAGTTGAGCAAAATAAGCATGACCTGTAGAACAAATGAACCTTCTATCTCTTAAGGGAAAGGCGTGAGAGGTGTACGAAATGAGTAACAAACCCCTCATTGACTAAATATAAAGGATCTATAAAAAATGAAAATACGTGAAATCTCAAAATTTTACAAAAAAAAAAATAATAAAAAACGCTCAAGATCTTCAACAAACGACAAATTTTATGCCCCATTTTTACACTGAACACAAAATCAACTGACAACTTGATTCCCTTTTGGTTTTGTTACAAACTCTAATTTTTCGTACCAACTTTTACGCTTTTGTGGCAAAACTAGTCATCAACCACTCTCCGTTTAAATATTTGACCAATCGCATGTTGCACTCGCATTGCATGGCATTCCAGGGGAGAGATCCGTAAAAACTAGCTAATAACGCGATAAATTATTAGTCAGGAAAAAATAAACATTATTATTGTAATCATCGTTGCATTACACTTTCGATCCTCTCCTCGCACAATTATTGTTGTTGTTGTTATGATTTTATTATGTATCGTGTTAATAAATTTTGCATGCAATCTTCGTTGTTTGGTACAAAACACACATTATTATTGTTATTACCTCTAAAAGGCTGTTTGTGCGGCGCTAAAGGGTGCTATTTTGTGTTTTGTTTATGTTTTTTGTACGTTGGTAATGTGAGGTTTGGCAGTTGACCATAAAGTGGGGCTAATGTTGCCGCTGCCTGTGTTTTGTATACGATTATTATTTCTCTGTCCACTCTGTTATTATTTTATTGGCAAGCCAGTCCCGTTGGCAGTAATAGAACACTTTAAATCACTGAGTGCCTCTTGAATACTGATGACATTGTTTAACAACAAAACAGCAAAAAATAAAAATTATAATGCCTTAAACGATGTAATTTGCATATAAATCAGCGATTTGATCTAAATTCCTTAATGACCGATTTGGCAGGAACGAATTTCCTTGAAATTTGTGACGTTTGGTGATTTATTTGATGGGTTTCTTGCCAGCTCAATTTTGTTGAAGAACATGATGAAGGATTGCAGACGTCGATAGGAAACAGCTTTTGATGCGAATGTCAAAAGTTTTCAAAAATTGTAGATTAACAGAAGAAGTAAAGTTTTAATGACGAAAAAAAAATAATAAGTTTACATTAATTTTGTGGAAGGTTTGATAGGTGTTTACGTTTTTGTTTGCCTTTTATAAAAATTAACAAATTGATAGCAGATTAAAACCCTCAAAAAAATTTTTTATTTTTTCAATTTTTTTTTTAATTTTAATTTAAAAAAAATTGAGTAAAAAAACTATTTTTTAAATAAAAAACTGAATTTATCAAAATTCAAAAAATATCAAATTATTTTTCACTAAAAATATTTTTTGTACCTATTTTATTTTTTTTTATCTACTTACCTCTTAAAAGTATAAAATTAGATCAGACTAGAAAAAATCAAACCCATCCAATAATTTGCCATCCTTTATTTAATTATTTTTCGATTTATGTTACTTTCCCAATCCATTATTAATTGTCCTGCAATATCTTTAGATCTTTGCTCATTCCGCCCCTAAACAAACAATTTCCACATTAATTTTCAAACTTTTTGCTTTAACACTTTTTTTTGTCTTTTATCTCTCCATTTAATACATTTTTCATTAAAAATCCTTTACAACCCGTTTAAACCCCGATCTTGATATTTTTACAAAAACATTACAAAAACAAAACGATGTCAAACTCTGCTTGTTCAAAGTAACGACAAACAACACACAAATGGGCCATCACCTCGTTTGAGCGTCGTACTTGTACCGGCAAAACAAAAACCTACAAAATGTTTGAAGATAAGACGCTTACTCGTCATTTGCTTTCGCGCGGAAGACAACAATAGGTAGTAAATAAAAAAAAAACGTACTAAAAAACAATTGAGAATAGGAATCCTTTTATGTGAATAA